>NC_090214.1:20906000-21225000 GCF_033026475.1 Channa argus | reverse complement strand
GTTTTTTCTTAGTCTCCATTTTAGAATTTTCCATGGTTTTTATCAGTTGAACAATGGCAACACGTATCCCATTCATTGTTTCTTTGTTACATTTTCCCAACCTATTTTAAAAACAAAACATTTTTAGGCCTTTTTGTGCCTTTATTCATAGAGGACGATGGAGAGATTTTACACTTTTTGTGTCAGCTTTTAAAGGGTAAACATCTTGGTGCTGTAATGATCTTTACATTGCCTGATTGTTGTGTATAATTACATACAGTGGATCCAGAAAATATTCTCAGTGCTTATCTCTTTCCACATTTTGTTATGTTAGAGCCTTATTCCAAAATGGATCAAATTCATTATTTTCCCCAGAATTCTAAAAACAATACCCCATAATGACAAAGTGAAATACGTTTATTTGAAATCTTTGTTGTGTTTTGAAATTTATTAAAAATAAAAAACAAAAAACATATACATAAATATTCACCTCATTTGCCTAATACTTTGTTGAAGCACCTTTAGCACTAATTACAGCCTCAAGTCTTTATGAGTATGATGGTACAAGCTTGACACACCCATTTTTGACCAGTTTCTCCCGTTCTTCTTTGCAGTACCTCTCAAGCTCTATCAGGTTGATCATTCTCAGCTCTCTCCAGAGATTGGGTTCAAGTCTAAGCTCTGGCTGAGCTACGCAAGGAAATTCACAAAGTTGTCCAGTAGCTATACCTTTGTTATCTTGGCTGTGTGCTTAGGGTAGTTGTCCTGTTGAAAGATGAACCATCGCCCCAGTCTGAGGTTCAGAGCTCGGGAACAGGTTTTCATCAAGGACGTCTCTGTACATTGCTGCATTCATCTTTCCCTTAATCCTGACTAGTCAGTTCCTGCCACTGAAAAACTTCCCCATGATGCTGCCACCACCATGCTTTACTGCAGGGATGGTATTGGCCAGGTGCTGAGTGGTGCCTGGTTTCCTCCAGACATAACACTTTTCTCTCCAAACTTCTTCCATTTAAGGATGATGGAGGCCACTGTGCTTCTATGCTGCAGACATTTTTCTGCACCCTTCCCCAGATCTGTGCCTTGACACAATCCTGTCTCGGAGTTCTACAGACAATTCCTTGGACATGCCCTGGTTTGTGCTCTGACATGCACTGTGACAGTGCCTTGAAAAAGTATTAAAAATGAAATGAAAATGTGCATATTTGGTCACATTACAACCACAAACATCAATGTATTTTATTGGGATTTTATGTGATAGACAAAGTGGTACATAACTGTGACTTGAAAGGAAAATAAGAAATTTCAAAATGTTTTCCAGATAAATATCTCAAAAGAGTACCATGCATTTGTATTCAGCCCCTTTCACTCTGATACCAGTGACTAAAATCCAGTGGAACTAACTGCTTTCAGAAGCCACCTAATTAGTAAATAGAGTCCACCTGTGTCTAATTTAATGTCAGTATAAATACACCTGTTGTGTGAAGCCCTCAGAGGTTTGTTAGAGAACATTAATAAACAGTATCATGAAGACCCAGCAACACCAGAAAGGTTTTCAATGTCAGAGGAGCAGATGGTGTTATTCGTCTGTGCAAGCCTCTGTTTATACTTCATAACCATATAATTACCACTTTCATTCTGTAACCGATAACATTTTAACCTGTCAGTCAATGATTATGCATTTAAGTCTTCTCCTGCTGAGCCTGTCACAAATCAGTCACTAGAGCTTTTACCTGAGACTTTAGATCATCTAGTATCTTTATCTCCTTTGCACTCTTTCACAGCCTGAGAGATCCACCCCAGGTACCTTCCTCTGCCAAACTCCAACAGTGTCTCTGCATCTTCCACCAGTCTCAATGCCTTCTTATCCCTCCACCCCTAAGTCCATTTTTGAAAGCAGTGGGGTTCCAGGGCTCTGACCAGCCTGTAGTCCAGGCTGTGGGCCTCATTGTTGGGCTGCATGAGGCAACAGATGCTCCTCTCCCGCTGGTAAGAAGAAATAAGATGGAACAGCAAAGACGAGCCGGCCTCCATGAGGAAATGGTTTAAGATCCAGTCACTTTGTTTGTCAGGGCTGAGTCTCCAACCTGTTTTGCTGGGGAGGAGCTTGTCCTTCTTAGTAGTTGTAGAGACCAGTTGTAAGATCCAGTGCCGTTGGACCGTCTCTATCTGGTGCAAGATGATTTTATGAACATGTTGGTGATGTCCACATGTTCGTTGAGCAGTCTGTCATGCAGGGGACTGCCTCAACTCACCTGGTTATCAAGCACAGGGGTGTGGGTGGTGAAGTAGCAAATCCTCTGAACAGGCAGTGCAGCCATGATTACATGTTTCATGCAGAGATCATCTCCTTTTCCACGGGGTTCTGGTTCAGTTTGACGTGCTGCTGACACCAGAACTCCACCAGGTCTCTCTCTCTCTCTCTCTCTCTCTCTCTCTCTCTCTCTCGCTCTCTTGCTCTCTCGCTCTCTCTCTCTCTCTTTGAGATATTTGTGAATAGTTTAATGTAGTGGTGGAGTAACTGAAGCTTTCTGAAGCACTGAATCTGTATGAAACTATTGTGTTGAAACTGATTCAGGGTTTTAAAGCATTTGCCACAGTTAAAAATGGTGACATCTGCTGGCTAAATGCTTTGTGTTATGGGCAACTTAAATGATAAAAAGCTGATTTGAAAACAACCTATTCATATGCTGCCATTAATTGTTGTTTGGTTCAGTAAAGTCTGTATTATAAAATCGGATCACTTTGAAATAGACTCAGAATGAGAAGTATGTTTGGTTTTCAAAACCAGCGTGACACTTGTCAGGCTGATGTAATAAGTTTCATTTAGGGATGTCATGCGATTTTGTTTTCAAGTGGTGAAGCAAGGCTTCAAAACATTTAGCTCCAACACGTCTGCTTTGAAAGCTTGATACATAATAACATCATCCTGCAATTTTTACCTTTTGGTTTTGAATTCTTTTACTTGGGATTGGGAAGCATGGCAGAGCATATCAGGACATGTCTGGGTTTCCTAATACCAATGGCAGAACAAAACATGTTATTCGTTTTGTAAAATAGCACCATAGCTTTCAGACTGTCTCACACTAATGGATCTAGTCATCATTTACTAACAGAATCAAGAGGTGCATAGTTTCATGCAGAAGCAGTAAGTTATTTTAATGTGCAGCTTTATTAACCTTATGAGTGACAGGAGGCTGCTGCACATCTAAAATTAAAGAAAGAGAGCAAGATTGAACAAATGAAATTTAAAAGCTTTTTAAATTGATATTTCCATCCTTAGCATCATGAGCTTTTCACAGAGCAACAGGACATTGGTTACTTTTTTGTTAAAGGGCATCATGGTGATGGAGTGGTTAGTGCTGCTGACTTAAAGCCAGGAGGTCCCTGGTTCAAACCCACCTTTGTAGAGTTTGCATGTTAGGTTAATTGGTGACTCTAAATTGACTATAGGTGTGAATGTGAGGGTAAATGTTTGGGTACCTGGGAAAGACTGGAGACCTGTCCAGGGTGGACCCCACCCCACACCCCCTAAGACATAAGTGATTAAAGATAATAGATGGATGGATTTAAAATTTTAAAAAAGCAGCTTAAATATATTAAGGGCCCATAGTGACAGACGGGTTTACAGTCATGTTCAAAATTAAGTGTCTGTTCTTTTAATCCTATGCTTTTTGGGGTAAAAACTACCTCTTGCCCCTTGTTTTTGGGGCAGCTCTATTCCTTTACTTTCTATTCATGCAGATGTTCTATGAGTCTGTGGTAGCCAGCTCCATCTTCTTTGCTGTGGTTTGCTGGTGCAGCAATATGAAGGTGGTCGACAGTAACAGACTGGACAAACTAAAAAGGAGGGAGAAGATGGACCCTTTGCATGTTGCGGCTGAGAGGAGAATGTTCTCCAAACTCTGCTCAATCCTGGGAATCTCTCCCACCCACTCCACTGTGTGCTGGCTGCACAGAGGAGCATTTTCAGCCAGAGGCTGATCACAGTCGAGTGCTCAACAGAATGCTACACGAGATTCTTTCTCCCAGTGGCCATTACACTGTTCAACTCATCCCCCTTCTGTAAAGGGGGGGAACTAAATGGTCAAAATGGACAAATAGTATTGTTTTTATTTCATTAATGTTTACTCCTCTAGCTTTCTTGATATCATCATCATCATTGTCATCAGATGAGCTTAATTCAAGAGGAGCTAACCTCAAATTGAAGACCATGGCTAAGATGGACACCTGGTACCTCTGTGGCCGGTTACCAAGAATAAGGGAGGTAACTTCTGAAAGTCTACTAAAGAATGTGAAGGCAGCAGTATCACATTTCTATGGATTAAATGCTTATTATTTCCTGTTACTTCTTAGCTCCTATCGAAAGAGCGTGAAAATGTTGAGAAGTTAATCAATATGCAGCTCCCTAATTCAGAGCCCTGGCAGGAAGTGCTCTCCCACAGATACCATTAATGGTATTAATTTTGTCTGAGGGTTGAAAAGGGTCACAGCAGTGTCAGTGCGGTGCTGACCTGACCTCTGTGACTGTCTTCATCTTGTTTAAGCCCTGATTCCTCCAGAAGACTTTGAAATGTCCTTTTAGCCTATTAGCTGTAGTGGTTGGGGGGTTGGGCACGTAAAAGTTTAATTGGCGGTCTGGGGGCTTTCTGTCACACTCGCAGAGAGAGTGTGAATTTTGTGATCAATACGCTCAGTTTAGTCTGTATTTTCAGGGCATCGCATTAGGACATTGAAACTGAAGCAACTAAATAAAATTCAGATGTCATTTCTTTTATTATTTTCTCCTGGACTTTTTTCAACGCACATGTCCAAATGTCTTCAGTGAATAGTTAATGGGGAAATATTATATTTGGCATATATTCCTTTGTTTGTTTTACCAATTAATAGTCTTTATTCCTATACAATTGTTATTTAAAAAAATCTTTAAAGCCAATTTCTTATTTATATATATATATATATATATATATATATATATGCACATGTTTATAGTAAGTCAGGATTTTTTGGTGTATTGGCAAAAGTTTATAACAGCAGTGTAATGATAGCAGAACGATTTGTAGTAGATACAACACAGCTCATTAATTTAAAGCTGAATACGTTTCATTCTGACATGTATTTAACATAAAACCAAAGGTTTGCGTTAAGTTTATAAGCGATTGAGCATCACAATGATATTCATTAAGTTATAAAATGTTTCAATAGGTGTTATCCTGTGTGCACAATCATTTGTGTTATTATGTTATTACACTAATGAATGCAGATACTTGAGAAGAGTAGAACACAATGGCTGCATCCTCTTGGGAAGGATCATATGTCTGCTTCCCTGGCTCCTTCCCCTTGACAAAAAACACACCCTTTAGTATCAGCATAATCAATGGGGAGTGGTGCTGGAGGGAGAGGCTACAGCAGTTTGCCTGCCTGCGATTCGCTGACATGTCCTCTAATTGGATCAAGTAGGAACTTGCTTAGGTGGATACATGTGCTGGGATTGGGAGCTGCCCGCAAACACAGCACTGACACACCAGCAGACAGGAAGAGAGACCAAGAGGGAGGAGGCCAGAGGCTGCCCTGCTCACCACCGGGATAGGAAAGACTGAGAGAGGAGGGGAGCTAAGGAAAAGGGGAGTATCCAATCTTCTGTGCCTGTCTGTGCTACTGCAGCCCCCCTCCCCCTCGTACTCTGTATGATTCTTTTTCGCCCTGCTTTCCCTTACTCATCTCTTTCTGTTGCTGCACTGAGAAGGAAGGGCACCTGCCTGCCGCTCCCCGATGATTCAGCCTTTCAGTTAGTTGCAGCTCCACGAATAAGAAAGCATGTCCCTCCTGCCACTGCAGTGCCTGGCCGTCCTGTCCTCTGCACTACAGCTACTGCAGCTGAAGCCGGCCCGTCACGTCGACACCGCCTCTTCTGCCCAAGTGCTCAGGTGAGTGAGCACTACTATTCCACCATTGCTCACTGCTGGACATTTCAGAACGTTTAAAGACTCTCTGGCGATCCTTTTGGTTTTTTCCTGTAGCAGATTTATTTATAGACTTATTATTGCATTTCTTGTTGGACAGCATGAGTAAGGAACTCATTTCCCTCATGCGCAGTCTGCATACCTTCCAGACTCTTAACAAGGTTTGACTCCCTCTGAAGAGCATTTTTACCTTTCTCTGAAATCCCAGCTCTGAATCTACAGCCTCATGACGGAAAACATACTTGCAGAGACTGGTGGCAGACAGCCGCTCTGTGATGCTCTAAGTTAATAGAAGAGGTGTTCAGAGACCCTTCATTCATACAGAATGACTGAGGGAATGGAGGACTTCTCTGCGGGGCCAGCAACCCCTCCTGGATGGGCCTCCCCCACCAGCTCTACTGTTGATACTGGACAAGCCCCTGAGGAGAAACCAGAGGAGACAGAGGCAGCTGGTGAGAGTGGGGAGGAGGGTGCAGAGGAAACTGCAGAGGGAGATGGTGGTGGTGGTGATGGGGAGCATTTGGGGGCTTTGGGAATTGTGGCCTTGCCAGGGACCTGCTGCGTGTGCATAGAGATGGAACAGATTAACAATTGCCTGCACTCTGAGAAAATCTGCATTCTGCCCATCCTGGCCTGTTTGCTTAGCCTTGCCCTCTGCACAGCTGGACTCAAATGGGTCTTTGTGGATAAGATCTTTGAGTATGAACCACCCACACACTTAGATCCCAAACGCATCGGACAGAACCCAATTATTATATCAGTTGACCCCACGCTAGGACTAACTGTGTCGATTCATCATTCATCTCAGTCTACTGTCTCCCTGACTACCGCCATCGCCATTACCCCAGGACATCCTGACATTTTAGTGGAAAAAACATCTACGCAAGGGCCGGATGTGCCTGGCTCTTCAGGAGTGACTCAGTCTGATCCCTCTGTTACACTGAAATACAACGCTCAACGTCCCACCATCCCAAAGCAGACTCCCCAAGCTCAGACAACACAGGAATCCAATGACATCATCATCCCAACTATCTGTAAGTAACTAACACTTGCTCACGGGAATCATTGGGATTAATTTTTTATTTTCAGATATAATGTCTGTTGTTCATTAACCGGCCTCTAAACCCCAAACGATGGGTGTTGTTTAATAAATCGATGAAACTGATTTTTTTTTTCTATCACTGATTACCTAAAAGCTGCAAGTTGTCAACTATGACTGTCAGTGGCTGCTTTCAAGACTTTGCGTGCAAGCAGACACGTTGTGACTTGCAGAGAGTAGCATGCAGCGCCATGACTAAGCCTCCGAAATATTGGTACAAAGATAGATGTGCAGGCAACAACAGCTTTTTTCAAACCTGCTTCACCCCTACAGCAAGTGGATGTATTATTCCTAACATTCCCTCTGTCCTCTTTAAGTATTAATGATCCTCTAAATTATA
The DNA here is from genome assembly GCF_033026475.1 of Channa argus. Lineage (NCBI taxonomy): Eukaryota > Metazoa > Chordata > Actinopteri > Anabantiformes > Channidae > Channa > Channa argus. The sequence continues at coordinate 21,217,619 of NC_090214.1, read as the reverse complement.
GCCCAATGATTTAGGCATACTACAATGGATGGACCCCTATGGATGGTCCTCTGGTTTGAATGAATTAACTTGTAGACAACATACAATATGGAGGATCCCTGAAATGTGTGGCTTCACATTTCCAGTTACATGAAAAAGTGAAAATCAATAAATGATGCATGCCACAAACTGAAACTCCAGGCTGTGGTACAGGGAGACTTCCTGTTTTGTGACTCCGCTCCATTTCAAGGTCAGAGCCTGCTAGAGGCTAATTGATGCCCTCTCCATCCCTCTGCAGCAGAAAAAAACCAGCCACTAATCATGTCTGTCTGCCAGTGGCTCGCCACCATGACGTTTCTGTTGTAGTCACATCCATGTTTGATTGACTATACTCTGTCTGGCTAATAGAAGGTGGGTGGGAAGGGAGGAATGAGGTGGGGCGGGGCGGGGGATAGGGTGGTCAGGTTCCAACCAGTGCTTTCAGTGAAAGGTTAGTTACACTTAATCATAGACAATTCTTGTTTAGTTAATTGCCTGTAACTAACACTAAATTTCCTGCAGCCGCACCTGACTTTGCATTCCAACAATTAGTAGTGGTCCTGTTTTCACGTGGAAGGCCAGTGACGCATCAGTAGAGCTAAGGTTGGAACATTTTCATATTGTTCTACTGCTGTGTTTTCAAGTGAATTTCACCGAACTGTTCTAACGACACAAACTCAAGTTTCAGCCTCATAATAATCAAGTTTATGAGGAGTTGAGATTTTATTATCGTCATGTTCCCTAAAATGTTCCAGAAGGCCGCTTGTTTAATTCAAGTTTAATTCCCAATAAAAGAATCAAACGTCAGCCAGAAATTTGGCAGACAGACAACAAACAGGTAAAAAAATCTCAATAACACAGGTGATGGTGACGCATAATCAAAGCACTGCTGTACTAATGTCTGACATGACGTCAGATGCTGAAACATCTGAAGCAATGTGGTTCATGACTAATATGTGAGGCACTGTGTGATTGTTATGAAGATGTTTAAGTTAAGGGAATACTAAAGCCTACGGCAGGTGAAGAGCTGTCACGGGCCATGAGAGGATGATCCTGGACAGAAACTTACATAAAGATCCAGAACTATAAAGTGAAGCATTCTAAAATATTAATTCCAATAAATCACGCTCAAACCAGTATTTTTATCCTGTCTTAAGTCACTTGAACGTACTGAAGAACTAATCTGTTCATATGAGTGGTTCTTGCTTGGCGTTTGATGATGTTGTACACACGTGACCATGGCTTGGTTAATGTTGCATTAACCTGGTCGATTGGTTAAGGTTTGTTTACATTTAGGCACCTGCTCTGACACACCAAGCTGACAGTCAGCTGTCGGCCTATGTTGGACCATTGGTGAGCGTCCATCAGCCTAGTTATGGCAGGGTGTCCCACACTGTTGGTGCTAGTTGGACCCCGGTTAGCAGATTTTCAGTTGATTGGCTGTTCAGCTTAGTGGATCAGTGCAACAACACCTTTAGTATCATTTACAACTTCTTATCAGATATTTTCTTAATCAGATCAAGCTATAACCTTTCTCTGGGGTGTGAAAGTGGTAAGACAACAAAACTTTTAAGAGGTTTTAGGTCTCTATACCCAATCCCAGACCTTCATTTCACACTGGCACAGTGTATACATGCATTAGTCTACACGACGTGTTCAAGTGCCTTTTGTTGTCTCAGATGAAGGCGATGTGAGGTGATAATAAATCTTCTCTCTGTTTGTGTCGGCCCTTAAACACTTGGTTAAAGTACCCTGTGAAGTTTTTCAACAATAGTAGGGATGGGTTCTGATGGCCAGTTCAATTTTAGATCTGGTTCCAATTTGGTGCAATATTGAGATTTGTTGACCTCTTTAGCCCAACAAATTCCATATCCAATCTTTCCTTCACCTAATTTGTTTAGCAAACCTCTCTCTGAAGATGGAGATAAGACAAGTCCTTAAATTAATTATACAGTACTGTTTTAAAATGTCCAATGTGCTAAAGTACATGTGTAGGTTTAGTTATTTGCTGCCCATAGATTTGTCCTTAAATCACACTTCAAATTGATCAAACTTTTATTTTATTTTAACTAACATTTTTAGACAAGTTTTGTATTTTATATAACACTGAACAGCTCAAATTATCTTTGGTACTGAACTGAGTAGCTGAGTGCACTCTTCTTTAACTAGTTAAGTTCTTAAAGTTTTATTATTCTTATCAGTTTTATTCACACGTCAGCTCTTTATTTGTATCGTGCATGTTCACGAGAATGAACATATATGGTGGTCAGCGATTTTTGTTGGGGATGCTGATGGTGAAAATAGGTGACAGCTGGTGCCAGCAAAGTGACAAAAAATGCTGCAAAAAGTGGAAGACTGTTAAGTAAATGAAAAATACAGAATTATTAAGGATTTAAAGTCTTCTTTTCAGTATTTGCAGATTTGTTAGACCCCAAAGACAGATGATGAGAAACACTGATTGTTAAACAAAATGCAAATGCAATGCACCTTTAATGTTGGAGACAGAGTGTAGTTTAGAAAGGAGCAAATACTCATATTATATTGCCACATGATGCAAATATCACAGTCAAATGTGCCACAAGCCTTTTCACTTCCACATGGTCCATTTTCTCAACTCTGCTTAAAGAGCACACTGCTTCCTGCATCAGCACTAAATAGAACAAGACAGATATATAACATGAGCTGCTGATTCACCCAGTTCCAACATACAAATACTGACTGGGCCAGCAGAACTGTTAGGGCTGCAGAGCCGAGGGAATGGACACCGTGAAAGCCAAAAGATATTTCTAAACCGAGTCAGCATTTTTTAAAGCCTTGGTACTGTTTTTTATGGAAATCAGAACCATCACTCTCCTCAGCAATAACACAACATGCTTGAAAAAGTGAAAAGTATCTATTCAATTAATCATTATGTACTGTAGAGTTATACAATCCATCATCATCCTGTTCTCCCTATTTACAAACATATTAACTTGCTGTAAGACTGTATACAGGCTGCTTTAGTTGCATAGTGTTGGCACTATCCTTGTCTAATCAGACAGACAGACAGACAGTAAGCTGTATGTCTGTCCATGCAGACAGACAACAAAGGAAGCTTTTTGGAATATACTATAAAACATACACAGTTGACCTCTGTCACGTGCAGAAAGTGTGTGTACTGTGAGTTCACAGTATTTGTGAGTTCATTTTTTCATGAATTCCACTTTTGACTTCTTGGTTTAAAACTCCACCCACTCTAACACTTTGCTTCACAAGAACTAATAATGTACATGTTTTGTAAGTATTATTGTTCGTGTTCTTCAGCTATAGTTTTCTATATCAGTTGAAGTCAGAATATCTGTAGTGAATGAATAGTACATGGCAGCTTGAAGGAAAGCTGCCCAGTAATAAAGTTTCATTACGGGAAGTCAAAGCCTTTTGTGATTTTATTGTAGGTAAATTAAGGGATGCAATGTAGTTGCTTCCAAATAAAACAAGTGAGCCTTTTGTTAAGTACAAAAACAGAAGGCAGGTAGACTGAACTGACTCAAACACATCAAACCAATATTGATACTTCCTTTCATACGAATAGACATTGTGCTCCATTCCTTTCAAACTTCTACAATTATTATTATTTTTTACCACAAAGGGTCATAATTGATTGATATATTGGTTTAATTAGTGAAATTATAATAATGCCTAAATAAATACTTCTGTGAAAATTGTGTGTGAATTGGAAGATGTTCTCTGTCTTCTTAATTGAAAATTTACTTTAAATGTTATTAATAATTTGTTTTATAAACTAAGAGACAGGAATGTAATAGTAGCTTTCTACAATTTAGATAACCTAAGGTAAGATCAAAGTCCAAGCTGTGGCCAAACACTATGACCAGAATCCCCAAAACAAGAGAGTAGATGATCGAACAGCAACTGGGTGAAACTGGCTGATATTTGCACAAAGAGAAAAATAACATACAGTAGAGAAAAACCCAAAAAATCCCCCTTGAGCAAGTCCTAGGCAACAGCGGAGAGAAAAAACCCTAACCCTTAACAGAAGAAACCTCCAGCAGAACCAGGCTCAGGGTGGGCGGCCATCTGCCTTGACTGTTTGGGATGAATGGAAAGAAGCAACAATAAAACATTGGACAGGGTGATAGGACCAGTAGCTGTGCACTGGAAAACAAAGGCACCAGGCACCGCTCATCACCTGCCCAATACCATCCCTACAGTGGAGCACGGTGGTGGCAGCATCATGTTGTGGGTGTGTTTTTCAGCAGCAGGGACTCAATATAAACAGGTTTCACAGTGCCCAGGACCTCAGACTGGGCTGAAGGTTCACCTTCCAACATGACAACAATTTTAACCACACAGCCAAGACAACACAGGAGTGGCTTAGGGACAACTCTCTGAATGTCCTAGAGTGGCCCAGCTACACCTGAATAATGTTCAGAATGAATAATGGTGTTTAGCACAGGAAATTTAATGGTGAAGTAAATGATTAAAATAAGATACAGATACATTAAAAATGTACTTCTGTATCACTGCATTTATGTCAGGATTTTATTCATTGACATTACTTTAGCATCCCACATCATAAAATTATAAAGACGAGAGATTATTTTCAACTCATTCCTTGAAGATGCTTGCCTGTCCTTACCACTGACTTGTTTCTATACAACAAATCCATGAAACATACTAAACCCATATGGACCTCAACTTCACAAATGACCCTTGACAGAGGTACAAAAATATGTAGACTTCCTCAGCCAGGCTGTACAGAAGCTTCTTATCCGTCCCTGTGAGAATTCTCAATAGTTTGACCACCAAATAAAAAACAAAAACAAAAACAGAAACTTTTACTGACTAACATCGACTAACATGTCAATTTTTACTTTCATTGTAGAATCATTTTATTTTTACACTGATTTCTTTGTAGTCTTTGTCATATTTATGTTTGTTCCATATTGCACTAACATCTACGAGAAACTGTTTCCATATATGTGTCATGGTGCTGCCACCCTGACATTTTCCTGCAGGATGTCATTACTTGTGGTATTCCCATAGTTCTCCATCTCAGCTCGTCCATGAATGTTCTTTTTCCTTTAGCCCACTTTTCATCAGGTTGCCATGGTTCCCCAACACTCAACATTTTTACATCGCCGACCTGGGAGGCATCTGAGCTGGTGTGACTCTTGTGTTTTAAACTCTCATTAGCTGCTAGGTAGGCAGGTAGCATTAGGGAAATGCCTAGAGGCCCACACTGTATATTGACCACACCCTCACTAGAAATCAGATGACCAGTTCTTGGATTGGGTCAGTACACACCAGTAACAGTACACAGTTCTGGGACTTTTACATTACACTCTTTGGCATATCAGGCCTTTGTCTTCCGTAAGGTACTTTTCACATTTTGCCAGTACTTTATGCAGTTTAATTTGCTTTCTGAAATCTGCACAAAAAAACCCAGAGAGAAAGAGATCGCATAAAGCAGTGCAGCGGAGCGCTGAGAACTCTAGCAGAAATTTCCCTGATCATTTATACATTGATATTGTCCACAGCTGCTTTAAACTGTATGAGACATTACTCTATCTGAAGGCAACAGATCACATGTGCTAGTGCACAGTGGGATAATGCACAACAATCCACTGTGTTTACCCAGAAAAAAAATCAGGTGTAAGAGACAAAATAATGCTACTAGACATGTTTTCTCCTTGTTTTGTGATTTCTGTGGCTCATTAAATCTGTGCGCCCCGACTGAATTTCCAGCTTTCTTGACTTTTCCTCAGTGAAGCTTCATTCTTGAAATGCCTTGAAATCAGTACAAATACTGATGTAGGATGGTGGACTGTTGTGATTTTTAAACATGAGTAGTGTAGAAATAAAACAGTGCCATTGGGTAAAGTGTCATTATGTTAACCAATTCACAACAAAGTCATCTCAAGGAATTGTACAGAATAAAGTCAAGACTGTAAAGATGTATAGAGAGAACCCAACAATTCCCCCTATGAGCAACAGTGGAGAGGAAACAGAACCAGGCTCAGGGTGGGCGACCATCTGCCTTGACCGGTTGGGGTGAGTGGAAAGTGGAGAGAGATAAGAAAAAGAGCAACAAAAGCAACAACAAAACATCGGGCAGGTTGGTAGGACCAGTAGCTGCACACTGGAAGACACACAGCTTCAAAGCCCGGGGACACCTGCAGAAAGGGACAGAGAGAGGGGGACAGGGAAGGACAAAGACAACTACGGGAGAAAACACACAGAGTTAATGACATACAGTGGTGACAATTGTGGGGTGAGAGGAGACAGAGGAGGAAAGGGGCTCAGTACATCGGGGGGGTGGCCTGGAGCAGCATAACTATAACTAACTATTTAGTCTAAACTAAATTAGACTTCAGAATATATTAAGTAGGAGATGTTACACTTTCAGCTGTTCGAACAGAAAATAATACAGGATAGTGACCTGCATTAAAACCCATAGGCTGTGAGAAACTATGCTCACAAACCAGAGGAGGGAGAGAATCGTTACTACAGAAATGAAACTAAAATAAAACCACTGAGTCATGGTGAACAGAAGATTCATTTCTGTGTTACATTTAAACTCCCAATTCATTCAGATGAAGTTTCTGTAATAAAAAAGTATAGTTGACAGTGACTTAATATGTTGACATGTTGTACCACTATTATTAATAAAGGCGGGATTTGTGTCTCCAAAGTCATTCTGTAGTAGATTTACTTTGTTTATGGTTATTACTGCAGCCTCATCAGGCTTCTTCTGAGCTCCACGTTATCCTCTACAATGCCTTGATAAACCTAGGAACAGTTTCCCCTCCACAATAGCAAGCAGTTCAGGTCCAGAGGCAGCAAAGCAGCTCCAAATCATGATGGTCCCTCCATCAAACTAAACTGTTGGGATAATGTTTTCATGTTGGTGCACGGTTCTCTTTTGGCCACACAAAGTGCTGTGTGTTCTTTCCAAACTAATTTCCAAAAAAGAAATTTCCGAGCAGTGTTGTGGAGTCTTAAGGTGGTCTTTGATAAACTTCGAGCATGCTACAGTTTTATTTTTGGAGAGCAATGGCTTCCACTGCAGTGTCCTGCCATGGATGCTATACCTGTTTAACGTTTTGCATATGGTTGACTGAACATGAACAGAGATGTTAACCAACTCCAATGAACCCAGTACTTTCAGGTTCTTCTTTACCTCATTGATGATTCTATGTTGTCACATAAAGAGTAGTCAGAGTCCCAAATCATGTCGTACTGTGGACTGATGAATGTCTAAAGTTAAACACTTTCCAACTACATGCAAATCAACAACTCTTGAATGTAGATCTCCTGATTGGACTCCAGATTTGCTCACACCAGATCCCGGTTGACGTCGAGTGACATTAGATACCTGGTGTTGCCATCATTGTTTCCACCATCACTTTGTATATTTTTTAATGTCTTCAATAAAGAAATGAAAGATTATAACTGTTTGTGTTTTATCAACTTAGAAATGCTGTGTGCGTTAATATTTGTGACTTTGGTAAAGATCAGATCCCATTTCATGATCAATTTATGCCATGTCATTGTCACTTTAACAGATATGACTGCTGTGATTTCAGTTAATTATGCAGAGAGACATTTTTTGCTGGTGCACTGCATCACGGTTTGTCCTTGACAGCGCTCGACAGGAACACTATCCTCTGCTGCAAATACAAGCCATGCTCTGCCCCAAGAGCCTGAACAGCAAAGAAGTGAAGAGGCCTGTTCACTCCTCCTCGGCACGACGTCTAATTTTTCTGGTTCAGCAGCTAAGAATAGGCAGTAAAAATGTCAAATTTCTCTGCACTCTGAAAACACCTACTGATTATTGATTACTGTTTTCAAAGTAAATCATTATTAGTTATGGCTTCTGGAGTAATGACTTTAGTAGATCACAAATACATAATTGGAGTCTGAATATTATAGATTTTCTTCTACGATAGAGCCCTACCTCTGAACCCCATTCACATATTTACTTATTTATGAAAGTTCTACCATAAATTGAACCACAGACATTAAGAGTTTGTGTTCACCGAAGACATACATCAAGTGAAGGTTCTGATTGAACTTTCACTAGGTTGCGTGTAATCTAGTGATATGTTGCTGTTTGCTGCAGTGTTTGAATGTGCTGTGTAATACTGATATCATGCCTCTAGATTTATACAGTGTTATACTCACACTACTGAAGCCTTTAAGACTGACTCCATTCAGCTTGAGAATAGATCAAGCTGTATGTCTACATTCATGAAAATGAGCACACAAGATGATAAGAATCAGATCATATTTTATATATAAGGGAGACAAGTCAAATTTTGGACACCATCATTTACATGATACAGTTAAGTGATAGATGTGTAGCTGTTACTGACATCTGATGTCACATCTCAGTGAGCTGACTGTCTATTGGACATGTCCTGTGACAGTCCACTTCTGTGGGTTAGCAAAGAATGTGAAGGTCAATGGTTGAACAGGATATGACCCTGTTTACACTTGGTTTTAAAAATGCGTTTCAGGGGATCAAATCACAAGTGGACAGTGCTACAAACAACAATCACCAATGTGGACTGCGATCCAATCATTCCAGTCACTTAATGAGGTCTGTGATGCATCAGACCACATAGCTATTGCAGTGTAAACACTACTGCATCCTGATGTTTTGAGAACCCATCAAATCGCTTACCCTCCCCTCAAAAAAGATCTTACTGTTGGGTGAATCCTAGCGTAAGAGATTCAGTGGTATGAAATCTGAACACATGTGGTCTGCTGGACACCTTGGACACAGTGTACAGGTATGAACATTGATGTGTCTCAGCTGTTCATATGTGTTTTCTATTGCCTAAGTCAAAACCATGATCTCCTTTAAGTCCAGAGTTCTTGAACCTTGTTGACAAAGTCCTGTGAGTTGTTCATATGGTGAATGGCACAGCCAGCCATTGTGGATCTAACTTGGTGGCCAGATGTTTTGCGATGTAAGTAAATGAGTTAATGAGTTGATGCTACTTGCAAAAGGTCTGAGTGGAGCTTCTTTCTTAAGTATTTTTTTCAGTACATCGATCAGCCTCAAAATTCACATGACCTGGTGGTTTCAATATTAAGATATTATGTTTTTATACAAATATTAAGAACTAATAAATGCTGATGAATCATTAAGGGCTAACATGGAATGAACCCATAATGATACATGTCCAGCATAATGAGAGTGTCATGCTACTTACACACTGCCTTAGCTTTCTGATGTAGAAGTATTCAGTACAAAATGATAATCTACAATTGTTAGAATTAAACATCCTTGTCATCTGCTATTATATTCAGACTCAACACATCTCACAAAAAAGAAAATCCTTATCAAAGTGTTCTACCCACTTCAAATTCAACATTTGAATAGAAAGTGTTATAGTGAAGCAATGGTTTATAACTACAAATACAAAACTAAGACATAGGGGTTTTCTGGATTATTCACTGGGCACCAATGTGAACAAGCTGTGTTTATGAAAGTCTTAGACCTAAAATGTCTGTGATCACAACTGCATTCAGTCGCACAAGTCATCACTGGTGATTCACCCCTCTCATGTGGAGAATTCCATGTTTCTCTTATATTCAGTAATAAATATCTGGCGATATGATAAACATTGGTAATGCTTACACTCTTATTTCAGTGAACTCAGAACTTAGTGAAACCAGAACGGTTTAAACTCAGTTTCCTTTCACTTTGCAAACCAACTGTGACCTACTGTATGTGTTTGCGTCATTTTCTTGGTACACTAACTGTGAATGTCCTCTGCAGCTGCCACCAGCACCACCACTACAGCCAAGACCTCCAGTCATGTGACGCGTTGCAGTGACAGCCAGAAGAACTACTGCGTTAATGGAGGAGAGTGCTTCACCCTTGAAATTGTGCCAGGCAGCACAAAGTTTCTCTGCAGGTACGATGTCAACTGTAGGTCATTACACTGGCTTTGATTGAAATTTGCATCAGGGTAATATAACAGTTGCTGTTGTGATTTACTGTAACTGGATTAGCAAACTACATTTAACTGAGCTACTATCATTTGAAATCACACAAAACATAATGAACTTATAAGACTGAGGCTACATCATCAGAAAAACAGAACTCATGAAATACTGACATCAATAATTTGATGCAAACAATACTGTAGTTTTGAAAAAGGGAAGGAAAAGCAGAAAAAATACGACATACTTAAATAATATGAATACAACACAATGCGTTGTAGAAGGTCATTTTACATTGTCAAGTAAAATGACCAAAACAGTGCAACGCTCAAACTTATTATTAGAGTGTATAACCCAAAAAGAAAAAGAAAAAGAAATTGTGAACTGATGGGTCGGGAAAGTCTAATGGTTATAACCTGAAAACTGGGCAAAGGAGCAGTAAATAAAACTGACACCAATCAACACTCACTGGCCACTTTATTAGGTACAATCTAATACAATCAATACAGCAGCTCTGCCATGAATTCTACTTTTACAGTATAATATTTTAAAATAAATGAGGGGGCCAAAACACTAGAACCACCTATTGTTAAAATGCACTCCAGTATGACTCCAACATCCACTTAGACCTCAGTAAACACACAGTAGAATTATCACCTTTCTGACAGTTTCAACTTAAAAACTGAGAAATTCTAACATTGTAAAAGTAGAATTGATGGCACCGCATCTTTATTTGATTGCATTAGATTGTACAGGTGTTCCTAATAAAGTGGCCGGTGAGTGTAAATCTTATGTTTCACTGGCTACTTGCTCAAAGTTCTTGAACCTCAGATTAAATTAATCAATTTTATGATGAATTGAAGATGCTGTCGCTAATGAGAAACACAATGCCAGGTATAGACACCAGCTCCAGTGACAGTGCATAAATGGTAATTAGTTACAGCTGATATACAGTAATTCTCTCTCGTTGTCTCCACAAGTGAAAGACAAGATGTCCGTTTGCTCCCTGGTTTAGCTAATATTACAGCTGTTTTTCCGCTTGTATGCGCAGCTATTTAAGGGTGATCTGAACTCCACATCTTAATGTAGTAGCAAAGTGACAGGCTGATGTCACCTGAACTCAAGCAGCACGTAGTTATACTACTACGTTTTGACGGTTGTGCTGAGATTGTCACAGCAGTTGATCAAAGTCAGTGAATGAATGTGAGCTTCATGCATAATGTGCTTAATAACCATTATACAGAACCGCTTTCTTTCCCTGACTGGGACTATGCTGCTTTTGTTGCTAAAACCCAATCTAATTACTGAGCTCCTACTTTATGTTGTGTGACAGGTAAACTTCTGTCACATTGTTGTAAAAACAGAATTTGTGTTTGCAGTTTAGTTGGCAAATAAGTTTTAGAGACGGGTTTGCTAAGGTGGGAAGCAAACACTGTAACATAAAAAAAGTAAATCCATGAGTTTTTATGTATCTGTGTCATTATTTGTGTTTGTGTGCTGGATCCTGCCATGTTCTGTGACTGTACACTGGATGTCTTTGTGTCCATGTGTGTGTCTTGTGTGTAACATGTCAGTACTGTTGATCTCTTTTCCTTTCTACCTATCAACCAGGTGCTTGGAGGGATTCACTGGGCACCGATGTGAACAAGCTGTGCTTAAGAAAGTCTCAGACCCAAAACGTATGTGATCACAACTGTATTCAGTCCCACATGTCATCACTGGTGATTCACCCCTCTCATGTGTTCTCCAAGACATGGTGGAGAATTCCATGTTTCTCTTATATTCAGTAATTAATATCTGGCGATAAGATGAGCATTGGTCCGGCTCACACACTTATTTCAGTGAACTCAAGCTCAGCGCCCTCTATGTGGGATGCAGGCTTAAGCGCGTTCTTCTCTGCAGAGTAGAGCACTGGAATTTGCATGTACATTACTTCTCATCCCATCACATCCCATCCATGCTCTTCAGAGCAGTGTAACTAATGCCTCCATCTCAGCTTGAAGTACTGTGTGTCTCATCGGTAGTTAAGACATACTGTACTGTGTACTGCTCTTTAAGCCTCAGCCCCATCCCATCATGTAACTCTTCCAATCCATTTTCCTTGTATCTGAACCCTTTCTCTGTGGTCCAGAGCTAAACTGACAAAAGCATGTTTGGTAAAACCACCGTGCTTTCAGTGTTTCATGTCCGATTGAGGGGTTACAAAATGGACCAAGGGAATCATTAGTTGAGCTTTTGCTACATCTGAACTAACCGAGTCTTCCTCTGTCATGCTGTATGACTGCCTTGAATTGGGGCCTATGTTGCTTTTCGGGTGGGGTCACGACACCCCTTCTATGCTTATCTTGAGTGTTTGTGTTTGTACATGCAAATTTCAGTCTGCTATTAAGACAGTAAAAAGAGTTTGATGGAGTTCTGTGCAAAACTGTTTCTCGAAAACAGGAAACTGGAAATCACAATTAAGTGCTTGTGTATAGGATGAAGGCCTGAGGTGGTTATAAGTATTCAGGCTCACAGAATAAAGCTGGCTGATCTAGCTGGCGCCTCCTGCCAACACCAGTGATGACTGTTGTGGGTTTAGCACAGTTCTTGAATAAACTAACCCTCTCTTTTCTTGTCTGTTTCTTTTGTTTCCTATTCAGGTGTCCCAATGAATTTACTGGTGATCGCTGCCAAAACTATGTAATGGCCAGCTTTTACAGTATGTCTGTTTCCTCTTCAGTCTGTTCTTGGACTTGAGCATGTTCAATTAACAGTTCTTGTGCTGTCCTACCTGGTTTGTTATGTTACCCCTAAGATCTGTCATTGGTAGTGTCCAATACCTATTGCATGTTCAAGTTTCTCTGTATTGTTTTATATGTTCAAGCTGCATGTGGTACTGTAGGAGTTACATGTTTTTTTTTTTTACATGTTTTTATATGGAAAACAGGAGGCAGGTTGGACAACATAATCATATTGGCTGTGAAACCAGGCAGACAAATAGAGCCTGCAGAAGTTAGGGCAAAATCTGAATCAAAACTACCCAAGCAATCAGTCAGGTAACAGTCAAATAGGTAAGAAAGCAAACAGAAAAACACATGGAAATGAGATAGAATGACTGGGACATTGTGGGTAGGATACGCTTTGAGAAAATGGGAACAGAAATGAGGGAACGTGATGCTGGTAAATTGGAAACAAGAGGTTGGGAGAGACTGGCTTATTTGGCTAAGTGAAATCAGGTGCGTGGGTAAACAAATACAGGGGAGCGAGAACCTCTAGACGCTGGTAATCAGGATTATAATGGAAATTAGGTCACAATTTCTCTTTTCCAAATCTGGTCATTGTTTAATTCTTTTTTAATCTAGTTTTATATTGTCAGTGGTTGATGTTTCAATTAACACCTTTCTGTGCAGTGATACACACGGGCAATATGTCACCACAGAACATAGCATTTACATACAAACCCTGGAACAAACATACTGTAAAGGTGGAGAAGTGTCAGTCGGGTAGGTTGACTTAGAAGTCGGTGCCAGAGATGAGGTGGCACTGACCATGGAAGTCAACTGCAGAACAATTGTTCAGGCAGAGGAAGCGTTACAGTGCATTCAGAATGTTTCAGACCCCCCTCACTTTTCTCAACTTATGTTAAAGCCTGATACTACGGTTGGTTAATTTCTTTTCTCGTTAATCTACAGCCGGTACATCATATTGACAAAGTAAAAAAACTGAATTTCAGAAATGTCCCTTTAGGAGTCACCACAGAGGAACGTAATTCCGCACATTGGTTTGACACGTGTTTTTATGCCGGATGCCCTTCCTTCCACAACCCTACCATTTTAACTGGGTTTGGGCCTTCTGCATCCCATCCCGATGCTCGACCCATTTAGCCACTAGGGTCCTAGAATTTTGGAAAAATATAAAAAAAAAACTGACAAATCATATGTACATAAGTATTCAGACTATTTTTGCAGTACCTTGTTGAAGCACCTTTGGCAGCAGTTATATGCTCTTATCTTTTTAGCTATGACGCTACTAGTTTTGAACATCTGGATTGGGGGATTTACTGCCATTATTTTTTGTAAATCCTCTCAAACTCAGTCAAGCTGGATGGAGACTGTCAGTGGACAGCTATTTTCAGGTCTCTCAGGATGTTTAATTGGGTTCAAGTCAGGGCTCTGTTTTCCACTCTAGGACATTCACATAGTTGTCCCTAAGCCCTAAACTATGTAAGTTCCTAAACTATATGAGCTTGACTGTGTGCTTAGGATTGTTGTCATATTGGCCCAGTCTGAGGTCCTGAGAACTGTGGAACAGGTTTTCATTGAGAATATCTCTGTACTTTCCTCCATTCAGCTTTATGAACACTAAGCAGTCTCCCAGTCCCTGCTGCTGAAAAACACACTCACAGCATGATCCTGCCACCGGCATGCTTCACTGTAGGGATGTTATTGGGCAGGTGATGTTTACTCCAGAAAAGTTGGTTTTGTCAGGCCAGAAAATCTTGCTCCTTAGAGCATGAAAGTCCTTCAACTGCTTTTTTGCAAACTGGGCAAAGTGGGCTTTCATGTATTTGGACTGAGAAAAGGCTTCGGTCTAGCCACTCTGCCATAAAGCCTAGAATGGTGGAGGGCTGCAGTGGTTGTCCTTCTGGAACTTTGTTGCATCTCCACACAGCATCTCTGGAGCTCAGTTAGAGTAGCCATCGGGTTCTTGGTCACCTCTCTTACTGAGGCCTTTCTCCTCTAATTGCTAAGTTTCGCTCCAGTGAAGGTGTAGAAACATTCAGCAACTCAGTAACAATTAAGAGAAATGGGAGGCAAATTTCATGTGTTGTTGCAAAGTGTTTGAATACTTAGGCCAATGTGATATTTCAGGGTTTTTTTTTGTTTGTTAGTTTTTTTTTATTTACAGACATCAAAAATTCAACATAACATAATTAGTTAGTGAAGGGGGTCTAAAAATTTGCTAAATGAACTGTACTGTATGTGTCAACTGTGGAAGTTGGACCTAAGAATAGATACTGGAGCAGGAGGCATATCAGGTTGGCCTAGAAGCAGGTGCCGGAACACCAGAGATTTGACACAAGTATCCATCACAGGAACCAGAGAGGACAGCCATTTTGAGTCAACTAGGTGTTAGCAGCACTGACTAACTCACGAACAGGCATCTTGTCAGTAGATCTGGAAATCTCAGGAACAGAAAAGACATTGGCTGGGTCAGGAACAGTTGAATTGTTGGTGGAACTGGTCGTTTCAAGAACAAGCAACAACAACCACTGGTCCCCCATGGCGAATATTCACTTGGGTGAATGTGTGAACACAGACAGTTGAGTCTTTGGTGTCAAAATCTCTGATGGAAGAAAGGGAGAAAATATTTAACAAATTGTAAAATAACCTTAAATGAACGTCAAAGACAGGAACCCTGAAACCCAGCAGACATCTGACACCCACACATTCTGATCCAAAGAATCAGCTAGTTCCTTATTTCTTTTTGGAAGTGAATCTTGATTTTGTGTACAGTGTTAAGAAAGTATCACTAGGGTATGTCTTCATAGAAGATTATCCATGTTCTGGGAATTTATGTTATCACTAACCAAAATACCTCATTACTGACCTTTTTTTACTACAACACAGTGTTGTAGTAAATGTGTTCTG
Source organism: Channa argus (assembly GCF_033026475.1). Taxonomy (NCBI): domain Eukaryota; kingdom Metazoa; phylum Chordata; class Actinopteri; order Anabantiformes; family Channidae; genus Channa; species Channa argus. The sequence goes on along the minus strand of NC_090214.1, from coordinate 21,202,011 downwards.
ATAAATACATGGGAAATAAGCTGAGCAGTGATCCAGCTGTATACAGTGTGTGCTTTGGATGTTATCACATTCTCCAATGGCCATGATCAACTGCTATCAGCACCATATCTAAGGTGCAGTAGGTTGCTCCACATGCATGTCAGGTCATTATCATGCAATTTTATGCAACATAATGTTTTATTTAAAAATACATGCTTTGAGTTACACTTAAGCACAATAATGATACAGTGAGGCTTCAGATATATTGACTGTTAACTTGTCAGTGGCCATAACTGTCCTGGCTTTAGTGGATTTGAACAGTTTGAGGTCAAAGCGGACTTACTCTATTATTAGCTTCATGGTTTACAACATGGCGCATGGATGACACATGGATGACACATGCTGATGATGAGTTTTGCTTTCATTGTGGCTAACTTTTCAGCAAGTGTTCAGCAAGTACAATCTACATACTGTAGATTAAAGTAGATGTCTTACTCATGTATATTTGGTTTATGTTCCCCACTGTGGCTTTCAATACACTTACAAGATTGCTGTACCTACTGTACCTTAAGGGTCTCTAACTGGGATCCTTCTTTTGGTGCCTGTTGATTTTTTGGACACATACATTATTATGATTGTTAAGTCAGGGGGGACTCGCTTTTGTTCATATGGAGATTGCGTGCACTCATAAGCATCTGATTTGGACCAAATTTGACAAGCTTTTACTGTTCCACAATTCAGAGAGAGATGATGGGAAACACTTATCAGGTTTTACATGTTGAAGTGTCCTTGAGAAAGACACTGAACCCCGGCTTAGTTTCTCTCTGCCAGTGTTTGTATTTTCCCCCATGTGTGTGAGTGTGTGTTAATTAGTGAATGAGAAGCAGTGTAAAGCGCTTTGAGTAGCAATAGGTAGAAAAGCACTATATAAGTGCACAGTATTTTCTACAAAGATCTATTTAGTTCAGATCAGAGTTTGTCACAGATACTAAACTTAGAGTAAATCTTCTGTAAATGCAATCTTACAGTTACAAGCAACATGCAATTTCTAAGATAAGGCTGTGCAGTGGTAAAAAACACCAGGGCACAGACTGAAAGGATCTGATCATATACGTTTGTTTGAATGATGGGCTGTTTGATCAGCACCAGCAGTCTCTCAGTTTTCAGTGCGGTGACTGTACAAGTCCTCCAAACTACATTCACATTAAAACTGATCTTTTTTTTCTCAAGTGACTTCAATCTGACAAACCCAATTTAATTTCTTTAAATCATATCTGGACCATTTTTATATGTGGTGCTGGACCTAAATCATGTCTGATATCTGGATCAGCATATCACATCTGTGCGCTTGTCCTCAGTCAGTGTTTGCATCACCCAGTCCAGTAAAAATAAAAAGATAGAAGATCTACAGCAGAGACGGTGAAGGTAAAAAGAGAAATGAGGTTCAGACTGAATAAATATTCTCACCAGGCTGTTTTTGAGTATGATTTCACTGTTGCACATGTAATGTTATTGTTGTTACAAATGGTAAATGGTAAATGTTCTGCACTTACATAGTGCTTTTCTACCTATTGGCACTCAAAGCACTTTACACTGCTTCTTATTCACCCATTCACACTCACAATCACACACACATTCATACACCGATGGGGGAGCTGCTATGCAACCACTTCTAGTCACCTACTACAATCACTTACAGTCAATCAATCAATCAATCAATCAATCAATATATCAATCAGTCAATAAATCAATATTTGTATAACACTTTGAAAAACAACCAGGAGTTGACCAAATTGTTTTGCCAGCTGCCTTTGGTACTGTGGATCATGCCGTCCTAATCTCTCGCCTTGCTCAGTGTGTAGATATCCAGGGCACTGTTCTCAGATGGTTTCAGTGGCAAAATTTAAGCAATTTACATTACTTGAATAAATAAAAAGGAAGATAAACACATTGATAAAGTGATAAAAACAATATGATTAAAATTATAATTTTATAAAATTTGAAGTATTTAAATAGATAGATTAAATATTAAAACATGCCACATCTGTAATGCAGCAGATGTCAGGGGGTGAGGAGTTCAAAGTTTTGGAGCAGCAACAGCTAACACACATTTGTCCCACCTTCACACCTGGATTTTGGAACTTCTAAAGAAGTTGACCAGATGTCTGAGGTACTCTGTCATGTTTGTGAAGAACTATTAATTCACTTAAGTAGAGCAGGTCTAGGCCATAAAGAGCTTTCAAAACAAACAGCAACAGTTTAAAATCAATTGTAAAATGAACTGAAGGGCACTGGAGTGAGTACAGAACGGGAGTTATGTGTTTACCCTTGGGGGTTTGGGGAAAATTTGAGCAGCAGCATCTTGAACCAGTTGGAGGTGAGATAGTGAAGACTGGTTGACTCCGACATTACGTGCATCGCAATAATATAATTTTGAGCCGATAAAGGCTTGAATTGCCTTTTCAAGCTCTTTTTCAGATAAGAATAGCTTAAATTTTGCCACTGAAACCATCTAAGAACAGTGCCCTGGATATCTACACACTGAGCAAGGCGAGAGATGAGGGCTGCATGATCCACAGTACCAAAGGCAGCTGTGAGAAGAAGCACCAATATAGCAGGATTCCCTGCATCAACAGATAAAAGAATATCATTATGAAGCCTTAACAAAGCTGACTCAGTACTATGTCTAGATCGAAAGCCATATTGTAATTTTCAGAAAAGACTCCAATTGATTAAAAACAGCATTTTCTAGTACTTTTGAGAGAAAGGGAAGATGAGTCACAGGTCTATAACTGAGTTATCAGGGTGAGGCTTTTTAAGAAGTGGCATTACCACTGCACGCTTAAAAACATCTGGTACAACTCCTGAACTAAGAACTAACAGTTCTTAATAAACGTCAAAAGACATGGCCCTACAATATTCAAAACCTCTTTTAAAACATTAGCTGGAACAATATCCATAGGACAATGCATAGGATTAACGTGCCTTTCAAAGATTTGAGTTCAGGTAGAGTTAAAAGAAGAGAGAAAATCCTCTGGGCTCGAGTGAGAACCCCCCCGCCCCCCCGGTGCTTAAATCTCAGTGATTGTAAAAGCAGCAGCAAAGTCTCCAACAGTGGATGAAGTGATAGTACAACGGTGACAGGCAGGGATCTGGGGTCTGTGCACAGATGGGGGGACTGTAATATCAAATATTGTGGGAAAGTGATCAGAAATTCCTGATTCACAAATTTTCCGAAGAGAAACAGAGAGAAACATAAGAGATGACCAAATCCAGAGTGTGTCCGTGTTGATGTGTGGGTCTCTGTACTGGCTGAGTGGGGTCAAAAGAGTCCAATAACTTTTAATATCATTCGCTTATTGATTAGAGCGACAACAAAAATGAATGTTAAAATAGGTAAATATGAGCATGTTTCCCAATTTTGATGAATGGCTCAATGCAAAAGGGATGCGAGGATCAGTAGCAGGCCCTTGTTCAGGAGTGTCCAGGAGTCCTGGACACAGTCCTGAAATGCCCCTTAATTTCTAGACATTCTGTAAAAGTTGTGATCACATTTTACTCCAAATTTAGAATTGTTTTTCAAACAATAAACGCTAATGTGTTGGGAATGGTGCATGATCATCACAGCATGCTAAATTTAGAGTGTTGACTGCTGAGTGTTTCCCATCCCAAGCATAATGATGGAAGTGCATGGATCAAGTCACATCAGTGTAGTAGTGCTATAAAATGTCCTATGATATTATATTCAGGTGACATAAATTTCATTACAGCAAAACATTTGTGAAAAACAGGATTAGTATCAGGAAAGAAATATGTCCTTTTCAGCTGTTTCCCAAAAATGATGTTCCTATGCAACTAAACTGCAAATGGGATTAGTTGTTTTTGTGGGAGTGTGATCACAGGATGATTGTGCTCTGATACAAGGTAATTTCTGAATGAATAAAGAGCTGAATTTGCTAAAAGAAACCAGGCACATGCGACGGATCGAGCTTTTATACAGCACAGTGTCACATCACAAACCCCAATTTGAGGTAAAGTTTAGATAACAGAAGCACTTTGGTTAAGGTTAGAGAAATGTCAAGGTTTTCTTTTAAAATTAATAAACACGTGTTTGTTCCAAGTGATCTCTATTAACCAAGTGCTGTGACAATCTAAACACAACTATAAATATCTAATAACACTTTAGTCAGACAAACTGGATGTTATGCTGCAAGATTGTAGGTTTTATTGGACATATATATGCTGCATGGGAACAAGTTAGTGATATGCCCAGTATACACTTTTCTATTTACATTAAATGTCAACATAAGCTCAAAAAAATCATAACTGAGTTATAATTATGTTCCCCACAAAAATAAATTTGTGTTTTCCAGTTGTATAGAAACATCATTTTTGGAGACAAAGGTTTCAACAATATTTTAAAGGTACAGGGAACTTGTTTCCACAGTTTATGATTCTTTTCATAAATGTGGATACATTTTTGATTCAAATCCAGAACAGGTTGTCAATGTTTTGTCCTACACATAACCAAAGCCTAAAAAAGGAACCTTGGTTTTACCCATATTCCCTACATCTCTGATGTGCCACAGTGAAGGACTGTTACACATATTTCTGACTGTAAAATAATTTACTATAAAGAGCTTTTTCAACCTTACTGAGAAAAGACTTACTGTTTTTGATGGATAAAAAATGAGCTGAGCTTAAAGTCTGTGTTCCCAAAGCCTCAGTTATTGTTGTTAAGCTTGACAATGAGTGAGTCCATTCAAATTTAAATGGAAGCAGTAGATTCACCCATTTTACACCATTTTTCCAAAATGTCTGACTATCACACAAGAGTCCAGAGTTTGTGTCCTGTCACATGCACCTCCAGGCCTGCAATTCGACATCCGATGCAGTAGGAAGCATGAACTCCAAAAACAGCTGGCACTGGATGTTTAGGACATTATCAAATGTAATCTTGGGTTTAGCATTTTGAGTCCAATGTCAATGTTCCAGTCCAGAAATAACATTCAACCCAATGAAAGGGAAAATAATTTGGTTGCTGATATCCAGCATATAATGAATAAAACACAGTTTATGCAAGATTCCAGTGTTGCTGTTACAACGTATGTCATGTTTGTGTATTGCCATAGCAACTTATACAGTGTGACTTTGTTCCTAAATTCTATTTGCCTCTTATGCAAATTCATGCAGCACTTGGTGTCTGGAAATCTTTGAGAAAACTTTATTCAGGTGCGGCGTGTTTCCTGTACCTTTAGGATCGATGCAAGATACTCGATGTGTAGTGAGGAGGTGCAGTTTTAGGCTTTTCTGTATAATAACTTGTGGTATAGTGTAAGAAAAAACTAACTCTTTTTACCTTAAAACACATGTGTGAAAATCGTATATTACCTTATCTGAAAAACCCAATTTCCTTTTTTTGTTTTTGCCACCTTTCTGCACTGACAGAACATCTTGGAATTGAATTTATGGGTATGGATTGTTCCTTCCTCCTAGTTTGCAGATGTAAGACTGTGAGCTAAAACCCTCTACTAAAGCTAGTTTTCTCATGCCTGATGAAGGGATCATACAGCCTTGATCATTACGACAAATATTACATCCCATTCTTCATGTTTTAGAAATCAAAGATACCACCAACATATTATTGTGATTATTATGAATAGTTGGAATGTCAAACGTCACACCTCAATTCAACAAAGCAGTGCAATGCGGCTGATTTGAGTGCACTTTGAAAGCCAGACAGGCTGCACATTCCTGATGCTGTATGTTCACATCCCTTCAGCTCTCCCTTCCTGCATTTTCTGTTGCAACCAGTGCTCAGCATGAAATAGCAGAGCAGCACCACTGTCCTCCTCCAGCCATCTCCTTCTGCCATCTGCCTTCCTGTTTCCACCTCCACCAGATGTTCTATGTGTTTCCCACTGTTCCTCATGTCCCGTCTTCCCTGTAGAAGCTCTGTAGTTTCTCTCTCTTTTCATCAAACATGGGATCACTTCCTTTCTGCTATAATGCATAAAAAAGTAGAAATGTATGCTATCGACCTAATGCAAAAGGGGTATAGAGAAGAACTGGTCTGCATGGTGCAGTTTGAGTCGAATCTGTTCCTCCATCAAAAGAATTTTAAGTAGACTGATATTGTACGTTAACTTACTGAATGTTTTAAATGATTCAATTTGGTATCTAATATGCAAAGACGCTCAGTTACGTATTGATAGAAAACTTACTTTGGGGATTTAGTTTGCTGGGTGTTAGAGCCATTTCTCTGGAATTGGTAACTAAAGTTCTGCAGCTACAGGATCTGAGAGACTTAATTAGGATGGAAGTATATTTTAAATACTTCTAGTAACAACACTTCTAAAGACCTGTAACATATTTTATATTTTCTTTAGTGATAGTTGTACTCTCACACAACTGAAGCACAGAACGATGAAACTAGAACATGTACTGTAAACATTTGTCTGATCTTATTATGGGGTTATTTGGGGAAAATCCACTAATTTTGAAGTTGTTAGTAGTTATGTTTTTTGAGTCTAATGTCAGGAGATTATTGGGAAGTGTGTGTGTTTTTGGAGTCTGATCTACTGTGGAACAGAGTCAGGATGTCTCAGTGGATCTCAGCTGCTTCAATTGACTGTTTCTGATGAAACTGCCACTCACAAGTCCACCAACTTTATGGAAGTGCAATAATAGTGTAAATCGCTCTAGTGCCACTTTTTTCTCAAATTTTGTTCAGTACATTTAGAAGGAAAGATTTATTCATATCTACAGTACCATCTCTGCACGGAGTTTAGTTATTTAGACTTCATGTCGTATCAGCAGTACTGGGATAGATTCTGAGCTTCTTCTAATTATTTGAGTTTTCTGATTTTCATGTATATGTTTGTGTGTTTCTCTGTGTGTTGTAGACAAAGTTTTAAGAGTGGACTGTCCTCTTTTTCAGAAGCTGAGGAGCTGTATCAGAAACGTATTTTAACAATAACAGGGATCTGCATTGCACTCCTAGTCGTTGGGATCATGTGTGTGGTTGCCTACTGCAAAACAAAGTAATTTATGTCACATTTTTCCGTTTAATTTATTAACTTAAGGTACACTCACTGATTTTGTTATTGCATTGAATAGTGCTCTAAAATCTCCAAATCTCTCAAAGCCTGAACTTTATATTAACTTTCAATTCTTATTCACAATAAAATTCACAGGAAGTTACAGAGCTCAAGATGAGAGAAACCTTTGAAAAAATAAGTGTGGAGGTGTGGCAATAATGAGAAACTACCCCCGGGGTTTCTGCAAACCAAATTTGAGATAGCAACCAGGGGTAACTGATGTACAGTAACACTTTAAATGTTTGACTGAGGCAAAGGCTTTCATGATTTAGCTTCGAAGGGGCCTTAGATATCTTTGAACTTCACTTCTTGTGTGTAGTAGTCAAATCAGAAAGTGTATTGAACGTTTTTATCTATTAACCTCAGCTCAGAAGGAAGCAACATAAAATAGATGGTTAAACTATTTAAACAAATTTAAATAATGTGGAGTAAAGTGAGGCTTTGCAGCTAAATTCATAAATGTTTATTTCAACATTCTAGCTCTTCCTCCAGACTAATATTCTGTCTTGTAAGCTTTTCTGGCATTGTCATCTTGGTTTTGGAGTGTTAATGAATAATAGAGCATTTCTATAAATGTTATTATATGTGAGCAAACAGATGATGGTGGTAGCAGAGCTTCATTACATCATGTATCTTTCCTCAGTATCATTTTCTGCTTATTCTGTGATAAACCCATAACTCTAAATTTTAATTGTAATTTTTCATAAAAAATGTTTGTGGAAATAGAAATACTATTTACACTCTCTGGCCACTTTATTAGGTACACCTGTGCAATCTAATGTGATTCAAAACAGCAGCTATGCCACCTCATTCATTTTGAAAAACTTTAGAACCACCTCTTCTTATAATGCACTCCAGTACGACTCCAATACCCAAATTCACCTCAATAATAAACAGAGAGTATAATTATCAACTTTCTGACAGTTTCATCTTAAAAACTTTAAAATTATAACTTTGTAAAGTAGAATTTATGATGCTGCATTGGATTTCATGAGATTGTACAGGCATACTTCATAAAGTGACCAGTGAGTGTATTCATATATTAGTATTTATTTGCCACTTCAAAACTCTTCATAAATCTAATTTCACATGTTCACACTTGGAAAACTTGTTAGTTGAATTGAGCTGTTACCATCAGCTCAATACACTTTAACCCATATGCACAGGCTATTTGCATAATCTACATATGCTAAACTGTTACTCACTTTTAAAGTAATCCAATTTGCAAGATTTGTATTCAGGGTTTGCATAATAACATTATAAGCAGACACCATCTTATTCAGATGTGCTAAACAGCATGTAATTAATGTAATGGCAAGTGGCACAAAAAGGGTTTTCGGTAAATGTCTGTTCAGTTACTATTGGCTTTCCAAACGTCAGCTGTACTTTCAATTTAGGATTGATGATGAGTTGTTGTGTCAAAGACATTGACAATAAAATACACTATTTCATGTTCATCATACAAACTTTAACAACTTCTGATTTTGTTTTATGTTCTTTTTTGTTGTTGTTATGCTTAGTTGTTTCACTTCCTGCCCCACATATAGTATATTTTTACATGTTCCACTACCTCTGATTGGCATGAAAAAAGCATTAAAGTTTAGTTAGCTTAATGGTGTAGTCGATGCATCCATGTATGCTATTAGCTTGTCACTTTAATCAATTACCAGGGCAGGTACACAGAAACACAGCATAGAGGACATTGGGCATAAGCTCCATAGAAATGATGAAAGGGCTAGACAGGCTAAAGAACTGAGCTGAGAGGCATTTGGGGATTTTGTGATGTTACTGAAATTTATAACAAGATCATGGGTTGTATTTTACACCAATCTCAATACTTTCAAATATTAATTTCTATAGTCAAAGGCATAGCAGCAATATGGGGTAAACGTATCACCTTAGATATTTACACTCTCCACTCAGACACGTGGTCCAATTTTAATGGACTGACTCACAACCCAGTGTGTTTTTTCACTAACAGGAAGCAGAGGAAGAAGCTCCATGACCGCCTGAGGCAGAGTCTGAGAAATAAAAGAAACAATACCAACACTGGTATTAGCCCCAACTCAGCCAGAGGACGTCCGATTTCTAACTTGCCTCTTCAAGATTTGCAGCTTATCAATGTATGTTGTTACTAATTGTCAAATACAATGTATGAAAAGCTTTACAGTCACCATACGCATCAAGTGTTTTCTACTTCCCTTTTTGTAGCAATGTAATGGGGGGACTGTACAGCATGCAGCCGAGGAGACACAAACCACCATATCTACAAGCAAATATGCCTTATCTGAGCATGAACCCACTGCACTCACCCACATTTCCAGCCAAAGGTAAGAAAAGAGTTTAAATTTGTATATCAGCCTGGTACATTTGGATTGGTTTGAATCAGACAGAAGCTGGTCTACTGTAGCTCAGGGGAACTGGTGATTTGTGGAAAAGTGTGTTTGATGTTACCTCAGTAGAGGTATCACATATTATAATTCAGTGTTTTACAAGCATTGTTTAATTGTGCAGCTGTATAGTCACAAAACGCAACTTGTTTTTGTGTGTGTCATGTGTCTCCAAGTGATGACAGTGCAAGGACAAATGTGGTCGGAATTAACTTATTTGGACCTATAGAGGCGACTTTGTGTTAGTTTCAGTTTTAGTCGGACTTTGGTGGAAGGATTTAAAAATTAGGTAGCATCACTGTTCTCTCTTCTCATTCATTCTGGTGCCCGTTACGTTCTTTTATGTTCAATTCAAATGTTTTTTATGCAGCGCCAATACCAATGTACATCTAGCAAGTCCACCAGTGAATAATGTAAATCTCAAAACAGATAATGGGCATGTTTTGTTTCACATCAGTTATCACAGAGATGGTGAGTGCATTACATAATTGATCCAGTTGTTTTAAATATGATGCAAAACTGAGATGTTAGTTAAGTGGCGGAAAATAATATAAATCTAATGTCTTTTCTGCATCTAAAGACATTATGGAAGTCATGAGGGACTGTAATACAGAAGGTTTCATCAAAGTGTATAAGAAATTAGACTATGGATTCCTGATTTCATTAATTTGTTACCTATTATTGACATTAGATGGTCACTTGAGAATTGTGTCAATTCTTGAAAAATTCTTCTATTGTTAAGAGAATATGTGAGCTTAGTCTCCTGAACTTGTGCTGTTGACAAGCATGTAAAGGCTTGAGAAGAATGTGCTAAAGGCTTCACTAATTACAGTGCTCTTGTGTAACATTCCCGATAGTCAGAAACTGGGGTTTTGCAATTTACAACAATCGTTCACACATATGGAGCGTGTACAAGTTGTGATTTGAAATGTATGTGAGTCAGTTAACCAGTAGGTAGGAGAGATGCTGGACTTAAAAAACTAGAGAGTATGATTTAAGGGGAGGTTGTTAAAGTTGGAAAATAGGAAAATATCATATGTGAGCTGAAAAGGATAAAGTAGTAATATTATGGAAGCAATGTGCAGAATCATCACTGGAACCATATGCTTTTGCCCGCATGTTGCTGTGTTCACCAAAGCTGTAGCTTCATGGAGCTGTGTCTGTTCATGAGTTGATGGAGCACTGATGTCCATCACAGGATGCCACAGAGGAAACTGCTGCTGTCCAGCAGCTTTGTGGGCTGATGAAACAAAGGCTGAAAGGTTTCAAAAAGGAGGGTGGCTGTCCCCCAGCTGAAGTTGTTAGAATTCATTTACATACACGAACTAGATCACCTTCTAAGAAATGATGACACTATTTCCAATGAGATGTAGCATAGAATTACACTGAATCTGATAAACACACACACACACACACACACACACACACACACACACACACCACCTGCCTCAGGCTGCAGATTTGTGGTCGTGTTGCTGAGCACCGTCTAGACTACACTATGACCCTGAAATAGCTGATTCTTCCTTGGTTGAGTGCCTCATTGTGATGGGTTTAGCTGTAGCAGTGTATGAGATCAGTGATATGACTGGAAGTGGGTATAAATCTCTGATTTATATTCACCATCACCAAGCCCTTTTTGCACTGTGTGCTGCTGCACATTAAGCCCATAACACGCGGCACTTTGCACTTGTTGATATGTCAATAAAATAGGACTCAACACATAAGTCACCTGGATATCTGTACACATCCAAACAAGAATTCACTGAGGACAAAGCCCACTTACAGTGCGTCTTCACCTTGTGAAGAGTCTAGTCTCTATTTGTAATTGCATTCATGTGAAAGCCTCGGTCTCTAAAACACATTTTTAAAAACAAGGATAATTTTTACATCACATGGTATAAATGAAATAGATAACTATTTATTTTCTATAGCATCAGCAATGACCTGTGCTGATGTGAAACAATCAGATTGTTCTGATGTAAATGTCAGCACATCCTTTCTGTATGGATGTTACAGAGAACACACAGAGCACTAAACAATATAGTGTAGGAAATCAATAAGTAACATTGTTTCATATCTTTAGTAAAATTACATTTTGCCTAACAAATATGTTCTTGCACATAAAAAATATTAATCTGCCATAAATATCTGTTTTGCCACTTTTTTCACTCATCACTTGCATTCTAATCAGCAGGTGATAGTCCTCAGACCCATGGTCGGCGAATTGTGGGTCATTGTTCTGTCACAGCAAAACTCAAATGAGACGTTTGCCGAAAACAGACTGTGCCTCCTGCACCAAGTCATCCTTTGTTTCTAGCATGTACCAAGATTATCATACTGTCTTATAGAGCAATGAAGACAACAGAAAACAGACAGGGTTGCACATTTGTGCTAGGTCCACTTTCCTACACTTCAGTTAGCAATTAATGGCTTATTTAAAACATTACATTAAGTCCAAATTTGAATCCATGCAAACTATGAGCAAACTGGCTCACAAATTTGGTAATATTTTTATGTCATCAAGGCATAGAGGCCTGTTTTAGACCTGTCACCGAGTAAATGACCACCTCCCTGTCTCTGCAGCTGGAGTAATGACTGGAGCAACAGTGTTCTGTCTGACACCGAGTCTGTCTCGGTGATGTCATTGACGGAGCAGAGCCAGCGTACCACACAGGGCGGCCGGGGCCGTCTGAATGCCACCGATTGCACCACAGACTTAGGTGCTCATTCAAAGATGTGCTGAGACACATTAAACTCCAACAGGGACTTGCTTTAAAGTACAAGGTAATCGACTGACTAATATTAGTTTTGCATCACAAGCAAAGAACCAAGAAGCACAAATGAAAGAAAACACTCTTTCAGCAATTGTTTGTTAATAAACTAAAGAATAACACAATATTTTAACCGTTTTTTCTGAATAAAAACATTGGTTTGGAATGAAGTCACATTACCCACTGGAACGATGTGTTTGACTCATCTTCTTTTGTAATTGGCCTAAAAATCTTTGGCACAGACAAATCAAATCAATTCAACTTTGCTGCTGGACACTAAACATTTGTGGAGACAGTTCATTGTTGGTTTTACTGTCTGTGTGGCTATTGTTGAAAATCTGATTACATTAGCAAAAGACTGAAATCATCCTTTAATCATTCGTGATGCCATTGTCCACCAGAGCACTACTGTACTGTGGCCCAATCATAATGACAGATGATTGAATAACTATAATAATTATTATTATGATGATAATTATTATTATAACAAATCTTTGGACGTGTTAATAAAAGGTGTGTACCTTAAGTTGCAATGAAATGAAAACTGAAAAAGTACCAGTGCTTCACTGATGGTTGCTGCTTAAAACACTGTTCTCCCACAAAGGTTTTCTTCTTAAATCATCATGTGATATGAGTGTTGGTTACATTAACAAACAGTCACCTAATGGTCCTTCAAAGTCACTGCACAGTATATTTGCCAGTTTCCTCCCGTTTCCCTGTAACCTCGCTTGCAATGCTTGTGCTGGGAGATGGAGAAAGCAGTAATTAGAGTTAAACTCATAATAAAAAAATATAAATGGTAAACACATTATAAGTATAAGTGTAAATAAGAAGCAAAAAACATTTCCAACGCCTCTTTCAGTGTCTGGTGGAAATACAGCATGCAGTGATGCTCCCACCCCTCAGTCAGGGTGAGGAACACTGGATGGGTATTAAGGAGTCCTGATGTCCAGATTAGTTTAATAATTGCCTACAACGTAACGGCAAGGATTGACTGGTTTAAGGTGGCAGATGCTAAAAAAAAATTTAATCCTCAGTACATATGTACATTATGTTAAAGTGAAATTTGTGCTCTTTGAACTCTCCAATGTCTTGCTCAAGGATATATCTGGTGCATGGGCTGGGATTTGCTCCTGGACACTGAGAGTCAGTCTCCATGTGCAGAGCAGATGAGTTCAACCTGGGTTAAATCTGTTGAGTAATCATAGAGTGGTCTTTTAGGAAAGACTGTTAATAAGTATCAGTTATAAAGTCATGGATCCTGGATATACATGTAAATACATGTCAAGGAAAAAAGTCTACTTTCTCCCGGAGATGGTTGAGTGATAAAGATAAGTACCAATAACTAAGGTTCTGGAAACGGAGGAGATCTTTTCTGAGTCCTCATGAGAAAAGAACAAAGGTCAGTTGGTTGCTCTGCAGCCTTTTGTGTGCTACACTATGAACAGTGCTGTTTTGTTAACACTCTGAAAAGAGTTGTTGACTGAACTGTTTTCAAAATGAGGGAAAACCGCATTCAACCAGAAATCACTAGCACTGAATCGTTTGAGTTTTGCAGTGCAAAAATAAAAGAAGAGGGGAAACAAAAAACATAGAGTGCACTAAAGCATCACGCATAGGCAGTCTGCAATGCTGGGGAGGAAAAGATTTCTTCACATTGGATGAAGCTGAACTAAAGCAAATCCAGGGAGAAATCTAGAAAATGTAATTCAAACTACTTTGTAGAAAATTATCACCGTACACGTGCAACAAAATTCTAGTCTACATCTGATAACACATTAGAACTAAAAATGTGATTTTAAAAAGTCACAAGAGTTTATTGATCATAAATTATACCCACAATTTATGGAAAAGTGCCTGTCTTGCAGAAACTAGAATCCAGGTGGGGCTGCACCAGTTCTGAACCAGGAAAGAGTGAAGCGCTGCTTTTTAACATATTTATAAAAGAGACATCTTTCATATCGTAAGTCAGCGATTTTTAACATTTAGTGGAATGTTTAGCTTAAGGGAGCTTTAGCTACCTTTACTAACCAGGCTCTTTATGTGCTTGGTGTTAATAACTTAGTTAAAGAGTTATGTGTGCGATCAGCAGCACTGACAATGACAGTTCACAGACAGGTCTGTTGTCAATGTGTTTCTGTGTGTGAAAGATAAATAGAGCTACCAATTGTTGAGTTTTGCACTGCTCTACATGGCATTAGTCTATGTTGACTGGAGCCTCAGGGAGGAGGACACGGGTGTTGTTGGAAAAACTACAAAGTGGCTTTAGCTGTATTTTAGCATTAGACTCCATATCACTCACCATAGCCAATAAATGCTAGCAAAGGTCAGTAAAAGTCAAACGTGCAGGAGTCTGCATTCATCATTATTATGAAGAAACCATTACGCTGAGTAAGTGATCCAACTCTGCTGTGGCAGCTAGAAAGAAGTTCGAAAATAGTTTTATTCAAATGTTTTTTATGATGTGGAAAAACCAATACAGTAGCTGCCTCAATACATCCTTTATGGGATGTTACACTGTTGGCTTGTACTGAGGCAATGTTTCTGTGTTGAGACGTTTTGTTGTAATTTATTGATACAGATATCTGAACCCTTTGGATCTTGAATGCTGTAAGGTAGTTTTAATCTTTTTGTGTAAAAAGGGGCCTGGCACCACGTGCTCATGGACATTCTGTATCAAAACACAAATTTAAAGTAGGCGTCAGGTGATCATTACAATTTTTACATGCATTGAAAAACGTGCTTTTTTTGTTCCCAGTCCATTCCTGCATAAACATTTTTGCGACATGTACAAACGTTTTTCTTGTGTAACTGTGTTTGTGATGTAGGTTTGTAGATGATGTGACATGCCCACCACAGCCTTCACCAGTATCCCAGACTTCTCCTGCAACTCCGGGGTCTCCACCATCAGAGATGTCAGCCCCCCTATCTAGCCTGGCCATCTCTGTCCCCTCAGTGGCTTTGAGTCCCTCTGGTGAGGAGGAGCGCCCTCTGTTGCTGTCCAACAAGTCCTCAAGCAGAGATGAACAGAAGAGGAGGTCTGCTCACTACAACCATGGTCATGTGGCACACAGCTTACCACCCAGCCCATTGTTTACTATGGAGAATGCTAACTACCACACCACAGGTGAGCCTGACAGCAATACAGTCACAGCATCACCTGAGAGGCGAACGAAGACAAACAACAACATCAACGACTGTAGCATCAAAACAGCAGGAGTCGCCAATGGTCATGTGCTGCTTAATGGAGAGTTCAGTGTAGACGGTATATTAGTGAGTGAAAAACAGGAGCCTCAGGAGGAACACATGCCCTTCATTGCCACAGACCGCACTATAGCCTTGATGCTCCAGGACAGCAGAAGGACTAACCCAGCATCACCAAACGGTGACGTCAAAGTCAAGTCATCTAATTCAACCATCAAACAAGATCCAGTTGCTGTGTAAAGTGTAGGAGTGCTTTATGTTCAGGAAAAAAAAGAATAATCACTATTAAACCTTTATTTTCTATAAATTATTTGCTGTGTAAAGAGTTTTAAAGATAAATAAAACTTTTATTTTAGAGATGTAGTGAACAAGGAGTTTTGTATTTAAAAAAAGCGCAAGTGTGTTCATGTCTTGTAGGTAAAGTGCCATACACTAGTAAGTAGCAATGGCTCACAGTATATGTCAGTGCAGAAAACTATCAATGGTGCCTTTCTGTTTGCTTAAAAGAACTGCAGCATTGCATACTGGGCCATATATCCACCATCTTAATCTTCCAGTTAATAATCAAAAATAACCTGGTGGCTGCTTTGTCCTGCAGTAGGAAGTGCCCACTGACACTACGGTGTGTTCAAGGTGCATGCTGTGTCCTTAAATGCTGTGATGGAATTGTCAGCAGATTCGGTGGTTTCCTCTTTAGCAATTTGACCCGTCTGGTCAAGTCTCTGATGTCCTTTGTACTGGTTATGGGATATTTCATTGGGACTTTTCAGAAAGACAATACTGAACTTCGACACCTGGACTGATGATGTGTGGGAATTAAAAGATTCATCTGCTCACTACCTGCATTTGTGAGATGATAGAGATGTGAGATACCCTCATGTTTTTAGTCATCACTGGACAGCACTATAGATGACTGATGTCTAATTTGATAATGAATGCTGGTTAATGAATATTGCAGCTGTTAGATAAAGGTGCAGTCAGTAACGGCAGGCTCTGTAGTGTTACTAATACTGAATCTTATATGCTTAAAATAATCCCATAGATTGTTAGCAGAATTATTTGTGAGGTTCGAAGTTGATTTTCGGGTAGATTGTTTCAATGTTAAAGGAGTACTGCACTGGTGTAGTATTAAAGTTTATCATGAAGACCAGCAATTCTCTATTTCTTCAAGAGAACTTCAAGAAAAGCCTAATTCACCAGAATATTACTGATTGCATCTTTAAATGGCAGAATATGTACAAGTGTGCAGTGAATGAAAGACTAAACATATGGCTCATTCTGTCACAGGTAGCATTGATGCATTTTGGAGGTTAAATTGCTTTATATACAAATATCAGTAAACGACTGTTTTTTGTCTGTTATGATGGACATATATTGTTCCTCCAAATTCACTGTGTTGCATTTCCTTTGTATTTATTTTATTTACCGTTGTTTGTGTTCACGTGTGCAGCCTCATTGTATGTGTGATTTAAAAAAATGTTTTGACAATGTCTGCTAACATTAATATAGTTTCTGAAAATCTGCCAAAGACTGTCAACAACTCTAGACTCTAGAATAAACAGATTTATGAAAAGTAGTTCAAAATAACCATTTTGGTGTCTGTAATCAACCATAGTTCGCTAAGACGTCTTTATGCAGAATCAGCAGTCAGCCTATGTGAATGACAACAGAGATGTGCTGCCAATAATGAGTTTTATTTGTGACCATACTTTATATAATATTTATTTTTTTATAATTGCATTGTTTATTATTCATTTGCCAATGTGTTCTAATAGCAAGCTTTAATTCCTGTGAAAATATACATTTATATTTTAGCAAACATTTTAAAAAATGAAAATATACATGAATAGCAGTACTAAATAGAAAATAACTACATGCATACTTTTTCACTCAGATGATTAACATTTCACAACGCATCATTATTAGTTCTAGGAGTGTCTTCAAATGATGCATACACCATGAAAACCTGCAGCGCTGTTGGTTCTATATAATTATTAGATCAGTTTTATGCCTCCCACTGCCTGATTCTGATCTACCACTGATTCCTACAATGAAATTAATTTTGTGCAACTTTAATGTTTAAAGATAAGTTCACATTAAAACATAAATTCTACATGAATTTCACATTTAACCATTTGTGTAAAAATTTTTAAAACATAAACAATGAATTTGTCTTTTAACATATTAACAAATAAAAGCCCCACAGTATTTTAAAGTAAACAAAAATACAAAACCTATTTCCAAAGAATTTGCCATGTTGTTTAAAATGTAAACAAAAACAAAATGTAAAGATTTGCAACTCATGTAAAACCAATTTTTAATGTAGATATACAGAGGGAACACATTAAATGTTGAAACTAAGAATTTTGGTTGTTTACTAAGAAATGTTTGCTAATTTTGCTAATTTTGCATTTGAAGCCAGCAACTCATTTAAAAATAGTTGGGCAAGGGGCAGCAACACTAGAGAAGTTTTTTAATGCTTGTGTAATACACCTGTAACATATCACAGCTGGTCATTTTAGTTGGCAACAGGTCAGTTTTATGACTGGGTATAAGAAGACCATACCAGAGAGGCAGAGTCTTTTAGAAGTAAGGATGGGGCGAAGTTCATCATTCTTTGAGAATAATAATGTTTTATTTGAAAATCATTTTTGAATTTCATAATCTAGGTAATGTAATCTATGAATTCTCTGAAATGCAAGGGATGAGGTCAAAACCCAGTACTGTATGGTGACTGTGGGGCAGGAGGTAGAGCAGGAGGCAGAGTGGTCGTCCACCAATCCCACAGTTGTTTTAGAGGACCCAGGAATAGACTCAGATGTAAAGGAGTCATTAAACAGTTTAATTAAGATCAGAAGATAGGTGTAAAGATGAGGCGAGTGAGTTGATGATGAGTGGGAGCCTTGCGTTCCTGAGACAGGTAGACAGGTAGGTGGCAGAGCGATAGAGCATCACTGGGTGTCAATTGACCACTGAACAGGAGAGGTACAGGTGGGTAAGTGCCAAGATGATTAATATAGACCGTGAGAGCCTACTGCTTGGAGTGGAGTTGTGAGGTCCTTTAATAATAAATCCAAAATCAAAAAACAATTTACAAAATCCAGAGCATGTACACAGTCCACAATTTATATATAAGAAATCCACAACCCAAACACAGGCAAGACAGGCAAGAGTACTAATATCCAAAGGTAGACTTACTGGTGGAAGCATGTGGGGAGGAACAAGTTTGCTCAGGGTAGTAGGTTTAACTTAGGAAGGTAGGATGTTAGTGGACTTGGGAGTTGTGACTAAAATGAAAATTGCTGCAGTTGTAACTGCAGCAAATTGTGGGACATCCAGGCCTTTATGTCTTGTAGGCTTGAAGCTTGATTAACTGATTTTTTTCATCTGGTTCCGTAGTTAAATATAGCTGGGTATCATCAGCCTAGCAGTGGAAATTTATGGAGTGTTTTCTAATAATTATGCCTAAAGGAGACATATATAAAGTAAAAAGTATTGGTCCTAACACAGAGCCTTGTGGAACTCCATACCTAACCTGTTAGTAAATGACTTAATAAAAGATCATCAATTCGATTTATTTTGTCTCACTGAAACTTGGTTGCAGCAGGAAGAATATTTCAGTATAAATAAGTCAACCCCCCCAACTCATATTAATGATCATGTTCCTAGAAACACAGGCCGAGGTGGAGGAGTAGCAGCAATCTTCCACTCAAGCTCATCAATAAACCTTAGACTTAAACATGGTTATAACTCATTTGGGAGACTTACTCTTAGCCTTTCACTGGAAAACTCA
The DNA here is from genome assembly GCF_033026475.1 of Channa argus. Lineage (NCBI taxonomy): Eukaryota > Metazoa > Chordata > Actinopteri > Anabantiformes > Channidae > Channa > Channa argus. The sequence goes on along the minus strand of NC_090214.1, from coordinate 21,182,774 downwards.
AAAACCACTATTATTTGTTATCGTGTACCGTCCTCCAGTCCATTACTCAGAGTTTTTGATTGACTTTTCTGATTTTCTATTCAATTTAGTGCTTAGTACAGATAAAGTCATTATAGTGGGTCACTTTAACATTCATGGAAATGCTGACAGTAACTTTCTCAACACTGCGTTTAATTCATTATTAGATTCAATTGGTTTTTCCCAAAATGTAAATAAACCCACTCACAGTTTTAATCACATCCTAGACCTTGTCCTTACATATGGCATTGAAACTGATCATTTAACAGTAGTTCCTCATAATTCTCTTTTGTCTGACCATTTTCTAATAACATTTGAATTTACAATAATGGACTATACAGCAGTATAGTTTAGTAATTCCACTAAAGTAGGTGCTTATCTGAAATTGCTTTGAACAAATTTAAGGAAATGATTCTTTTGTCATGTGCTTCACTATGTGTCAATACAATGGAGATTAATGGAGACTGATAATTCTGCAGCCTCACTATGTAAAAAAGAAAGCAATAAACCCGAAGAGCGATCTCCATGGTATAGTTCACAAACTCGCAACCTAAAAGAGTCAGCACAGAAGTTAGAAAGGAAGTTATGTTCCACAAATTTAGAAGATTTGCACTTGGCCTGGAAAAACAGTTTAACAAATCTCTAGAACAGCCTGACTTTCTTTACAAATAATATACACTGTACAACAGTGCTAGAATCATCAATAAGGCCCCAATTCCTCTTAGACTGCTTTTTACCCAAATGAGTGGAAAACTAAACCTTTCTAACTATCGTGTTGCCTGCTTTAACCCTTGTTTTATGTTCACTTTTTGGTCCCTTTGGCAGTGTTCAGGTCAAACTGACCTGGGACAATTTTAGGTCTTGAAAGCATTACAGAAATAAAAAAAATACATACATACAAAATCCTTAACAAACACTGTCTTTATCTCAACCACAGACACATTAACATGTGGTTAGTTTGCATGTTCTTCCAGGTACTACATCTGTGTTTGTGTTATGTCCTGCCTCCTGTAAATGCTGCACAACACACAACAACTAAACAGCTTGACAGCATATGAAGTTATGGAGCAGTTATTGCTAAAACATATTAAGTACTTATTGTAGATTTAAGTCAAACCACAATCTTCTCAATAAATCAAAACATGTTGTTTGTTACTTCAGTGTAACCAAAGGTAATGACTTTTTATCTTTCCTTGGTGACAAAGGTTTGTGTGTCACCTGCCAATAGGGCTTCAGCTCCAAGGGTCCAGATAAAATTGGTGTTTATGCGTATATAATGGCAGTGCTATCAGCATCTTTGTTCACTTTAAAGAAACAAAAGTCATTAACAACAGTCTGAGGCGGGAGCAACTAAGTTGGGGTTCAGTGTCTTGCTCAAGGACACTTCAACATGTGACTGGAGGAGATGGGGATTGAACCAACAACTGTGAGATTGGTGGACAACCACTCCACCTTCCTGCACCACAGTCACAGGTAGATGTGGACACGCTCATTATGTTGTTTTTTTCCAAAACTTTTTGCTATAATCATTGTGATTTAAAGCTGCTGCTGAAATTATTTATATACTGACCCACTGGAATTGCATCTTACGTATGCATATCGGTAATTTATGAGGCTATGCGAGAGCATCATTTTGTGTAAGCGTATGTATAGTTGAAAGCAAGTAAATCTGAAGCCCTTTGAAGAACTTTTACTGCTTTGCACCTTCCTGCTGTAAGGAGACATCATTGTTTCTGCAATCTGACATGTGACTGCCAACCAAAAAGTGTTTTTTTTAATTAGTTTTTTAATGCATTGTCACCTCCTGACTATGCATATTAGGTATTGTTACACCCCTGGTCAAGGGGAAACTAGACATAAAACGATGTGCTCCACCACTCGTTCCATTCCCAAGCAAAAACCAGACCAAGTGTGGTAGCAATTTATTTGCCTCAGTAGTGAGCAGTACCTAAAACAACAAACAAAAACTGTAGAACAAACCCTACCTTACCTACTCACACCAAGCAAATACACAATTAAATTACAGGATGTTTAACCTGAACTCCTAACCCAAAACAGGAGAAAAATGAGTAAAATAAAAGGGCTTCTCACTCCCACTGTGGCTGCCTGGTGCTCAAGATTTAATAATAAGATATGTGTACACAAAATTCTACATAAAATCTGAGTCCAAACAGGATGCTGGGTGGTTTGGTAGTGGCAAGGGTGGAGATAGAGGGCTGCTGACATCCAGGGTATATGGAGAAAGACGCTCCATCCTGTCCAATCAGGTGGAGACAATCAATTGAAACGGCCCAATCTGTGAACACCAACTGTGGCTCACCCCCCTCAAACACACTCACACAAAACACATGAGGAGGAGGAGAGATAGACAGACAACATAACAATAATAACACAAATAATGACCCGGGTCGTAACAGTAAAATATACTTATTAATACTATTACCAAATCTATGAGGTAATGCATTATATTACTGCTTTACTATGAAAAGTAATATCCCTACAGTCATCCATTATCTGTAACCGCTTACACTATTTGGGTCGTGGGGGGGGGGGGGTCTTTGGAGTGAACCTGCAACCGCTGTGGTGGCAGCGCTAACTGAAAAGTAATATACAGTATATTACATAAAGTATTACTTACCAAAACATTATGTTACCAAAGCCACTTTGGTAACGTGTTACCAAAAACACTGCCACTAGTAGATAATAATCCTAAACAAGTCCACAAAAACAGAGAGATTGTCTTAGATCCCCTGATTGTGAAACTAAATACAAGGGAGCTTGGTGCTTCAGTGCCCATTGGATTTGGTAACAGCCACTGTAAATACATTTGAATTACTTAAGGACTATTCAGCTCCTGCTTTTTATTTTGTAGACTTCCACTACTGGCCAAAATCCAGGACAGCCCAAGCACAGCTCTCACTGAGCAGTGTAACCTGGGAGTCTGTGCTACTGTATGATTCCTCCTGATACAATGAAGTCTGATTTAAACCTCCTTTTTTTCAGTTTAATTACTCTCAAGGTCACATTTCCTCTGGAATATTGTCCAACTCTTTGCCAGTGTAACTGGGACATCAACCATGTGACATGTTTTGGAGCTGAGGTTATGCCTGTTTTCCATTCAAGTACACAGGAGCTGTAAGTAACCACATTCTTTCAACTGATCTAAGATTGTGAGTACTATGCTTCAAAATCGGAGAGTCCCAAGATTATTTTCGTTTCAGGTGGCTTGAGGGGACAAAACTTTCCTCTATTCCTCAGAATGCCTTTGCCTACTTGAGCAACATTTCTCACATGTAAGACTCTTATTTTTTCTTCTCAAGTGTTTACCCTTTCTTTCAACCCAGCATAAAACAATAAATGCCACCGAAAAAATAAAACTATAAAATATTACAACAAAAATGTTAAGGTTTAACATTTTACAATCTAATATATTCATTGTATTATAAAAATAACATATTTATGCATGTTAATCCATAGTTATGACAGACTGCAGAAAATAGGAATTACTGTACACAGACAAAATGTCTCCTGTATCATTTTGATGAGCTTATAGTCTACATGAATAAAAACATCAGTGCTGTTACTGCTCAACTTTTTTTATGGATTCTTTAACAAACAACTAAAACAATCAACAAAGAGTGACATGCTCCTTGCCCCCCTCAGCCCACCTTCAGAGAAATGTTTTAATACAATTAATTTCTTCATTTAACTTTATTTATGTAGCACCAATTTACAACAAAGTCATCTCAAGGCACTTTACAGAATAAAGTCAAGACTATAAAGATGTATAGAGAAAACAATTCCCCCTTGAACAGGCCATAGGCAACAGTGGAGAGGAAAAACTGCCTTTAACGGAAGAAACCTCCAGCAGAACCAGGCTCACGGTGTGTGGCCATCTGCCTTGACTGGTTGGGGTGAGTGAAAAGTGGAGAGAGAAAAGAACAGAGCAACAAAAAGCAGCTACAGAACATTGGGCAGGGTGGTAGGAGCAGTAGCTGCAGGCTGGAAGACACACAGCTTCAAAGCCGGGGACACCTGCAGAAAGGGACAGAGAGAGGGGGATAGAGAAGGAGAAAGACAACTACGGGGGAAAAAAGACACAAAGTAAATGTCATACGGTGGTGAAAATTGTGGGATGACAGGAGAGAGAGAGGACAAGAGGAGGAAAGGAGCTCAGTGCATCAGGGGGTGGGTCCTCCAGCAGTCTAAGCCTATAGAGAAGCTAGTAAAGGTGAAATATGATCTCTCTTGCTAGTTCCAGTCAGCACTCTTGCTGCAGCATTTTGGATTAATTGCAGACTCTTTAGGGAGTTACTGGGGCATCCTGAAAGTAGGGAATTACAGTAGTCCAACCTAGAGGTAACAAATGCATGGACCAGTTTTTCGGCATCACTTTGAGACAGGATGCTCCTAATTTTGGCAATGTTCCGTAGGTGGAAGAAGGCTGTTCTAGAGATTTGTTTTATATGTGAAGTAAAGGACAAATCCTGGTCAAAAGTAACTCCAAGGTTCCTTGCAGTAGTACTGGAGGCCAGACTTATACCATCTAAAATAACAGAGATACTTAGGCCAAAATACTATGACTTCAGTTTTGTCTGAGTTTAGAAGTAGAAAATTGTGTGACATAACTGATTTTTTTCATCTGGTTCCATAGATAGATATAACTGGCTATCATCAGCATAGCAATGGAAATTTGAAATTAGTGTTTTCTGATAATGTTGCCTAAAGGAAACATATAAAGTAAAAAGTATTGGTCCTAACACAGAGCCTTGTGGAACTCCATAGCTAAGCTGTTAGTAAATGACTTAATAAATGATCATCAATTCAATTTATTTTTTCTCACTGAAACTGCAGCAGGAAGAATATGTCAGTTTAAATGAGTCATATTTATTATCATGTTCCTAGAAGCACAGGCCGAGGTGGAGGAGTAGCAGCAATCTTCCATTCAAGCTCATCAATAAACCTTAGACTTAAACATGGATATAACTCATTTGAGAGCTTTACTCTTAGCCTTTCACACCCAAATTGGAAAATTTAAAAACCACTTCCATTTCTATTCGTGTACCGTCCTCCAGTCCCTTATTCAGAGTTTTTGATTGAATTTTCTGATTTTCTATCTGATTTAGTTCTTAGTACAGATAAAGTCATTGTAGTGGGTGACTTTAACATTCATGTAGATGCTGACAGTAACTGCCTGAGCACTGTGTTTAAATTATTATTAGATTCAATTGGTTTTTCCCAAAATGTAAATAAACCCACTCACTGTTTTAGTCACATCCTAGACCTTGCAGCATTTAAACTGAGCATTTAACAGTAGTTCCTCATAATTCTCTTCTGTCTGACCATTTTCTAATAACATTGGAATTTACAATAACGGACTATACAGCAGTTAGGGAAAAATTCCACTATAGTATGTGGTTATATGAAAATGCTGTGAACAAATTTCATCATGTTTGTCATGCGCTTCACCAGGTGTTTTCTTCTAATGTGCAAATTGGTGATAAAAACACATGAAGGCCTCTGTTGAAGACCTCTTAAAATAGGAGGATGTTAAGGGCAGGGTTTTGAGTTGCCTATGAGCTTGTTGCTATGGCATATCGGCAAAAATGTAAAGCCTGTGAAAAATCTGCTAACCCAACCCATGTTGAGTTTGCACAGGCTGAACAAAACAGAATTCTGTTTTGTCTGATAAGTGGTGCACAGCCAGCAAAGTGAAAAGATTTAAGCAACTTCATGAGTTAATGTTCCAGGAAGAATTTTAAACATGTCATCCTGATAAAATTCAAATTTCTCTTAATGGATAGAAAATGGACTCTGTCCAAAGCTGCTATGCTTGTGGATGAATTTGTTCTGACACACTGAGTTGTTTTTTCCTGTCTGCACTGTGAAAATAGGCTAATAGGTTAGGAGAAAAAAACTAAAATGTCCCCAAAAATTCCACACTGCACAAAGCCTGTACTGAAGGCCACGATTTATTCTATTGTCATTAAAACCTGCCATCCCGTTCTCCACTTCTCCAAAAGGAGAAGAAAAAAGTACCAAAAAATGTTGGATTTATAGAGTGCACTCCTGCCTTCTCACCCCCTGAGACAACGGACTACAATACTAATAACCTGTAAGAGTAGAGTAGAATGAGGGATTAACTCCTTGCTCCTCCAAAAGTGTGCAGGACTTCAGGGTTTCCAGCCCTGGTCACACCCGTGCATGAAGGCCAGATTTTGTGGTCCTTACATTGTGGAAAATAAAGGCTGAGTTTATGTTGTTTTCACCCCTGATAGGAAACAAAAGTCTCCCCCTCCATCCCCTCAGTTATGTCCAATGATGTGATTGCACCTCCCTCCCAGCATTGTCCTGAAAGTTATGGCTTCTATCTCAGTGATGGTGAACTGTGTACTGATGCTGAACCAAAATCTCAGAATTTTGGAGACAGGCATATCCTCTGCCCCAAACAGGGTGGACCAAGTTGGTTCCTCTAAGTGCATCATCATGCTCGATCTGTTACAGGGGTATTGGCAAGTCATTTTAACTCTGCTTCTGACATTTCTGCATTAGTCACCCCCAACAGTTTCTTGCCAGAATAGTAATGTCTTTAAATCTCAGAAACACACCTGCTACATTTCATTTTTGATCCAGTGACTCTGTCTCACTCTTACTGTCACTGAATTCTGTTACGGCCTGATCAGACAGACTGTGTTGTAGCAACCAGGATTCCTTCGTAACAGTTTTCATCCATGTACATCTCATGTACCCACCCAACCTCAGTGTTTTCAAGAACAGACTCTCTTAGACAGACTCGGAGTGACGGACTCTGTTAATAGTCTGCTGCTCTCTTTTTCTCTGTGACATCTTCATCTTGTTGCTCTTTGACTCTTTGACTATGATTCATTCACTATTTGTTATTCTAATGAAACAATGTACAGGAATGTGACTGTTTCTGTATTATTATGTCTTCATTGAGGTTTGCTCTTCATGTTGATCTGCACAAAAGCTCAAACAATGTGGTAAATTGCATCTTTCAATGTGATAAATACTAACCGTACATAAACAAGTAGGCATCTAAATATTTTACATTTAATTATAAAACATATTTATTTATTATATATTATTATTGATGTTATCACAATCCATGCCATAGTACCAAAATACTCATGGCACTGAAATCTGAAAAGCTCTCAGTAAACGAGGGAGGAACGACACATATTTCAGTTTAGGGATTTTAATTCTGACAGGAAACTGTAGAGGAAGTCGGCTGGGAATTAGTGGACAGTACATATGAGAAACACTTCTAGCATTTCCTAATCTATGTAAATTTGACGCTTTAGAATTTGAGAAAATGTTGTTTTTTTTGTATGAAAGTCTGGAAGTACCAACCACTGAAAAACAGTATTCTTAAATTGTATTTGCTGCCAGTTTGTGTGTGTTGTTTTTTTTTTTTCAGATACATCTCTGATGATGATACTTTAAAATATGTTGAAAGACATTCTTTCCACAACCTGTCTAGGGTCAACCACATGTAAGTAACCTTTGAGTGCTGCAATTCAATGATGATGTGCCACCATAAAAGCCCATTTTATAGTCATATTGCACTGCCTGATTCACTAATAAATTGAGTGATATAGTAGTTGAATAATACACTTAGAGGCCAAACTATTGTGAGTAAAGCAGTTTTTTGAAAACATTTTTTACCAAGGACCTGAAAAAGAATACACTAATCATTATGCACATTACCCCAAACATACTGGTCTGATTTCAGATTTGTGACTTTGTGAAATGAGGATGAGTAAATGGTTTGTGTGTGTTTGTGTGTGTATGTGTGTCCAAAAGACAACTAACTGGTCTCAAAACACTGTCATACATTGACCCAGAGGCATTTAAGGATCTGCCTAATTTGAAGTATCTGTAAGTAAAGTTTCATTTGCTTACATATAGTTTTAGTGCTTTGGAGCAGTAATAGTTGTGGATCTTTCTGATGGAAGTTTGTTTCGTGTCAAACATTACCTGATTTCTGACGGAGATTTGTTTCAATACAGTGGGATCACCAACACAGGCCTTACCACTTTTCCTGTGCTACAGCATATTCAGTCCAGCCAAGAGGGTTTTATTTTGTATGTAACATTCATATAAACCCATCAGCTACCCGGTAGTTTTAATGTTGTGGTGGACAGAAAGCACAACCTGCTGTGTGTGGAGCTTTGTTGCTGCAGATATGTCAGTGTGTTCATGCTCACACCTGTCCACCACAATATTAGTCCCACCAGGTTATACTAATTTTGTGGCTGATCTGTGGATGTCTAACTGAATTACCTTTTTTTTTTCTTGCCAAATTATGTTGTTTTTAATTAGTGTAAATATTAAATGTTTATACCTTTTAATAACAGGGAGATAGTGGAGAATGTCTTCATAGAAGTCATACGTGCTAATTCTTTCTCTGGAATATCTGAGAATGCTCTGACCATGTAAGTAGGATTCAACAGCTGTTTGAGCCTTTCTCATCTCTAAAACAAGGAGTATTGCATTGTGGGATTTTTAGCATGAAGTAGTGTAGATTCAATGAAATAGCTTTGCTTTATTTGTTACACTTGCCCTTCAGGTAGATGTAGTTATCACATTATAAAACAATGGGATACTAAAAAGACTAATCAAGCAGAAATGTCTGTTCTTCTCTGATTGGTCAGTAGGATGAGCCTTTGCCAAAATGCTATTGTAAGTTAACATCTCTGCACTGCTGCCAGTGCTGTTCAGTGAGCCTGTGTCATGGGAGGCTTCCACCACACATCTCCACATTAAGATAAGCTGTGGAGCTTATTTCTAATTTTAAAAAATTATGAAACATATTGCACGCTGTGACATTAAATTTGTAGCTTTGTAGCCTGAATCCGTACAGATCATGGATAAACCATGACCCACTTCACCATAAACTTACTTTATGAATGCAGTGCTTCAGTCTGCAGAACTTCATCGCCATCTCCAGAACTTATCACCTGCAGACTATGAATGTATGATGGCAGTTTGTCAAGTAGTTGGTGAAATATTTCCGACCGGACCAAAATGCTGGATCCATTTTTAAGCCTTGCATAAAAATGGACTCGAAGGTTTGATACCCAGAAAGACTCCGCGTCCATGTCAAGATTTTAAATCTTGTTTACGTGTTTTGTCAACATGACTCAGGGCCATGTAAGAGAATGTGTTTTTTCATTCAAATCATGGAAATAAATAATGAAATGGTAAATTAATTATAAATTCCCCCTCTTTTAGCATGCTCAATAGCAATGGTGTGAAAGACATCCGACCCTACGCCTTCAACGGGAGCAGACTGGAAGAAGTGTATGCCATTTAAAAAACATAAAATATTGCTGTGAATTAAATTTAACCTGTTTCTATTCGGTCTTTATCAACAACAGGGTGAATTTAATGGAAAATGTAACTACAGTTCTGTGTATGTTAACAGTTGAGAATTATCAGCATTGAAAGATCAAGTTTAGCCGCATTCTTTCATCCTTCATCTATACTTCATCCTTCAGGTACCTTCACAGGAACATGGATTTGGAGCACATAGATGAACTGGCGTTTTATGGTGTGATCGATGGCCCCACTCACATGTGAGTGACCCATACAGTATGTGCAGCATCTCACAGTTCTTTTAGAAAATAGAATAAGTCCTTTGTTTTCTTACATCAAATTCAGACTTCAATTTAAAAAAATGTTGGGACACTGTAAAATGAAAATGAAAATAGAATGTTAGTTATGACAACAAACAAATAAAATGAAGTTGAATGATGCTCACGTCTAACGAGGTTAATTGGCAACAAGGCAAAGACCTGTAAAAAAGCATGTTCAACACCTTAAGAATAATGTTTCACTACATAAAATTAAAAAGTAATTTATGTAGAGGATTTCATCATATTATCTCTTACGCACCATCTAGGGGTGGCTGCAATGTAACATAAATAAACACTGAACTGCCTCAGTTCTTAAGCAACCACGTCAGATGTATAGTTGCAACTACAAGTGTCATGTGTCAATTACAGTGTTGTAAATTAAAGGTTACACGGCACAGGCCATAACTTCCGAATGGGCAAGGTAACCATCAAAACTATAAGCAAACTTTAATGGCTTCATTCACTTAACTCCCTAACTACAGCAAACAGGAGAAAATGTGTAACATTCTGCTCCAATACTAACTGGATGACAACACAGACAATGGCGGCTTAGCAACGATGTGACTGGCTGGAAAATGAGGAAGTTCTGGGCAGTCTTCACTTTTGAAATCAATTAAGTTACATAAAAGTTTGCCTCACCTTTTATCTTTTTCAGTGGAGAGGAATGCAAACTTAGCCCTAAACCTAACATATGTTCTTTTATCTTCAAGTCAGCAAGTGTATGGAAGTTACAGTAAAATAAATAAAACTACATTGGCGCAAAAGTTTGAATATCTCTTGATAAATTAACTCAAAATGAACATATTTACTAACTAATTACACTGTGATTATTATGTTGATGAAAATAATATTTTTGCATGGAACAATCTCTATTTTCCAAGTGCAGCAAATGCTGAGGATGGAGACAGGGACAGCTTTGTGTCCACATGAATTAATCTCAACTCTTTCTTTGTTTTCAGAGACCTTTCAGAAACCAGAATAAGTTCTTTGCCCTCAGTAGGAATGGAGACCATTGAAAAGCTCCAAGCGAAAAACACTTGGGCCCTTAAAGCACTACCCCCCTTTAGAGCCTTTCTCCATTTACAAAGTGCTGAACTGACCTTCCCAAGCCACTGCTGTGGTCTAAAAATGTTGAGAAGATGGAGAGGGTGAGTAAGAGAATAGAAGGAGTTTTGCTTCTTTTGCTTGTGTATTTATCCTTTGTGTACTAAGCTCCTCACAAAAGAGAAGCTGGTCTTAAGTGATTTCTGTGAATGAAAGAAAAAATCCCTCGGACTGTTGATTACTTGAAGCCACTTTTTCAAAAGTGTTTTAGTCCTGATACTGTACCTCCATCAAATTAATTCACAAACAAATTCACAAATGTAAAATGTAAAAACATAAAAATCTTCAAGAAAACCACACAAAGTAAATTAAAGAGCTTCTCGATTTGTAACATCAAACAGTAGTTAAAAGATTTAAACAGACATCTTCTAAATGACAAAAGATGTATGTTTTTGTATTTTTGTGACCTCTGATTGTGAAATATTGTGAAACCATTGTGTGGCAGTATGTTTTTCAAAATCCACTTTGCATATTACTGTCAGATTTAGATACTTTAAAACAAACTATCATTGGGACCTTTGGTGTAAAGTTTTAAGAGTCTTTGCAGAGGCAAGTACAGACCCATGGCTCTGTTTCCAGCCTCCTTCTTCATTTATAACACATCTCACTTGCCTTTGTTATGCCTGCGACTCCCAACTGTTCCTACTCTTCCCGTCCTTTCCATCGAGTGTCTTCCTGTCTGCACACATTTTTGGGTCTGTAAATTCTCCACTTGGATGAAAGATAAACATCTTTAACTCAGTCTCTCCCAGACAAACAACAGACTATACCACAACATCCACACCCACATCCCGACTTAAGCAGCTGATTTGACCTCTATACCATCCGAAAGCCCAGAACCTACCTTGGAGAATATGCTCGCCAGCTTTTTGTGATCTCTTGTCTTTCCTACTACAATGTCTCACCACTGTGCACCAGCATCCAGTGGCTGTTGCATCAAGGTGCCAAACTTTGAAACTCACCTACAGAGTGGTCAACTCAAAAGACCCTTTCTGAACACCCACCTCCAGCTCTACAATCCCCCTAGTTCACTGTGCTTTATCAAGAAATATCATATCAGATTTCTTGCTGTGTGGTGATCCCTGCACCACACAGCAAGAAATCTGAAGCAAAGCATTTATGCAGAATGGTTGAAGGTGTCTAATTCTGCACACTTACTGTATGAGCCTCCTGCCCAGTGTTCAAACAACTCTCATCAACACACTACAGTCTATATTTTATACACTGTCTCTCACATAATGATTTATTCTTTCAGATTATGTCTAGTTTACCTTTTGATATGTGTAAATGTAGCATGCTTATGTATTCTGACTTGTTTTTTCTGGTATAAGGGCTGAGATGGTAAATTAATGACAAATGATCAGCAGTGTCTGGAGATGTTTTTAAGCATGTGAACTATAAAATCATGAACATTTGCATGCATCTAAAATGTGCTGTTCTCTGTTTGATAATCTATATCATCTGTGTTTCAGACACCTTGAAGCAGTTATTTGCAACCTGACCCAGACTGCTTTGGGGAAGCTGCAGGAATCCTCTGAAGCTTTCTCTCAGAGATATCTGGGAAACAAAATTCATCAACATCTGAAGGACAGCTTTGGTCTCCCAACTGCCAGCACCACAACTCAGAGTCATTACTTCAACAGCCCCGTTTTTCCCACTGAACAGTTTCAGCTTGAAGAACTGTTTTATGTCGAGTTACCTGCAGAGCATCTTAATGAAGGGTTTGACTTTGCATTGTGTAATGATCTTCACACAGACGATCATGAGCTTCTGTGCACTCCGCTGCCGGATGCCCTGAACCCCTGTGAAGATGTGATGAGTCGAGACTTCCTGAGGGTGCTGGTCTGGGCGGTCAGTCTCTTAGCCATTTCAGCCAACCTGTTGGTAATGTTCATTCTGCTCACCAGCCAGCAGAAGTTGTCCGTCACCCGCTTCCTCATTGGTCACCTGGCATTTGCAGACTTCTGTATGGGCATGTACTTACTGCTCATTGCCTCTGTTGACCTCTACACACGCTCCCACTATTACCACTATGCTATTGCCTGGCAAACAGGAAGTGGTTGCAACGTTGCAGGGACATTATCGGTGTTTGCCAGTGAACTCTCTGTGTACACATTAACCTTAATCAGCTTACAACGCTGGCATGCAATCTTCTATGCAATGAGGCCAGACAGAAAGATTAAGTTACGCCATGCAGCCGTGCTGATGCTCGTTGGCTGGCTGCTGTGTGTAATCCTAGCACTGCTACCCCTGTTTGGTGTGAGCAGCTACCAGAAAGTGAGCATCTGCTTACCCATGGACATCCAGAGTTCTGCCGCTCAGGCCTATGTGGTCTCTGTCCTCATGGTTAATGTCATTGCTTTTATGGTGGTTTGTTTATGTTACATCCACATCTACTGCATGGTGCATAATCCGCAGCACCAGTCCAGCAGATGTGATACCAACATGGCCAAACGCATGGCAGTTCTCATTTTCAGCAACTTTCTGTGTCTGGCTCCCATTTGCTTCTACGGCTTGTCTGCAGCTCTCCACCAACCACTGATGACTGTCACAGACTCCAAGGTTTGACTTGACTTCTAAAGCTTTAACCCAAATGTTTTTGTGTGTAAAAAAAAAAAAAAAGAAAAAGAAAAAGCTGATTGATGCTTTCCTTCGCAGGTGCTACTGGTGTTTTTTTATCCCTTCAACTCCTGTGCACACCCATTTTTTTATGCTATTTTGACCAAAGCATTTCACAGAGACATCCTGATGTTGCTGAGCCGGATGGGACTGTGCCAGCGGCAAGCACACCTCTATCGAAGCCACCTCATATACACAGAGAGAAAATGTCAGCACCGCTATCCAGCTCACACATCCTAAAATGTTCACCAGCATAAAGGAAAATAGCTTCTTGGAAATAGATAAATGTTTCATCTGTGTTTCAGTGGGTGCAACAACATAAACGCTGTCAAGGTCAGATCTGAAAACATCTTGAAAGTTCTGATCCAGAAGTCCCAGATCAGTGAACTACAACATCTCCTGGCAACGACTCCTGAGCATTGTGCCAAATTAGCTGTGCATTGACATGTCAGACAGGATCTTTTTAAAATGTTCTATATTTTGCTTTACTCAACTTCTAATTTAGTAAAGAAACTAATGTTTTATAGATAAATACCTAGGATAACTAATAGATTAGGAAAGATTTCTGCAGTAAAAACATCCTGTTGAGTTCAAAATGCAATAATTACAATGATTGTGTTTTAATCCTGGATTTATTAAGTCACCACTTGTTTTGGATTTGTGTTGTTACGTTTAAAGGACGGATATTGAACCTGCTTCTTTCAGTTCTAGTTTGAGTTGTACATGTCCATAAATGCCATTATACTTTCCTTTGAGTTCCCTACACTTGGAGGAACTTCAAGTTCAGATTTTGTTATCTTGCTGCTCGCAGAATAGATCCCGTAAAAACTTTATATATAAGTTGTACAACTTTTTTCATTTTTTAAAGGCATTAGATAAATTGTAAATGTTTTCCCAGTAGAACAGCAACAATCTGCACAGTTAAACTATTCAGTTCAGTGTATAGAGTATTGTAATACTATAGAGTATTGTATATAAAAAAAAAACAGCCTGATCTTCAGGTACAAACGAATTGTTAGCTTGCTTGTATTAATACATTTATTGTTTAAAAACTCTATTCAAAGTTTCTGTGCTCTTTTTTCCTACAGTTGAACTTTGCTTAACTATGGAAAGTAGTGTCACTACTGTTCAATTCACAGCAGTATTTTTTATGGTTTACTCATACAGCAGTTGTTTAACAGCATGTTAAAAATATTATTAGTTCCGCAGCTACTTTATTTAGCTGTTTTTTTTTTGTTTGTTTTTTTTTAAACATGCCATATTGGTGCTTATCAGGCTCTTTTTAAAGCTACTCCCAGGAAAATCGTAAATGGTCTGCACCTATAGAGCGCTTTTCTACAAACTTCTTCAATCATTGATCAGTACTTATCCATCATAAGAGATTCTCCTTTGTGCTGCTGTTTGCAGAGAAGTGGGAATGGATTAAATGTAAATTCAGAGTATTTCATGTCTTCATTTAGAGTGTTTGGATGTTTCCACCCATAATTCTAATTTGAATTCTTTGAATTTGGTGTATTTTCACCTACATTTTTACAGTGTTCAGCTGTTCAGTGTTTGAACAATATAGACCAATGATGAAATCTTATGCAGTAGTTAAAAAAAAGTAATTTCTGCTTATAGGTGAAATTTCAATGTTTTTCTTTTCAGATAAAGTACAGTCCAAATGCTGTTCCAGATTAATTGTCTGAATTGGTCCAGTGTAGATAGTCACTGTAGGTCCTGTCACAGACAGTTGAATGCAGAGAGACCTGCACACAGTATTAAATCAAGAAAACCTTCTTAGGAAAATCTCTTTTCAGGCTCTGTCAAAAAAGTACAGGTGCATTGTTTATTGTTTTTAGTAAAATAACAGATTTACTTTGTATTTTGTTCTTTAATTTTACACTTTTTTTTAGTTTGAGAGCATTCTGGAAACAAAATGTGTCATTCTGAGCATGAGCTTCTGCTTCAGCCTGTGTGTTCACTCAGGGTGAACACAATTGTTTAAGCAAATGAAAAAAACCGTCATCATTATCTTCAAAGTGCAGCCACCACACTCCTTTATTCAGACATGATAATAATGCTTTTCCTTTTCCAGCAGCATGAAATCATAAAGTGGGATTCATTTACCTAACAACGTTGTTACTTTGGTAAAATCGTTCTTTCTCACAGAAATTAGTTAAAAGATAACTAGTTATTTTCTCAATTAACAAAATGTCTTTTGGTAGATGGTGGTAGGTGGTCTGGGATACTCTCTCAACAGGCCCATTTGAAAAACTGTAATCTCCATAAAATGGCTTTTAGATGTAACAAAGAATTGCAGCAAGTTTTTTATCTACAGTTAACTTTCTAAGAGCCACTGTTTATATACTGCTAACTAGCAAGACATTTACAACGCTGATAACACTGATTGTGTTCAATTGTTTAACATCTAATTTAACTAGCATTTATTTTTGTTAACTCAAAATCATTTTATATAAGTATATTTTATATAAGTAGAATAAAAGTTTGTGAGTTTACCTTGTGAGCTGATGGTCCAAAAATAAGTCCTTTGTGGCACCTGGCCCTTATTTGCACAATAGGGTTGTAAGGGTGTGCAGGGTCCACACAGTTCAGTCAACTCTGAAAGCTGTATTGTCTGACCCCTGTGTAAACATGATATAGAATACAACCAAATTTTGTAAATGTTTTGCACTTATATAGCACTTTTCGACCTATTGGCACTCAAAGCGCTTTACACTGCTTCTTATTCACACATTCACACTCAAAATCACACACACACTCATACACCGATGGGGGAGCTGCTATGCAGCTGTCCAACACTCACCGGGAGCAACTAGGTTGGGGTTTAGTGTCTTGCTCAAGGACACTTCCACATGTGACTTCAACATTAGTGATTTCCACAAGTAGCACAGCAGTGGCAACTTCATGACATATTCATATCTTCTGTTTTTTAACCTCAATGATTTTCTGATAATTGGAACTAGAAGTGGAAATATAGTGTATTCAGGAGCAGCCCAACAGCATCACAGCATCACCAGATTTTTTTCTGGCATAATAAATGGATTGTTACGGGTGTGGGTGGGCGTCTGTTTTGTTTTGTAAATGCACAAATATTTTTAGTAGCTGCATTACTGCAAACATGAAACATAAAAAGTTAATAAGAACACTGTTTGATGTACTCAGCCAATAAATGATTGCAGTTTCCCAGCCCATGGATGTGCTTATCTTAACACAGAGAAAAACATTTTCACCCCTTCTTATACAGGCTTTTTTATTTGGGACGACTTCACAGTGCATTTTGGGTTTGAACGTTTGTTCATTCAAAGGATCACTTGACTGAAAATATCAATAAATAACCGGTATAAAATGGCCTCCAATACAATAAACTTTTTTCCATCATATGTAGCTATAATATAGGAGGTTTGTCTTTGTAACAAACTATATGAAAAACTAAGTCGGAAGATGAAAAACAGGGGCTTTTACATATACATCTACAATGTTTCATTTCATTTCATTCAACAGGAAAATTTTATCACTGTTGAACACTGTTTAATACAGTTAGTGAGTCACAAGTCTCTGGCATGTCTGTTAGAAACCCCCCCCAATATCATTCACTGGCTAAGATCAACAGTGATTAATGTGTGGAGACGTCATCATGTACAAAAGAAGAACACCATTAAAATGCAGAAACATAACACAAACAAAGCAGTGCTGTACCTTCCAACAGCTACAAGGTCATAAAATCAACTTGGTAATAATCAAATGACCTTTAGGGGCCATGGTTATTATGATAGGGAGCAAAAGACACCACTGATTCTGGTCACTGCCGGTGCCCAACCTTCAGTCACTGTAGGAATACGACAGTAGCACACTGAGCCAACAAGAGATGCACACTGGACATAGAAAATAACAGATTGATCAGAGATGCCATTAAACAGTAAATAGTAAATCAAGTAACAAGACAATTTCCTTGCTTTCTGCAGAAATTAGTCACAAAATGGGATCTGATCTTCACAAGAAGCACAAATATCAACAAACTAAACATGCTATGCTGATAAAACACAAACAGTAATGATCTTTAATTTCTTTACTCAACACAATAAATGTACAAAGTGATGGTGGGAAAGGTAATAACAAGGTAATAACATCAACCTTTAGCAGCAATAATCTCAAGCAAATGCTTCTTGTAGCTGTGGACTAGACCTGCACAAGGTTCAGGAGGAGTTTTGGACCATTCTTCCTTACAGAACTGCTTTGGCTCATTCCTAAGGGTTTCTACCAAGCTGAGGTTTGGGCTCTGACCAATCACTGGCCACTACAAAGTGTTTCGGGGGGATTCTTGGTTTCTAAAGCCAATCTGTAATAGATTTTCTTAAATGTTTAGGGTCATTGTCTTGCTACATGTTAAATGTAAAATGGTCCGGACTTATATAGTGCGTTTCTACCTATTGGCACTCAAAGCACCTTACACTGCTTCTTATTCACCCATTCACACACACAATCACACACACATTCATACACCGATGGGGTAGCTGCTATGCAGCTGGCCAACACTCACCGGGAGCAACTAAGTTTGGGTTCAGTGTCTTGCTCAAGGACACTTTGACATGTGACCGGAGGAGATGGGGATCGAACCAACACCTGCAAGATTGGTGGGCAACAATCTTCCTCCGCCACATTTGCATGTGTATGTATACATGTATACATGTACTTGTACACATCCAGCTTCTTCTGAGCTTCAGGTTGCAGACACCTACACTGACATTATGCTGTAGGATACTTTACCTTTACCTACTTTACGAATTTTACCAACGAGAGTAAAAAGAAAGAGAGTAGACACAGTATTAAATCATTTATCTATAGATAATAATTTAATACCGTCACACAATATGTCTGACTGTGAACTGATGGTCTTATTATTCTGTAACCTATTCCAGCTACATGTAAATCAACTACAAAGGTCATTCTAAACACTCCTCTCTGTTGATACTCCAGCTTTGCTAACACTTAACTTCAGTTTAAGTTTAGTGGTCTAGTGTTGTCATTACTTTTTTACCATCACTTTGTATATTTAATGGGTATGTTTATTAAAGACATTAAAGATCATGACTGTGACTTTGTGTTTTAATCAGCATAGAAATATTGTGTTGCTAATATTTGTGACTTTGGTGAGGATAACATTTCAGGAACAATGTATCAGCGACTTGCAAACAGTCCCAATGTTGTCAACTTGCAGCTGTATAGAATTGGTTCCAAACCATTTAGCATCTATTAAACTGCATTGGTGGTTTATGTTGTATGTTCACATTCTTTTTAGGTGAGTCGTTTTTCTACAACATGTCTTTAATATCTTGCACCATGTTGCTGCGGACTGACTTGTACACCTGCAAAACATCCAGAGCTGATGGTCTGAGCTTTGGGTCTTCTTTTTTGCACTGCTCGTGGATCTGAAAAAGATGGAAATGGACTAAATCTCCTCCAGGTACCCTTCCCATCAGGAACCATGTTACATCTGGGATCTTCCAAATATCTGTCTTCTCATCATACCCAGACATAAGATCATCTAAAAATTGCTTCTTCTCATCTCTGAATGGCCACAGTTGCTCTGGGGCCACAAAGTCCCCAGTGAGCTCCCTGTGGCCACATTTCACCAACAAGCGCTTTGAGGGGTCCACCTCAGGCAGAGCATCCAGATCATTGACTACCAGGTGAAAATCAGTAGTCAGCAGAAACTGGGACAGAGTTTTCTCCAGGCTGTTAGAATCACACATAACCCGTCGCCCAGCTGGGCTGTTATGGAGGTAATGCAGGATGGAAACGTAATCCATAGCCAGCCTTAGTCGTACCTGCCATGTGTTATGTTTTTTGTGTTGCTCTTGTGCAAGGACACTATCTAAGTTAAGTAATGAGCCAAGTGGATGGTGCTCTGTGAGCAGAACCTGGTCTTCAAGGCAAAACCCAACCAACTGCACTACCTGTGGGTCTTGCAAGGCCTGTAACATGGACAATCCATGGAGAAAATCCTCCAAGTACTCTTGGGATGCAAGTTTGGACAGAGCCACCTTCTGACCTCTCCACTCAGACAGATAGACCTGCAGACAGACAAGTACATGTTGAGGTGATTAAGTCCAGAGTTTACAGCCATGTGCTCAAAAGAAACTAATCATATCAGCTTGATTTTTGATCCAACAACTAACACTAACAGCACTTAGAATGTATGATCAAGTCAGAAGTGTGCAGTTACTACTTTTCAAAATGAGAGTACCGTTTTTTTATTATTCGTTTCATTCAACATTTCTAAAAACATATTTTTGTTGTGCTTTTTGTAGTGCTTTTTTCCACTTCCAATTAAATTCCCTATGTGAACCTACCCCTAGTTCCAATGACTATAACATTAATAGTTCTTTACTGTAAATTTGATCTGAATTACATTTGGATGATAAGGTAATATACAGTGAAAAAAATATTTACCTTCTTAACAGCTCCCTGGCCGATCAGCTTTAATTTACGTACTTCTGCACTTATCTGTGAACACTGTAGCCAGGGGGTGCAGTTTTTCATGGTTGTCATTTTAAAGTGTTGAGGCTCACAGCCTCTGTGAGAGGACACATGGTGCTCATCAGTCTGATACACAGAGTCCAGATATAGGTAGATCATGACATTTCCTAGGAGCAAAGCAGCAAGGCAAACCACCACCACCGGAAAACTTTGGGAGATGGGACTGCTGCTACTCCGACCCATGGTGCTTGCTCTCTGAAATAGAAAGTAAGGTTATTAGAGAATAACATTTTTTTTATGCAGCTCAGAAGACCTAAATGTTTTAAGCTTGTTTCATTGTTGACCTTCACCAATAAGTGCAGCCAAAAATGTGCTTGTGTAACTGTAACCACACCCAAGAGTGATATCAAGGGCATGAAGCCTGTACATCAATGTAGCAAGGTGTCATGAGTTAAGCTGAGCTATGCTTTTGAGTTACTATTGCAAAATATTGGCTCTGTGAGCAAAATGTAGTATATTCACAAACATTTTTCCACCTGTGAATATACCAATAACTTTGAAGATGGTGGCTGTGTAATGTAAATTTGTGAAACCCATCAATTAGCTGTATATTCTCAGGAAGACTCCTAAGAAACATTAATGGGTTAAAATGCATGCGTTCAATGCAAACGTACTAATACAACATTCGGGGAAAAAGATATTTGAAGCAGAAGCTTTTCAAGGTTTAATAGGTTTAATTTTTTATTTTGTTCAAAAAAGGTAGCAGTATGTGGTTGTAGTAATTAAGTAGATATGAGGTACATATATTAAGAGGTGGCTCTAAACCGTAGAAGAAATATCACCCCGCCAACAGTTTAAACTTGATTTAAAATGATAACTTGTGACCTTTTAAAAGTAGAATTCATGAAGAGCTGCTGTATTAAACTGTACCTAACTAAGCAGCTAGTGAGTTATACTGTAACTGCATCCAGTTCATTCACGGATCTACACATAACTTAATATCCTGCATATGCTGCTGGCACCATATTAGCAGAAATAGACGCGCAACAAAATCAAGACCATTAACAATGTAACTACTGCAAATAGAAGGTAGGTAACTAACATTAGAACAATTAGCTCCTGTAGTTGCCAGTCGTTTAACGCTAAAAATAACATTACGCTTAACTCATGACAGACTGAGCTAACTTACGTTGTTATTATTGTAACGTTAGTATTTTGTGTTTGTTAGTAGCTTTTAACTCCGTTTGCATTCACGAATGTCTCTATACGTCCGGTTGCGTTGCAATTTCATTAAATAATAAACTCATACACGAACCAAAAGAGCTAAAAACAGCAAGCTAACGTTCAGCCAATGCATTTACAGCAACAACACAAGAGAAACGACACTAAACGTCCAAAAACGCTGTTTAGCAACATTTACTAGGACATACCTGCTACCACACAGGTTCACATTGTGTTAGGATTCGATACTTATTGGCTAAAACATCCTAAAACAAGACATTTCTTCGCATGACCCGCAGCAACGTTACCGGATTGGGAAATAACAACTTCCCGTGAGATTTACACGATAAAGGCGTCATATTTACGAAACTCAGCCCGTCTGTATTAATTAATTTCGAATTTATGTAATCTTATAGCTTTATCATACACCTTCCAGAATATACTTATTTAACCAGCGACAACACCCATGAACGATCGATCAGTCGATCGTGCTCTTGTTCTGGAAAAGTGGAAGGTTGGACGTCACTTCCTAGAGACTCAAGCGCTTCTCTTTTTAAAATATATTTATTCATTTATGTATTTTTATTTTCTATTCTATACCTACCAAAGTGGGAGTAGTTTAGGAATAAATATGATGTTTTTTTTCTCTTTTTTTTCTTCTTCCTTGAATTAGAAATTTGAAAAGCTCAAGCTGATAAAGAAGTGGTTGAAATGTTCTTTGATGTGGAGAAAGTTTATGATATGCAATGATATGCCAAGTAGAAGTCATGGCAGATGATAATTCTACCATGTGTTTATTATTGAAGTCATAGTGGGTGGTAGAGTAGTACTGGAGTTCATTAAATTCAGAGGTGGTTCTAATGTTTTGACCACCCTTTCTTTCAAATGAATGACTCTGACCTCAGGCACAAATATTGCAAATTCTATTTTACTGTCTGAACTTCTTAAGGCATCTGTATAAATCTGAATATAGCTGTAGTAATGACTCTCTTAGACCCAAGCAATTTGCAAATTGCAATTTTTTTGCAAAAAAAATTTCCTCTAAAGTCAAGTTTACTATTGTTTTGGGTAATATCCTATTACTATTTTTCACAGCTATTTTTAATTCTATTGCTCTCCGTTTAGATATTCATCAAAAAAGCTTTTTGGTTCTTTATTCTCTTTTTACCAGCTATGTTTTAATATGACATGGCATTGATTTTGTCCCTGTAAATTAAGGCAGTGATTCAGCAAAAATTTAATTATTCTAATATTCAATTCAACTTTATTTTTCAATTCAACTATTTATATAGCGCCAATTCACTGGCCGTAGGCAACAGTGGAGCGGAAAAACTCCCTTTAACGGAAGAAACCTCCAGCAAAACCAGGCTCAGGGTGGACGGCCATCTGCCTTGACCGGTTGGGGTGAGTGGAAAGTGAAGAGAGAAAAGAAAAGAGCAACAAAAGCCACAACAAAACATCGGGCAGGTTGGTAGGACCAGTAGCTGCAGACTGGAAGACACACAGCTCCAAAGCCGGGGACACCTGCAGAAAGGGACAGAGAGAGGGGGACAGAGAAGGAGAAAGACAACTACGGGAGAAAGAAGACACAAAGTTAACGTCATACAGTGGTGACAAATAAATGTGGGGTGAGAGGAGACAGAGGAGAGGAGGAAAAGAACTTGGTGAATCCGGGGGTGGGTCCCCCAGCAGTCTACATCTATAGCAGCATAACTATAATTAACTATAAGCTTTAGCAAAGAGGTTTTAAGCCTAGAATTAAAAGTAGAGAGGGTGTCTGATTCCACAATCAGAACTGGGAGCTGATAATCAGAGCTAATAATTTTGAATTAAAGAAGACATATGTACATATAGTATAAAAATATTGGTCTTTTTACAGAGCCTTGTGGAACTCCACAACTAACTAACTAACTACTATCTCATAAATAAGATTTAAACTAACCTAGTCCAGTTTCATTAATCCCAATAATCCCAATTTCACGTGCCAGTCTCTGTAATAAAATGTTGCGGCACTAAGATGTAACTAAACATGTATAGAGACGAGTCCATTATCTGAGGCCAAGAGAAAATTGCTGGTGATTTTTACCAGTGCTGTTTCTGTACTATGATGAACTCTAAATCCTGATTGAAGTCTTCAAACAAATTATTCCTGTAAAAGTGGTTGCATGGTACATAGCGTTTTTCTATAGATAGATTCATGATATCTATTAGTGTCTATTAAGGATATTAGTCTATTAAGGGTAAAGCTTCCTTGAGCAGCTTAGTTGGAATAGGGTCTAGGAGACAGGTTGTTGGTTTAGATGAGGTAATAATTGAAGTTAGCTCAGTGAGATCTATGGGTAAAAAGCAGTCTAACAGGGATTGTGGCCTTATCGATGATTCTAGCACTGCTGTACATGAAGATCTATCTATAATATTTGGGGGGAGGATCTTATGATTTTTTTCTCTAATAGCTACAATTAAGAAAGTGAAGTCATTGCTGCTCAGAGTTAAGGGAAAACCAGACTCATCAGAACTATGGCTCTTAGCCTACAGTGCTAAAAAGAACCTGGGAGGTTGCTCTTATTGTCCTCTATTAGTGATGAATAGTATGCTGGTCTGGTGTTATGGAGGGCTTTTTTATGCATTATTAAACTGTTTTTCAAGACTAAATGGGATTCTTCTAAATTAGTGGAATAGCATTTTCTTTCTAACTTTCATGTTGTGTGCTTTAACTTTGTGAACTGTACCATGGAAGATCATTAGAATCATTTTCACTTAAGCACCTGCTTTAGTGGAATTTATTTTATAATTTCTGTATAGTCCATTATTGTAAATTCAAATGTTATTAGAAAATGGCCAGACAAAAGAGCATTATGAAGAAATACTGTTAAATTATCAGTGTTAGGTTATAAAAAATATTCCAAGCTTTGAACATCTCACAAAGCAATGTACAATCTATCATTCGAAAATGGAAAGAGTGTGGTACAACTGCAAACCTATCAAGACATGGCCGGACAACGAGAGCATTAATCAGAGAAGCAGCCAAGAGGCCCATGGTAAATCTGGAGGAGCTGCAGCAATCCACAGCTCAGGTTGGACAATTGATTGGACGACTACTGTCCGGTGGGGAGACAGCAACTTTTTGGCCTAACTGCAAAACGCTATGTGTAGTGGAAACCATGTGAGGGGATGCTTTTCTTCTGCAGGGATAGGATAGCTGCTCAGAATTAATGGGAATATAGATGGAGCAAAGTACAGGGCAATCGCTGAGCAAAAGTTGTGTAAAGCTGGTGGAGACTTACCCCAAAAGGCTTGTAGCTGTAATTGCAGCAAAGTATTGACTCAGGTTGCTGAATACAAATGCAGCCACTCTTTTCAGATATTTGTTTGAAAACCATTTACCGTTTTTCTTCCACTTTACATTTATGTACTACTTTGTGTTTGTCTATCACATAAAATCCCAATACAATACAATTAAATTTGTTGTTATAATGTGACAAAATGTAGAAATTCTTGGGGGGTATGAATATTTTTGCAGGGTAATCTAAGCTTGAGTGGCATTTTAATATTCAGTGGCATTTCTCCCATTTCTACCTAAAGAGCTGATGTTGGAGTTGCTAAATGCACCTTGTAAAATGCCACACACCTGTAATCTATATTAATCACATAATCTAGTATAAATGGCCTTTGGTGCAGTTCTCTCAGCTACTCAATCATTTCCAACAAGGCACCTTATGACATTAAAAACATTTTCTGAATATGAAAAGTGAGTCTCTTTTCAAACTATGAACCTAAAAATGTTGTGCTTCACTGTTTCAAAGTGTTGATTATATAGTTTAATGTAATTTTTTACTTTTGTTTTATACACAGAAACTCCAAATAGCCCTATTAGCTACAAATCAATTTACCATATTAGAAAAACACATAATTTACAATAATAGAGAACAACAATGACTTACTTACCTTGGGCTTTCCATTATCAACAACAAAACTTCTTGGTTAACTTTTTCCTAGTCTCACTTGAATTGCCCTTTCAAACAGGAAGTCCGTGACCTACCTATACATTCAACCTCTAATAGCTAATTTACCTATTTGAATAGCTCCTCATTCCATAACATATAGTATCGTACACTGTCTTTATATCACATAATACAGATACCACACTTTCCTTATTTATTTATGCTTTTCTTGTTTCATGGTCCTAATATGCTGTAAAGCTGGGTCTATGGTATTCTTACCTTATATGACCAATCTTTTCCATTTATTAAATTATAACTTAACATTTTCTACATTATCTTAAGTCATGAAGCAATAGGCATTATTATTATTATTATTATTATTATTATTATTATTATTATTATTATTATTATTATTATTATTATTATTATTATTATAAGCCTATTTCCAATTTTTTGGTAACTTTCCTTCCTCCCACACTTTATTTTTATAGTTCCAGTAAAATATTCTTGGATGAATCATTAAGGTGTTTATCATCATATAAGAAATTTGGTCCTTTTCTGCTGCAAACGTTGTATGTCGGTGAAAAGTGCACAATTTAGTTCCTCTTTTGAGAACAGCATATCTAATAAGTCTCTTATCTTTTTATGTTGCAAAAGTGTTTCTTCATTTTCTAATTGTTGTTACTTCTCTAACCCTAACCCTTGTTGCCCGTCCTCCCTTATAGACTATTTCTTGATCTAGTTACAAATGTTTGTGCAAACATCTCAGCTTTCTCGTCATGCGTTACAGCTATATTATGTCCTTTACCCAATTATAGTATCCATACACCTGTTGCTTCTATTCGTTCCTCTTATCATTCCAAATACGTTATCAATTTTTGTCTCTTCCCCCTTTTTGCATTTTTGAATGTTTTCCTTGTTGTAGTTTGTAACCGTTTATATTCTCAAAACTCGATTTTTTTTAGAGCTTTAAAAGCTTTACTTTTAAATTTGATTACAGATTTACATTTCTTTGTCCACCTTGGTACTATGTTCTTTTTAAGTTTACCTCTCTTACTTGGGATGGATCCCTTCACGACTAAATTTATTCAGCTCATCTGCATCTCGGCTAACATTCACTCTTTCCTTTCCTGATCACTATTTTCCTCATATTTTCCCAGCCAGACAATACTGCATCCTAATCTTATACCTTCTTCTGTTCTAATGGCATAGTGGCCACTTCTCATTGTCTCACAAGTAATTTGTTTTAAAGACATTATGCAGCCTCGCCCCATCCCCCTCTTCTCTATCTCTACGAATGCTTTCGTAACAATTGATTACAAAATCTACTGTTGGTTATAACTAAGTTTCCTGAATGCAAATTACATGTGGTTTCTTTCTTAAGTCTTTAATAAACCCTAACTCTTCTTGTGTTCCAGTGAAGAATAACCATTGGATCATTGCTTTTTCACAAAGATTCCCCAGTTTTCCAACCAGCTTAAGACTTTTCTTAACTGGTTACCAATGTGCTCTGTTTTGTGTTTAACTTGATCTGTACAGTTTATAACATACCAGCTTGTCAACACTTATTGTTACAGTATTTTGCACGTTTTGTTAAATTCTCTTTGTTAAATCTTGTTTTCTTACTGGTTTTCACTACCTCTTCCATTTTTCTTTACCTTGTCCTTTTTCTACTGCTTTCTGCATAGCTTACATTAGTCAACGTTTTCATGTGCTTAATCTTTTCTGCCTGCTTCCTGACTTCACATTGTGCTGACCTAACCTGCACAGTACCATCACAGTTTTCATATGTGATGATCCCATTTAGGTTTATCCAAATGCTCATTATCACTCCCCTTTTTAATCTATTGTCACTCAATACTTTTTTGTCACTTATCAAGTTCTTTCAAATATTTCCTATTTGCATACCCTTGTTCCTCTCTTGTTCACATTTGCATTTTAACAATAATCTTCCATCTCAAAGAACTTTAGCTTTTATTTATTTTTTAGCCATCATTAATGCTCCTAATGCTAAGTAATGCTTAAATCTGGCAAAACAACATGGGATAATAATAGAAAAGGGTACTATTCATTAGAATCATCTGTTGCTGTAACCTCTGGTGAGGGAAGAATAAATCCAGTGAAGGTAATGATGCTGAGGTTGGGCCACTTTGGGCTGAGGATTGGGCTGGTTCTGAAAAAAAACCCACCCTGATGTGATATCTGGAGAGACTGACATTGTAAACTATACTGACCAAAAAAATAACTATGCAGACGATTAAAATAACGTTGACCAGCCTACTTAGCTTAGTGGATGGTAAAAACTGTTCGACGTCCTTCATGCTTCCGGTCTGAATTTATGGGCAGAGACCAGGTGGCTCAACAATTCAGTTCCAGTCTGAGGGCGGCAGCACTACACGCGAGCTGCATCTGCTCTGCCAACCCGCGGAGGAAGAAGAAGAATTGTGGCCGTTACTAATTGTGAGAAGGGAAAACGTTTTCGCCACAACACAGGCGACTCAAAGACGAGCAACTGCATCGAACAGGTAGCATTACCGTCTCTTCAAAATCGATTTTAAGATTTTCTGTTTGCCTAAGTCGCAGTTGAACGTGAGCTTCAATTTACTCACCTTTATAGAAAGTGGTAGCAGCATCGATGCCATGTTTAACCTGTCAAAACAAAGTCCCACATAGCTAATGGGAGCTCATGTAATGACAGTTAAGTGCTGAAGTTATAGCTAAAGTCACAGTGTTTGTATCTTTTCGTTTGCTTGCATATAAGCATCGTTTATGTTTCTATGCGCCGTTTGTGACGGAAAGACGCCGCTTTTATTTGGTGGCTTCCTGTGTAGTTGAGGCGTGACATTTGTTTTTTGGTAATGGAGTCTTCGTCTTATGAAAAACAAAACCAACAATTCCTTTTTTCATCGATACAATGAATCATTTTTCTAATTTGATTTCGACCCTACTCTGTGCAGATGTGCCATTCTAACTTAACCCTTCATTGCTATTACTGGTGATGGGTAGTTGTTACTAGGTAAATAAAACCCAACCAAGATATTTACCTCATCAGTCACCCATGAGAATTGGGATCTAGATTGGTAAATGTGGAATCCTGAAGCCTGGTGGAATACGTGCTGTGGTCCGTGTGTGGGATGAGCTCTGTTTCCATAGTTTCTATCTCCTCAGTGGGCTGTGATGTAAGCACAGCACTGCCCCTCCACAGTCCTCTCTGTCGTTCCCACCTTGCTCTGTTAACAGCGATGAGTCACCCAGCAAGCTTAACAGCTCAGTGAATTTTCCTGCCTATTATCTCCTGCGTTTCAAGGTAGAGCAAATGTTACATTTTATGGCTGTAATAGACCTTTACAAACAGTTTTACCAACAAAGTGATGCAGGACCTTGATTTACCAGCAATTTAATTTGTTGAATTAGATAATAACAGTTCCTTGTGTTTATGTTGTCCATATGTTTATTGATTTATTTTCCAGAAAAGCCACAAGATTTGGCTACTGTATATTAGTATCAGATTATCCGACTGGATGTCAGGGGATAGACAATTTTGACATGAAAACATTAATACCACCGTCATTTACATTCTCCCTCTGTGAGCTTTATTTTGATTGTTTATCGTTTGAAATCCGACCTGTTAGATTTATTTAAGAAACTGTAGTACAATTGAAAAAGAAAAGACTGTGAGTTTATCAGTATTAGCCTGTAATAATGCAAGGACTGGGGGTCATTTTAAAGTAGAGGTTCACAAATTTTTCAAGTGTCAGGTCAGGTGCCCACATGACAACCAATTGAGGTTTATTACTGTTTTCAGATAAACCATTTAATGCATTTTTGCCCTGAGGGGGGCAATGTGGATGTTGACCTCCATAATTTACTTAAAGCTTCAGTGTGTAAGATTCAGAAGAATCTATTAACAGAAATCAAATACAGGATTTATAATTGGTTTTCAGCAGTGTGTAATCACCTGGGGAAAAAAAAGACTTGTTTTGGTTGAATTTATCTTGCCAGTCCAGTGTCTGGAAATAATACATTTTACTAAAGAAATTTGAAATGCACGGGTCACATTTCAACAACAGCCTGTGTTAAAAATACTAAAATAATGTATAGCTAGGTCAAATCAAGAATGGCAACAGCCACAAATAAGTTAAATTAAATACAGTGCCTTGCAAAAGTATTCATACCCCTTGAAACTTTCCACATTTTGTCATGTTACAACCTCAAATGTAAACGTGTTTTATTGTATTTTATTTATTTGACATTTATTTTTATTTTAACAAAGTGGCACATAATTGTGAAGTGAATGGAAAATGGTAATTTGTGTTATGTGTCTACTATGTTTGCACATTTAGCGAATGAAATTTTTGCCCATTTTTCTTTGCAAACTAGTTCAAGCTCAGTCAGATTGGACGGAGAGCATCTGTGAACAGCAAGTCTTGCCACAGATTCTCAGTTGGATTAAGGACTTTGACTGGGCCATTCTAATACATGAATATGCTTTGATCTAAACTATTCCATTGTAGCTCTGGCTGTATGTTTAGGGTCATTGTCCTGCTGGAAGGTGAACCTCCTCTCCAGTCTCAAGTCTTTTGCAGACTCTAATTTTGTACTAAGATTGCCCTGTACTTGGGCTCCATCCATTGTCCCATCAATTCTGACCAGCTTCTCTGCCCCTGCAGAAGAAAAGAATCCCCACAACATGATGCTGCTGTCTTCAGGGTGATGTGCAGTGTTAAGCTACCACCACATGTGGCGTTTTGCATTTAGGCAAGAAAGTTCAATTTTGGTCTCATCTGACCAGAGCACCTTCTTCCACATGTTTGCTGTTTCCCCCACATGGCTTTTCGGAAGCTGCAAATGGGACTTCTTAGGGCTTTCTTTCAACAATGGCTTTCTTCTTGCAAATCTTCCATAAAGGTCAGATTTGTAGAGTTCATGGCTAATAGTTGTCCTGTGGACAGATTCTCTCCATCATAGCTGTGGATTTTTGCAGCTCCTTTTTTATAACTAAACCCTGCTTTAAACTACTCCACGACGTCCCTGACCTGTCTGGACTTGGACTTCATCATGCTGTTTGTTTTACTAATGTTATCGAACAATCCTTTAAAGGGCTTCACAGAACAGCTGTATTTATACTAAGATTAAATTAGACACGGGTGACCTCTCTTTACTAATTAGGTGACTTCTGAAGGCAATTGGCTCCACGGTTAGGGGTATCAGAGTAAAGGGGGCTGAATACAAATGCACGCCACACTTTTCAGATATTCATTTGTAAAACATTTTTAAAACCATTTATCATTTTACTTTCACTTCACAATTCTGTGCCACTTTGTGCTGGTCTTTCAAATACAGTCCCAATAAAATAAACTTCTGTTTTATGGATGTAACATGACAAAATGTATAAATGTTCAAGGGGTATAAATACCTATTCAAGGCACTGTATTTATTGAACAGTAACAATCGAGCATAACTTATAGTAGCAAAGTTAAACGGCCAGAATATGGCATTCACATTACAAGGTATCTAATCTATCAATAATGATTGTTTGTAACTGTTTATATTCTCTGCTATGACACTGTATACATGTAAATATTGCCAATATTGTTATATGAAGAAATAATTTTTTCCTTATTAATGTAACATACTAAAATAAGCCACAGCTACTAGTTGCACACTGTAACATGTAATAATGTTACACAGGCTCTGATACACACAGGCTCTGATGTCTTCATCCTTGTTGTCACACTCGGTTCATTCTCAGTGTATCCAAACAGGGAAACTTGCGCTGTGCTTCATAGTTTGAACATGCAGATTTTCAAAAGTCAATAGCTTGATGAGAAATCTAGGTTTTTGTTTATTGAGATGAGCTCATTGAAAATAACAGGGTTAGCCCACTGGTTATGCGTAGTGTAACATTTATTTAGACTCCTACGAGTCACATTTTCTGTCTGACTTTAGGCAAAAAAGAGCCTTTTGTTACAAACACATGCAGTTGGTGATCGACACTAAAGAAATGAGCTTTCCTGAGACAGCCAACTGTAACCTGGTCCCTCTAAGTGTTAGACAAACATGTTATGATTGTGCTACCCAGTCTATTAAAGTCACTCTTGTTCCTCCTTCAAATTAACTGCTAATTCTAGAAGTTCATATACTTTTGCATCGCAAAAAATACAAATTGGGTTACGTTACAGGCAGCGCGGTGGTGGAGGGGTTACTATTGCTGCTCCACAACCAAGATCATTCGATGTTACTGGGTTCTGTGTCTGTGACTTAACAGGAGAAGCAGTTCCTTGGTGAATGAATAAGTGAATTTTTGGTCTCATTTTTTCATTTGTGTAACTGGGTTCCCTTCATGTAGGTTTAGGACAGGTGTAAAAAAATTATCATGTTTCAGGTCAAATTTATGCAGCGACAGAATATTCTTAAGGGCTCACAAAAAGTGGTAGTGGAAAAAGATACATAAAATGCATTAATAGAACCTGTTGTGTTATGTGTCTGTTCTAGATTTGTCACATCACTGTCAGTTAACACCAGATTTGAACCTTCTTACCTGCTGGGAGGGATTGTAATCCATCATGCTAAAACAGTGAGAGCTACACTTCTTTTGACTCCCATCGTCTCAACGAACCTGAGCAACAGAAAACAGGTTTGAAAGAAACATTCTGTGCAGTTTATCCTTGTCATTTTCTTTAAAAAGGTGCTAACAACCACTTGTTGACATTTGCAGCCCAGGCAGCAGTTGCAAAACCCGCTTTGAGAACCACAGGCATAATGGGAGTCCCTGTGTTGTATGCTGTGGTTCTAGCATCCATCAGTCAAAGCCTCAGCCTGCAAATACAAAACCCTCTGTACGGGTCCAAAAGGTAAGAGGCAGAGCAGTGTTTTCCTTGAAACAGACATAGTCTGATGCTACTAACACATTTTTTTTAAAGGCGGCTTTCAGGTTACTCAATGTCACCATAGACAAAAAGCAATAAATAGACAGTATGAACAGAGCACAACAATAATTAAAACAAACTACCTAAAGGGCAAAGATGTCCAAAAAAGTCTAGATAGCTAAATCAGAAATCAGAGAATAAACTTTTTTAAATAGATGAGATTGAAATAGTGATTATGAGTCTGTGTTGTGAATGTTGTCTAGGAGAGATTTCCAGAGGGGGGGGGGGGGGGGGGGGGCAGTGCAGCTAAATGCTGTAGAGCTTGGGGGAGTCAAACGGGCAGGAGGTTTATAAAGAAGACTAATTGTAAAAGAAAAGGGAGTACAGGCAGGGTTATATAACCGTAAGTGCTCCCAAAGATATGCTTGACTAATGTTATGAAGGGCTTTAAAAGTCAGAGAAGTATGAAGTGAACCTGGTGAGAGAAATTCAAATTAGGAGCTAAGCACAGCTATACTCTGTTATGTTAAACAGTGTTGAATGATGCACTCAAATTGAGTAGGACAACAATCGTTAAAAGTCCAGCATCAACAGCAGTTAACGCATTACTATTGACATTAATCAGTACTGTGATCCAGTCTAAATTCAATCTAACTTATTGCAAAACCTAATTTATTGTCACTAAAATGGGCATGAACCTGTGCTGCTACGACTTTCTCCAGCATTCTCCAACTAGAAACGTTTTAACTAATAATCTATATAGAAGAGTCTTAGCAGAACTAGTCACTATTTTGTTATAAGTTTTCTTTCATATGGTTTCTGAAATGTATAATTCATAAACCCAATTAAGAAACTTTGATAGGTTTGTTGAGTTATGAAATAGATAACATACCTAACACAGGTTTAAACAAAGGGCAGCTAAAGCTCAGTTGGTATGCTGACGTCCACGGAACCACAGGGTCAGTGGTTAGATTCCTGGTCCCTCATGGCTACGGTTTGTGAGTGTGTGTATATGAATGGGTAATTTATATTTATTTTCTGTCCTTTCGGCTTGCATCCTTCCTGTGAGTTCTATAGCCAGGACCGGGGATCGATAGGGTCACTGGTTCGAGCTTATCCCGTGGACGACTGCCTAACCAATTGATCTACAGCCCCACCTATGTTTAAACTTAAACAATATCAGCTGTTAATTTGTTTGGCTTTCATGGCTGGTTGCCTTGTTTTAACTGGCCACGCCAAGTGCACTGCACCACAGCATGGTGCATACCATTAAGCATATTGTTTTGAAAGATGTTTTCATCCTCTCTTGTCTTGGGAAAGACACAACGTCAAACAGAACTTGATTAGTTTTAAGATACTATGTTAAGATGAATGTTATTGTACTTACAGTTCTTGTGTTATGTCATGTGTTATGGCTTTCTACATTAACACACAGTGACTGCAGGGAGAACTGAAATAATTACTTTGCTCCATGTTTCTGCTTGTTTAATGGGTGTTTTAAAAAAATATTTTTTATTGGTTTATTAAGTCCCGGAGCTCCTCTTGTGCAAGCAGAAGCTGGGTGTTTCAGCTAGGCTCCGTCTCTCCGCCTGCAGCTCACCTCAATGTTGCACCTTTTCTTGTCATGCAGCACCCTTAAGCTCAGCTCCGCCCTCAGCTGTTCAAACAGAGAGGGCGGACTGCATCTTTATCACCATAACTATATTTCAGATCTGTTAATCTCACTCGTGTTTTTTTTCAAGTGGTTACAAAAAACGGTTGGGATTCCTGCTTGGATTCACACCTGCCAGAGAAACCAATTATGTTCCCACACTTTTAAGTTAAGTTGCAGATGGGATCAAAGCAATTTAGCTGGTGCCATAAAGGCATTGACGTTACCTGCATCGATTCCATATGATGCTGAGTAGATAATACAACATATTATCTAATATTACTGGTGTGAGCTGTCATCTAAATGAACCATAGTACATTTTTAGAGCTTGTGATTATTTTTTGTATGAAATATATGCTGCAAATTCTAGCTTTGGAGTTTGTGGTGTAGAATCTTCTACCTGTCTGATGCAGTTCGTCCACACATAGGGCAGACAGCAGGCGAAGAGGCGACAGAGCAGAACTTGATGTCAGCTGATGTGAAACAAATACCTCAAACATCAAATGACGCAGGGAGTAAAAGTGTCTACAATGTCAATAAACAAATATTGTAGCGACCCTGAACTCACGGGATAAGCTGTAAGGACAAAAAATAAATAAATACATTTTTTAAACGGCTCTAAAAATGTGATTAATGCATCATTGACTGGTATTTTAGAGATCACTCTAGATTCTCGAAAAATTAGCTATAGCATACAAAAGATGACCTAGGTTCAAAATGTTGCCAGACAACCCTGCATCTCTTTGCTAGAGTGCTCTGCTGTTCCCTTCTGTTCTAACTCAATGGGCTGAATGAAATAAATGTGGGTGTTTTTTTTTTTTTTTCTAAATTATAGTAGTTCAAAAATATACATAGTTTAGGGTATTTTCAATATTTTGATTATTGTTCAAAATCCAAAACAACCTAGACCACAATAGGTTAGGGATCGTTTTAATCCTAAAATAACATTGACATGCCCATATCTTCATCATATTAAGTTTTGGTTGCGATATTCTTGACCTTATGTAATGTGCCGGACATGATTTATGTGGTAAATTAGCATAAAAATAAAGTTAAATTGAAACTTATTGTAACTCGTAGCTGTGAAACTTTTAACTTAGATTATTGTGTAAGAATGTCAATTTTTTTATGCAAAAACTGACTCATGTGAAACTTCACAGTCCCACTAAATTAAGTCAAGTCAGTAGCTTTTCAACATAAAGTTTAGCAAGGCAAATTTTCCTATTTTTTTATTGTGAATAGATATTTTCTGGTAATCAGTTTTTTGCTGTGTCTGTTTTTTGCTCAAATTGTGTCTGTAGATAAAATGAAAGCAATTTGTTACAACATGGTCCAACTGTGTCTTGGTATTACATTTGTGTGAAACCTCAGTCTCTTCAGCTTTTTCTCCCATTCGAGTCCAGCTGGAAGAGAAAAATCCCGAACTTATCCTTTAATCTTATTCTTCTGTGCTTTAAGCTTAATTTTTATGGTCTTTGCAAGGGGTTTGTTGTCAATAAGAAAGATGCAGAAAACCACCAGCTTGGGCTTTAAGACAGCAACTGAGACTGCTGTCAATGTCGGGGACTGTCAGCCGCCCACACTGTCTGAGGAAAGAAGGCTTAGCAGGGATGAAAACCTAGTTTTTTTAAAAAAAATTTAAACTTTATTTTTGTTTATATGACTTGTCGTGTATGAAATTTATACTTCTGCTTCTACTATTTATATGTGAGGGTAATTTTTAAGGCTGAAACGATGTGATTTCTTTCCCTATCTTACTCACTACACACTGTACAGCTTTGGTGTTGCAGTCTGGGGGGGAAGTATGTGTGTGAGAATATGTTACACCACTTGTTCAATATCTCTGCCAAGGTCTTCAACACCAACCTTTGTTAACGGTGTTGAGCGACATGTCTCCTTCTATAAATCGTCTTCATATATAGAATAGTAACAAACACTCTGCTACTGCTACTATTTATTTGCTATTTGAACTTTTTTTTAATTCAACACTCTAACCCAGTTCCTTCATCTCAGATGTCTCATGTTTCAGATTATCATAGATTTTGTTCCCTGTCAAAAAACCTCTTAAGCCAAATTTGTAGCTTTGTGGTGTGAAAACTTTGTTTCTGCCATTTAACATGATTAATTGTTCATTTCATGTATCATGAACCACAATGGCTCTGTGTTCCCCTATAAGCTCTCAGGAAAATGGCTCATTGGATGGTAGCAGCTGTGAGTCCAAGCCCGAGCAGCAAGTCTTTATGAACTCTAACAACTTCTCTGTCGACATTAGGATGCCTGGTGTTGTCCCGACTGGGGTGAGTCTGTTCTCTAAGTAAAGCATCCTTTAACTGTAGGAGTGACACCATGAATCCTTTAGAGAAGATACATTATTTCTTGATAATTGGTCTATGCCTTTATTAGCAGAAGTGGAATTTAGTATTCATATTATGTTTTCATTAAAAGAGAATGAGCCCTATATATCAACATAGGTCCCCTTTCACAGGGGCTTACATGTTGAGCTGCTATGTTTTTATACTGGCCCAGAATGAACATGTTGAATATTTGCACTTGACAGGGAATTTAAGTAGAATATAGTGCATAAATGGTAAATAGTCTGCTTATATAGAGCTTTCAGCCAAAGTGCTTTACAATGCTGCTTCTCATTTACCTATTCTCACTCACACACCCATGAAGTTAGCTGCCATGTAAGGAGATTACCTTAGTAACACTGTACATAGTAACATTGCTACTGTCAAGTACAGACCTGCTATGCAATTTTTAATTGTTAGGATCAGGAATGAGGACATCAGAGGGACAGTTCATGTTAGATGTTTTGGAGATAAAGTCAGAGAGGACAGATTGAGGTGGTTTGGACATGTTCAGAGGAGAAACTGTGAATATATCGGTAGAAGGATGCTGAGGTTGGAGCTGCCAGGCAGGAGGTCTAGAGGAAGACCAAAGAGGAGATTTATGGATGTAGTGAGGGAGGACATGAAGTTAGTTGGTGTGAGAGAAGAGGATGCAGAGGACAGGGTTAGATGGAGGCACATGATTTGCTGTGGCGACTCCTGAAAGGGAACAGCTGAAAGGAAAAGAAGATATTGCACATACCAATATAACTAAATGCTTTTGATCTCTCCTCTTCTTTTCTTGAGGCTGTTGCTCTGGTAGCTCTTCTCCCTCACCGGGCCCTGGCTCCACCACCTCTGCCACTCCACCCTTTCCTAAAAATCTAAATAACACTTTGTTAAATAAATGAAGTTTGCCCTCACCAATTGACAAATCAAATTGCTACTTGATATGGTTGTAGATGATGACATGGCAGCTGACGGACACCTTAGCCTCTGTCACACTTGAAAGGGGAAGGGTGGGGGGGTCTACAGAAGGTTGCAGTTTGCAACCTTATCAGTAGATGACATTAAATCTTACACGCTGCTCTCTTAAGAAAATATGCAGCACAATCGTTGACACAAAATAAAACTATTATTAACTGCAGAACCACTTATCATTGTCTAATGTCGAATTAGAAAACAGATGCCATCTGTTTCCTCTGTAGAGTTGCTGTTTCATCTCCTCTTTTCATCTTCATCTACTCATCTTTTTCACTGGTATTTTTGAGTGAACTCATCAAAGTGAACTTTATTATTTCAGTCGGACACTTACCTGTGCAAGGCATTTCCTGTGCTAACTAGTCGAGATGCATATATTGGTAAGTATAACATAAACTGGTGAGTGAAGAGTCATAACAGGGTAGAATTGTAGTGGGAGTTTATGATGTTAAAATTTGTTGTTAGTTGTTACAAAAATAACAGAGACAATTATGATTAGCTGCTCACTGTATTTGATTAATGTATTTAAACCCAGTGCCTTTTTCTCCTCAGTGGACTTCATACCTCATGCCAGTATGGACACAGTTCATCATATGATACTGTTTGGCTGCCAGACTCCTGTCTCCACCAGCAGCTACTGGTAATGTATAACGTCCAGTTGTTTACAGTGTGCAAAGTGAATGGTTTTTACTGGCAGAGTAAAAATGTTTTCAGTTTTAATGCTGATTTTATATTAAGTTTTCCAAATGAAACAAAAAACTTTTATTGAATGAAAATATTAACATTTTATTTGACCTCACAAGGCAAGTTGGGTATGAAGACTGTTCTGTCCTCATTAGTAATCATAAGACTATCTCTACTACATCCCATAGCAGGTATCAGACACTACATCTATGTCAATAGTGACTGAAACAGCAGCCATACATGGCCCCTTACATTTTTCCTTTGCAGTTTTGAAACTCACTGAGGTTATATTTTATCTAAAAACAAAAAAATGTAATGTATCGGTGACCTGCAGACATTTGCTTATTATGTCCATGTACGCTGGAATCCTGACAACAAACAGCAGAAGGACACGGCATTTATCACCTAAAAAGCCATACATTTACTTCAGAAGAGCCAAACCACAGTTAAAAAGTACACAGACACAACTCCAAATGACTCATGATGTTTCTCACTGACTGACTATGCAAATGGACAAGTGGTTGGTGACATTTTCAGCATAACATTTTAGTTAGGTAATCTTGTGTGACTGGTCAGCTTATTGTGGTTCCCTGAAGACGGCTAAACATCTATTTAACACTGATATAACACTGAAATTGTGAAGTTAAAGTTCTATATTTTCCTCTGACTTGTAGTAGAGTAAAAGTCAAAGTAACTACTCCAGAAAACTACAAGAATCTGAAAACTTTACTTATAGGTACAGTACTTGACTAAATTTACTTACCACCAGTGGTTTTTATATCGTATTCCCTGTTTGGTTGTGGGCCAGTCCATTGTTATGGAAGTGCCTGGACATGTGCCTTGTGTCCAAAAGTAACCGCAGCATGCTCTAGCAGAGACAGGTGTTTAGATTGTGTGGCCATTGTGAATCTCGGTTTTCATGTGATCTTAAACACAAAAGGGAACTAATTGTGTTCTTTTTGACCCCAGGGACTGTGGCAGCGTACAGGGCACTTGTGAGGATGAAGCGTCCATCATGTATGCCTGGGCTCGGAACGCACCACGTACTAAATTACCCAAAGGTACCTTGAGAATTGCACCTAAGTTTATGGTGCTTATATAAATGTGGCATATGAGCTAGATCTCACTGCTTACATTTTTTATGTGTACTATTTCTTTTGTGAGAATATAAACCCCCCCCCCCAGTTTTCAGGGGGCTTAGAAACTCTCTGAATGCCTTTCTTTTTATTTTTGGATTCACACTACTTAAGCACCTTGTTGAATACTAAAGTAGCAACAGCATACCTCTTGTACCCTTATCGTCCCTAAATGGTTCACACGTAAGGCATGTTGCTTCTGACAGACAGAAGCAGACAAGACATGTTGTTACTGGTATCAGAAAAATCCCAAACAACACCCGTCCCAAACCACAGTGTTTCTGTCTTTTGTTGCTCACTTGTTTTCATCCCTGTGGTTTTGTGTATTTTTGTTTAACATCTACTCTTCTCTCTGTTTTTTTATCAGATGTTGGTTTTAAAGTTGGAAGAAATTCTGGAATGTCCTACTTTGTGCTGCAGATCCATTATGGGGATGTCAGTGCTTTCAGAGGTTAGTCTAAATAGATGTTCAAGTACTGATATTTGCTGTATGTTTTAGTTATGTAATCAAGTATTTCAAAGTCAGTAAAGCTCTGGAAAGATCCTAAAAAGATGTTTCACCTGGTGTGTTGTATTTCCGATGATAATATTGGATTTAGTTTACATCTGACTAATTTGAGGTCTAACTAATTCATATCATTATTGCACTGCTTAAATTTTATGTGAAAACTGAAAATTGATCACATTGATAATTTTTTTGTTGTACAGACTGCTTAGTGAGCCGCTCAA
Source organism: Channa argus (assembly GCF_033026475.1). Taxonomy (NCBI): domain Eukaryota; kingdom Metazoa; phylum Chordata; class Actinopteri; order Anabantiformes; family Channidae; genus Channa; species Channa argus. The sequence continues at coordinate 21,143,352 of NC_090214.1, read as the reverse complement.
AACAAAGTCACATAAAGATTTGTTTGAATATGGCTGTAAATATTTATAAAACTTGTGCAGTCTAATGCAGTCCAATTCAACAGCCCTGCAATTATGAACCTCATAGTGTTTAGTGTTTGCTCGCAGAGTATCAAAGAGGTGGTGCCTCAACTCATAATTTCTTTAAGGATCTAATTCGTTGTGGTTTTACATTTGTTAACATCTGTTAATGGAAATAAAGTATTGTTGCATTATTATTTTCTGTTCTGCAGACCATCATAAAGATTGCTCAGGACTCACCTTACAAATGACATCCAAGCCGTAAGTATTTACTTGAAGGCATCAATTTCTTTGTTTAATATCCAAATAATATGTCTTATTAGAGGACGCTTTGTGTCATCCATAAAGGCAGCCATTTATTGCTGGCATATACTTGCTCATGTCTGTGGACACTGTCATCCTTCCAGGAAAAAGAGGTATGTTTGGTTGCTTTATTTTAATTTCTAATTTAATTTAATGCTACATTTAATTTGTTTTCACTAGAACAAAAGCCAAAGTTGGTTGTTGAGTGCTGTTCTGATTAGCACTGCTCATGCAAACACACAATTTGGCAGCATGTGTATCCTGTAGCAAACATGCACATTATTCAATCATTTATCGTTGTTGTAGGGCAAAAGAATATTTGTAGAGATATTCTCTGTTTTGATACCTGTTAGTCATTGATTAAGCAAATGGGAGCAAATTAATGAATATGTCACATATCAAAAGCATGGAGTTTAGTTTACCTACGTGAGACTCTCTGAGGAAACAGAAGGACCAGAAGGAGAGGCCAAGCATGCCCAAATGACCTTCACACCAAAATGCATCTTTTGTTGCCCTGGCAACCAAATCGCGTAAATGTGGTTCAGCAAAAGGGGGAAGCAGGCTTTCACCTTGTTGACATCAAAGAGTTCTAGGCAGAGGTCTTGCAGCTCTGAAATAGGCCAGAGACTCATTTAATTGGATTGCAGTTTCATCTGGACATAATGCCAAAAGAATAATTGGCCATGATCTACTGTGGCAGCAAGCTTAATTAAGGTAGTTACAAAAATGTAAAAAGAAAGTGAAACTTCATTTGTAATAAAATGCTAATAAGGACAACAAGGAATGAGCATAGAAAAATATCATAAAGTAGCATGCTAGGAAAGTTAGAGATTACAAAACAACAAGGTGAGTTAGGACCAGCCCAAATTGCTTTAGTTCAGAATGTTTCCTATTATTAAAGGACAAAGGTGTCCCGACGTTTTATATTGTTATAATAAAAAATCCATACTTTTTTTGTCTGAGGGAGAAAATGGTAAATGGTCTGCGCTTATATAGCAGTTTCCAACCTATTGGTTCTCAAAGCACTTTACATTGCTTCTCATTCACCCATTCTCACTCCCAAGCTCACACACACACACACACACACACACACACAGATGGGGGAGCTGCTATGCAGCTGGCCAACACTCACCGAAAGCAACTAAGTTGGGGTTCAGTGTCTTGCTCAAGGACACTTTGAAATGTGACTAGAGGAGCCGGAGGTCAAACCAACAACTGTGGGATTGGTGGACGATCGCTCTACTTCCTGCGGCACAGTTGCCTACTGATTTGCATATCTGTTAGATTGATATTCTTATCACCAGATGATCAGGAACATTAAATCAGTGATCATCCAAATGTGACTGAACCTGAAATCATCTAATGGCATTAAAGCAGCACATAATCATGTGTATTCATACATAAGCACCATGTATGTGATTATTGTAAAGGTTTAAGTATTGACAAGGATACCATAAAATAGTCTGCTAATATAGCCCTTTTATTCAAAGGCCATTACAATGTTCCTTCTTAATCACCCATTCACACACACACACTCACGTACACACTGATGACAGCGGCTGCCATGCAAGGTGATCACCCAACTTGGGATTTAGTGTCTTTCACAGGCACATTTCGACACAAAGGAGGGAATTTGTGGTCTGTGGACAACTGCGCCAACTGAGCTACAGATGCCCATTAAACTATTAGTGGTCAAAAGCATGTTTAAGGGATTTCCAGTCAAAGTATCAAAGAGTAAAAATAAGGTATGCTTTAGGTCATGTGGTATCATATTGTATGATATTAAGAATACATTTTAAAGTATTAAAACCTACAGTTATTAGTCCGGAGGTCAAACTAATCAAGCAGACTTTATATTTTGCACAGTGATATAATGAGCTTTTTTCCTCTTGTGATGGAAACCGGATTCTAACCAGACTTGGGTCAAACGTTGCAAAATCACTCATGGAAATTTGCTAACCAGGCTTTTTAAAAAGGTTTATCATTAGTTTCTGCCGCAATTGGAAAAAAAGGGACACTTTCAGTTGGTAAAGCAACATGGATGTTTTACAGCTTCCTCTGGTTTGCATTAAGGTAAGGGGGAAGACATTTGACCATACAAGTCAGTGTCTCTTGAGTTTAACCTTAGTAAAATCTGATAAAGATTGTGTTTGTCTTGAAGAGGACTGTTGATACTGAACAGCTATAAAGCCGTTGATCCTGGATGCTCATACATAGACAAGAAAACAAAATCTTTATCCTAGAAAAGGTTGAGCCTTACAGTTAAGCTTTCCATAGCCAGGATCCTGGAAAGGAGGGAACCATTCCTCCATCCTTTAGTAGACAGGTCAAAGGTCAGTTGTAACAATGCAATCCATATTGTTTCTTCATGCTAGTTGCAACTGCAGGGTTAAGTTGCTCAAAAATACAGATGGGAGCACAGCAGATGTAGTCAGCCGTAATCTTCATTAACCATATGTGCAACAAAAGGCAGTATGAGCAATTTATTGTACATTAGTTGAACAATCTGAAAGAAATGTGTCATCCCTGTAACACTTCAGACTTTTCTTTATTTCTGCATAAATATGACATTTCTTTGTTTACTAAGGAGAAAGATGCAATCTTTATATATTTGTGTGTTGCAAGGTCTTTTAGTTCATTTAAGAGTCTCAGAGGTCCTGCCACGTTTAAAGAAGAGAAATTGAAGTTTGATCTTGACAGAACAAGCTTGTAGACTTCTGTCATGGCTGAGACACATTCACCCAAGTGAACTGCAAGGACAAAGCCACTGCTCTCCAAAAAGAAGATTGCTGCTTTTGTTTGCTCAAGTATGCTCAAGGCCATGTGAATTTGCCGGAATCAAGATGCTTCTGATTGACTTGTGCCTGGCTGTAGCTGAATTGCATGAGAGCATTGCATGGAGTTGAGCCTTTCTCAACTTCCCCTGTAGAGTCTCACGAGTAGGATGATTCTAGTCATCCCTGCAACACAGGCCTGAACATTCTCACTTATATTTATTAATCGTTTCTGTTAAAGCAATTTTATACATGCATCTAAAAATGTGGAATTCCATGCTAAAGTTAACAAAAGCAATATCTATTCAAACTAGGCAAATATTACCATTATTTTAAAAATGTCTATCAGTTATTTCATAGCTGAAGAGTGACACTGAACAGTTCAAACAGTACTATATAAAATGACTTGCGGTATATAAAGTTAGTTAAAGTTACTAAACGTTTTGTCATGAACATTGATGAGCAATGTTAAATTTCAGTAGCGCTACACCACTGTTTAATACATACTATAACTATATATATAACTATATATATATATATGTGTGTGTGTATATATATATATATATATGTGTGTGTATATATATATATATATGTATATATATATATGTATATATATGTGTATATATATATATATGTATATATGTATATATATATGTATATATATGTATATATATGTATGTATATATATATATATATATATATATATATATATATATATATATATATATATATATATATATATATATATATATATATATATATATATATATATATATATATATATATATATATATATATATATATATATATATATATGTATGTATATGTATATATATGTATATATATGTATGTATATGTATATATATGTATATATATGTATGTATATGTATATATATATGTATATGTGTGTGTGTGTGTGTATGTTTTTTTTCCCTGTTTCCTCCCGGAAACATGTAGTGCCTTGCCAAAGTATTCAATATTCCCTTGAAATTTTCCCCATTTTTTTGTCACATTACAAACACAAATGTAAATATATTTGAATTGGTCTTTATGTAATAGATCAACCAAATGCATGCCACACTTTTCAGATATTTATTTGTAAAAAATGTTTAAAACCATCTAACCATTTTTCTTTCGCTTCAGAATTATGTGCGACTTTGTGTGGGTCTATCAAATAAAATCCCAATAAAATACATTTTCATTTGTTGTAACTTGAGAAAATGTAGAAAGGTAAAGGAGAATAAATACTTTTGCAAGGCACTCTATCTCATCTATTTCCCTTAGACACTCTCCAAATCAAAGCAGTTTGAGTCTGCCTTCACATTTCTTTCTTTTTGTTCATTTCTAGTTACAGATGCAGACATTGCCTGTGATTACACATCATATCCCATCTATCCGTTTGCCTTCAGGACCCACACACACCACTTAGGTGAGTCATAGCAAATCACTTAGCAGTCCTTATCGCAGTAACTACTATAAACAGTCTGAGTGATGGTTTCTGTTATAGGTAAAGTGGTCAGTGGCTACAGGATCAGAGATGGGAAGTGGACCCTGATTGGCAGACAGTCCCCTCAGTTACCACAGGTATGTTATCACACCGAAAGGAACACAGATATTTATAAGGTAGCTGTCTGATATTTATATGGTATTATATTCATGGTTTATTTCTGGCCAGGGACCTTTGTTCTGTCTCATAAAAAGGTTTAGTATCAATAGAAGTACATTTGTATCAACAGTTCACACCTGCCCAAGGGCTAGCTGCTAGCCGCTAGCAGAACCCATGAAAGGGCCTTAACACCATGTAATTTTTGGTGACAGCTTGATATGATGTTGATACCACTCACACATCTATTTAAGTCTGTAGTTGGCAACTCAGAGTTTCTATAATTATTGAATATCTGTATGATTTTCCAATGTTTTCCCAATTGTTTAAGGAGTTAATGTTTTCCAGGTGTGAATTATACTTTGACTTATCTGAATTCTTGTCTGTATCAGTCAAAAGCAATTTCATCGTGAGTCCTTTTTGCTTATAGTTCAGCAGTGATTATGTTTTCTCTCCAGGCTTTTTATCCTGCTAACAAAGAGGTCAGTGTGAAGTATGGTGACACCATTGCTGCCAGATGTGTGTTTACTGGTGAGGGCAGGACTTCCAAAACCTACATTGGGTAAGATCTGTTTCATAGCCCAGAACTAGAATTAGCCAATCATTTGAAAAACAGCACTGTGTTTAAAGATATGTATATGTATTGGGGGTGTTTTTGCAGTTAGTGTGAGGTGATAAAATATGCTTCAGGAAGGCCAGTTTGAAGACTTTGCAACTGAGGAAAGTTATCATAGTGAGAACTATATTTGTATTATGTTACAAAGTATGTTACAAATCAGGAGTCTGCATGTATTTGATTGATGATACAAAGATGGATGACATCACTGTATCTTTGCACATGCTAAGGCAGGGGTCACCAACATTGTTCCCGTGGGCACCAGGTAGCCCGCAAGGACCACATGAGCAGCCCGCGGGCCTGTTCTAAAAATAGCTCACCATAGCACCACTTACCAATGAGCTGCATCTAATTTTTTTGTTGCTATTCTTTTTTAAATCACATTTGATAGTTATTGTGAGAAATCAATTACATGATCCGTGTCTTCACATAGATTTAATTTTTCATAATTTACCGTTAATTATATGTTATTATTATAATAACATATAATTAACGGTAAATTGTAAAAGTTGTTATATCAAAAGTGCGTATTAATCTGGTAGCCCTTCACATTAATCGGTACCCAAGAAGTAGCTCTCAGTTTCAATAAGGTTGGTGACCCCTGTGCTAAGACATATAACTACAATAATATGAATCGATAAATAGTGTTATTCTCATCATCATGGTATGAAAATTTAGGATAAATTGCCAATAAATGTAACCATTTATTCTGGTGCACTAGTGGACGTGACTTAGAGTAGAAATCAACAATTTTTTTGGATTAGTGGATTTAAAAGTATCGTTGGCGGGGTACAGGGTTTCTCCTATGGACTGGAGGCAAGCGAGGCAGCCCAGCTGATGGGACACATTACTGGATATCTGAACACAGTTATGTGCATAGTAGAAGTTTGACAAGTAAAACAAAATTATTTTAATAAAACACTAATGTCATCTTTAACTGCAGTCCTCCATCCACTGTTTTTTATACATTAATGACTTGATTGCTAAACTGCAATGCACAATTTTTCCTAATTTCTGATCTTTTGAATTACTGATGGAAATCCTTCTTTTCATACAGTGTTAGTGTTTGCTGTCAAATGCAAACGGGAATAATTGTTGTGAGCATGATATTTAACATGTTGAAAGATCATCTGCTTTTTTTTTGTATTTTCCCCATGTACTGTTTTGTTTGTAGTGGAACCTCTGCCGATGAAATGTGCAACTTCTACGTCATGTATTATATGGACAGCAAACATGCAGTACCCTACATGAACTGCATGGAAACGGGCTCCAAGGAACTCTTTCAGCATATTCCAGCTGAGGCCAACATCCCCATCACTGTCAGCCCCGGTCAAATGAACGCTATGATGCATATGGGACACTCACCAGGTACAAAGACACATCTAACCCAAAGTTCTTTCATGTGGTAATTATTTTACGGTACTTTTTAATGTACCATGTCAATGTACTAATCAAGAGTTGGTTTTTCCTTTTCATACTGACCTATGTGCACCTTCTTGTCTGGTTGTATTTATATTTTTTAAAACAACTCGTGTGACTGACTGACTATTTCCTCTTCCCAAAGATCATCAAGGCAATACATTGGCAGGGGATCCAAAGAAAGCAGAGCCAGTTCTGGATCAGGGTGAGTTCAAGAATGGTGAGCTAGGTGTAGCAAGTCTATTGTCTATTCACCAGTGATTTAAATCATGACAGTCTCTGGATCTATTTAGCTCTGTCTGATCACCACTGCTGATTTTGGGAGCTGACTAAGGGCAAACTTGCAGTAGGCAATCTTGACTGTGTCCAAGCACATTTGACCACCAAATTCAGGTTCATTTGAGTTCATTTGTGTGAACGCACTGTGCTCTGCTCAGCCAAGTTTCAGTTTACCATGCCCTGTCCCACCTGAAGAGATGGGCAAGGGCACAGTTCAATGGACTCAGGGATCCTATGGATCTGGTGTGATCACAAACTGTGCCAGAGAAAGGAACTCAGATGCTGTGATTATGGGGAGCGCTTTTTTCTGAAAAGGCCACTTGGAAGAGACATAAGTGCTCTTGCGCATTGTTTGCCATAGCCCAATGTTAGTGCAGGCCAGCAGGGGGCAACCATCATGTTTGGGCACAGTACGGGCAATACTGCCTTGTTTGAGTATGATCTAAGGCTACAAAGTATGAGAACATACGAATCAGCACACATTCAAGCTGGGGACATACTCTACCTAAGGATTGGCAAAGATTGTCAAAGACAGGGCAGTTCACAGAAGACTGTTTCCAACAACTATCACAGATTTCTAGTCTCAGACAGTCTTTAAGTAGCAAACACCTGAAAACTGAATGAACTGGGGGCAACACACTTAACAACTAGTCAGGAATGACTGGACGTTCTGGGGGATAGGAAAACCCCCAAATCCCGTGAAAGTGGGAAATCCGTGCGTGTTCTTGTGCAAAAACAAATATAGCAGCAACAGGGAACTTTGACTTTGAACTTTGTGCTTAAAAGAACAAAAGCCAAAAAAAGCAGCTAAATCACAGATGTAAAGGTGAAGAGGACAAGCATTATAGAGCCTGAAGAGGAAGGAGAAATAACAACCACACTACATTTAGGTAAGGTTTTAGTTACTGTCTGCTTTAGTTGTGATAACTTACCAGTCGCAAATATTAAACATGTTTAAAATAATCATTGTGTAAACAGCTGGCAGAGACCAAGTCTCAAAACTTAACACTGTAATCTTCAGACAGCACCTACTTAACAATCGTCTCTGCCGACTGTCAGCGCTGACTAGGCCGGACTGGCACTGATGTCACATCGCTGTCACCACGACTGAATCACATTCATTATCAGCTGTACAGTTGTGTGCCGGCCTTAACTCACAGGAGTCCAGTTCTCTGTCACTCTAACGTGGACAAAATTAGGCCGTAGCTAAGGAATCAATCCAGCTAATAACCATCTTCTTCCCACAGCATTCTCCTCTAATTCTCTCATTAGCCTCAGACCCTTATTCTATTATGGACTGAAATTAGAAATGAAAACACTTTAGAAAACAACAACTTCCTTCTACGACTAAAAACAATTTTACACTTCAAGTATACTTTTGCAGCTAAGGGATTGTATCAACAGTATTCAATGGACCTGACTGAGCCCCACACACAACATGCAATTTTACATCACTGAATAGAGGCTATAAAACCTAACTATAATAACTAAAGCTGAAGTATTTTACTTAGCAAATGCAAACACTAACATTGTAAAAACATTTCTATTCTTGAATTGCTGCTCAGTAAGCTGTCAGCCAGTTCTCAGCTAATTCTTTGCACGCTTTTGGCAACCTGCCAACATACCAAAGTAACCATGCAAATTTAAGCTTGATTTTTGCAATTCACCACCAGAAAGTGGTGCTTTGCTAACAAAAACACAAGCACAAGCATGATCTGTATAGTCTTGTGCAAATATTAGAACCTCTTTATTTTTAAATGGCAAAAAGAGTAAACCAAACATGCACAGTTAGCTATTAGAAATGTTTTTCATCAGTTAGTGTCAAATTGTTGTAGTAGGTTTAGGGTTAATTGGCTTCTCCCCAACCACAGGCAGACTTTTGCTTTCAGTCGTCCTTTCCTCCGTTTACTTTTACTTTCTTTCCTGACATGTGGTATTAAGTAGAGGCCACTGGAGTCGCATCTGAGCTAACAAACAGACATACAGTCGTTCACACTCGTAGCTAATTTAGATGAATCATTTTTAAAATGTACATTGTGTGTTTACATTGTGCTTAGGGACAGACAAATCAAAACCTGGGATCTTCTAGTCTGCTCTGCAGAAAGATCTGAAACTGGATGTGATAATGTTTACAGTGCAGATCATTGACATTTTGCGGTTTAAGTAATTCCGACTTGCTAGACCTAGTTCACACATGCAAAAAAAAGACCAATACATTTAGTCATTTAGCAGACGCTTTTATCCAAAGTGGCTTACAAGTGAGGAACAAGGCAGCAAAAATCCCAAGCTATCCCATATTAATGGGTTGTTTATGTTTAAATCTGATACAAATCTTACCTTTGCGATTGCTTCTCAGACAAATCCAGATAATCCCCTGCTTCTCAAACGAAAAGCTATAATTCATATCTCTAGTACAGAGGATTTTTTTATTCAGACAGAAAGTTTGGTTCATTACACACTCTGCAGTATCCTAGAATCCTATAAACCTCTACACATACATATAAAATAAAATTGACCATTTCTGCATTTGACTCAACAGGGAACAGGGAGACTTCTTCTCCCAGTCTGCTCCCAGTCTGCACAGCATTGTAACCAGCTTCCAAGGAAGTTGCTTAGGGGCATTAATGAGACAGAGATGCTTTCATAACATCATCTAGGGGCTTGACAATTTAGCCTAGAATCCATCAGGAATCCAACACACATTAGTAAAGATTGTGCCATGTATTAGACCACAGTTTAAGGTTGCTACATCTGTATGTTGCTAAAATTCAACCATTTTAGACCAGCTGGTGCATGTCTTTGTCGTGATAATTAGGGTAGAGCAGTTAATCGATCAACAACTGGCATTGATGGAGTGTTAGCTATTGGGGGAGACACACCTGCTCAACCAAATAATATGAGTGCGTGTTTGCACACACATGTCTGTCACTGGTAATTAGATGGTGTTACATTACAGCAAAAGCAAGTGTTTCCCCTACATTGTGCATACAAGAATGGCAGCCCACTCTACCTATGGGACCTACTGCAATGCTTACACCACAGTCAAAAAAATATTTTTATATCTAGTGATGTTAGGTTCATGACCAATCCACTTCTTTTTAATGTATCGTGGGTAAGTACAAAAGGGTTCCGGGAACCGCCCAAATTTCGCTGCTTGTCCTGCATCCACTCCACTCCCTCTTTTACTTGAGAACCAGCCTTTGAAAAGAGACAGATGTTGTTGACTTACTACAATTGTACAATTTGTCTATTTAATTGTCCACTCCTCCCCGGCTCAGTGAGAACAAAAGCAGCTGTAGAGTGATGTATGCAGAAGGCAGCGGGTTCGAATCCCACCCCACCAGGTGTGGCCCCACCCAGCCACCAAGGGCAACCTTGGTGCCTGTCCTGAGCAAGGACAAAAAATAGGGGGGTTGGGGGGGAGCTGTTTCAGTGTTATGTGAGGGTCAGAATCCAGATTTGAATGTTTCATAAAGACTTTACAATTTGTGGTGGTTGTGGAGTTGGACTGAGACTACTTTTTTTAAAACCTTGGAAAGCAATGGGAGGCTGGAGATGTGTAAGATGTGCCTGTAATTTGACAGAACTTCAGGATCTAAAGTGGGTTTCTTGAGATTAGGCCTGATGAGTGCTGTTTTTAGGGAGATGGGAAGTGACAAGTTTGTAGCGATGTACTTCTTTTACTTTCGGCTGTTCCCTTTCAGGGGTCGCCACAGTGCCTCCATCTAACCCCGTCCTCTGCATCCTCTTCTCTCACACCAACTAACTTCATGTCCTCTCTCACTACATCCATAAATCTCCTCTTTGCTCTTACCTCTAGACCTCCTGCCTGGCAGCTCCAACCTCAGCATCCTTCTACCGATATATTCACAGTCTCGCATCTGAACATGTCCAAACCACCTCAATCTGGCCTCTCTGACTTTATCTCCAACACATCTAACATGAGCTGTCCCTCTGATGTCCTCATTCCTGATCCTGTCCATCCTCGTCACTCCCAAAGAGAACCTCAACATCTTAAGCTCTGCTACAACCAGCTCTGCCTCCTGTCTTTTCTTCAGTGCCACTGTCTCTAAGCTGAACAACATCTCTGGTCTCACCACCATCTTGAACACCTTTCCTTTCATTCTCGCTGATACTCTTTTATCACACAACACACCTGACACTTCTCTCCACCCATTCCGACCTGCTTGCACTCGCCTCTTCACCTCTTTTCCACACTCTCCATTGCTCTGAACCGTTGACCCTAACTACTTAAATTCCTGCACCTTTTTCACCTCTGCTGCAACCTCACCGTTCCACCTGGGTCCCTCTCCTTCACACACATGTATTCTGTCTTACTGTGGCTAAGCTTCAAATGTTCTGCACTTATATAGCACTTTTCTACCTATTGGCACTCAAAGCGCTTTACACTGCTTCTTATTCACCCATTCACACTCACAATCACACACACACTCACACACCAATGGGGGAGCTGCTATGCACCTGGCCAACACTCACCGGGAGCAACTAAGTTGGGGTTTAGTGTCTTGCTCAAGGACACTTCAACATGTGACTGGAGGAGGTGGGGATTTAACCAACCGCTCTACCTTCTTGCGCCACAGTCGCCCACATATATCATATAAATAGGGCTTTCATTTATTGAAATGGGGATGTTTGAGGATGAAAGAGGTAGACTGATATTGTCTAATTTAGATGTGAAGAAGTCAGTGAAACCATTGCTGGCAACTACTTTGAAATTATTATATGGGGAGGTTTGTGGTTTGAGAAGGTAGTTGATGATAGAGAAGAGTTTTTCAGAGTTTCCGAAGCTACATATTGTCAATGAGTTTCTAGCAGTAGTCTGATCTGGTCTTGGAAGTGCTTTTGAATATGCCTTTTGATGTTCCCGGTAGGCCTATGCATTGTCAAGCTAGAGGCTTTAATAGCCTGCTCCAGGACTCAACCAGCTCTTTTCTTCTGCCAACCAAGTGGCAGAGCGTGTAAATGTCACTGTTGAGGTTTTTTATGCTGTGGTGGAGTCCAGAATAGATTTAATGCTACTGTTGTTAAAGTCCATATGTTCAGTGACTGATGAATGTGTGCAGGGGTAGTGATTCTGAAGATGCAGGCTGATGGAAGCAGGATGAATATTATTGATATTTCGTTTCGTATGTGACGTTGTGACTAGGACAGTCGAGGTGGCAGTGATATCATCATAGTAAGGGTCTGGTGGTCCGAGACGCCCATGTCGTAAACTTGGAGGTCTGTACCTGTGAGGGAGTCATTAATAACCAAGTCCAGTGAGTGTTCCCTGTTATACATAGGGACATCAACAATCTGCTGAAAGTTCAGCAGTCCAGGACTCGTCTAAACTCCACCACAAGGTGACAAGAGAGTGAGTCTATGTGGATGTTAAATGCTCCTAATACCACAATATTTGTGGATGTTGTGCAAATTGATGTGGGGAAGTCATGCATTTCAGAAATTAATGTTGGCCGTGGTTTTGAAGGGTGAAAAATAGGTACTATTGTTATGGAAAGTTGATATTTACACTTGATTACCAGACTTTCAGAAGTGCAGAAATTAGGGACAGACAGAGTGGATATTTGGATGTTGCTCTGGTGTAGCAAGGCCACCTCGGCCATTTGTCCTTGCCTTATCCAGGTAGCATTACCCAGGATGACATGTGATATGACATGCGGAGTAAAATTATTGATTATTTATTCATTTATTGAGTGAAATAACCAGAGCTTTTGTGTGTACGTGCAAAATCTCTACATACCTGAAAAATGTTCTAGGGGAAACATTGAAAAGCTGATCCTGATTTGGTATTGTTGCCCTGCTCTATTTCTAGACCGGCTCCATCAAGATGAATGACAAGGTTGTATTTTGTTCTGAGGGAGGTTCTCAGGTGAGGGACACTTTAAACGCTTACAGTAAATGCAGTATAGTAAATGTATTTGTAAAGTATTTTCCTCTGTATTGTAGTAGAGTAAAAGTAACATAAAATGGTTATAGGGTTCCTCTCCATTATTTTAATAATAGTTAGTTTGAATGGATTGGTTTGGCAAATAGAGGAAAAATAAATATCAAATATTAAACTAAACAAAATTCCCTATTACACTAAATTGATAATTTAACAAAGGTATCTTAAGTTCCAACACAAATATTGGTTTATAAAATAAATGAAACTAATACTTAAGTACTTTTTATTAAAATGTATCATTCTAGCAAAACCTTAAAGCTGTTAAAGGTACCTGCCTTAGTACCTGCCTTAGTTACACAGTCTTAAAAGGCAACTTCACTAGTTTTATCCACAAGTGTTGGATAAAACGTCTGTATACATTTTTTAATTTCAGAGATGTTTTCTCGTACTGTAAAAGGGGAAAAAAATACAGATTTTCCAACGAGCTCTGCATCGTCTCAAGATGACTTGTTGAATGCCACATAACAGCTAATAATAGACTTATTTCTTTTAACTCTTCCCATATTTATTTTATTGTTTCAGTAGAATATAGGTATATGCCAGTTTGTGAGAAACAGTTTCCTCCTTGGACATTGTCCATACAGTTCTCTTTTTAGAACCACTGGTGTCCCTTCAACTGAAAATAATAGAAAATATTACAAAATATACAATACATGCATTAAATAGCATGGCATAGCATTATTCCTGATTAATCACCTAACTTTTTTAGAGGTAACTTGTTACTGTATGTAGTTGTCTGCTATGTAGTATCGTCCACATACCTAGCTTTAGGCTAGTTAGTGGACAGATTTTTGTATTTTGTCATGTCATTTTCCAAGTTAAATATTTCACCAGCCATTCTAACATCATCACTGCATCCCCCCCTGTGTAGCTAGAGTTATCCTATAACCTACAGTGTCCTTGTCTTTGCTTTATTTCCTCTTTTCCTTTCCTTCTCTGTCTGCGCAGGTGACCTCTATTCTCTTATGTCCAATTTGCTAGGCCAGAGTAAAGACATAGTTCGAATTCATAAATACAACCCCAGCAAGAAGCTGGTCACTCAGACTGATAGTTTAATGCAAAAAAAAGGCCTGGGCTTTCCCAAAGGCGCACTAGCCTTCCAAACCAGGGAGGATCCTGTTTTGATGAGGGACAGAGTCCACAAATTCCATCAGCTTGAGGCTATGGTCAAGCCACCAAGAAGCAAGCTGCTAGCTGAAGGACAAGGTGGGTCCTGGATTCTATTGTTGTCACTGGTGCTGCAAACATTAAGCTTTTTTCCTATGCGTAGTCCACTATTCTTGAACTTTATCACATATGCAGTACACATTTGTTTGGACACTTTTAGTTTTTGCATGCAGCCTATATTCTAATATTTGTTAATGAGGTGAAAGAAAACATGTTTAACATCATGGACAGTGGTGCTTTAGTGGCTTTCCATCCAAATGTAGTTCACATTTTATCAGAAGTTTGAGAGAACTAGCAAAATCAAAATGTCTTGATGAACTCACCTGACACTGTGACATCTAATATTAGCTTTTGTTAGGACTTCTATGTGCATTAATTCTCCACTTATAGCAAAAGGAAAGCTCTGGCTTTGAGGCCAAGGAGAATGTAGCAGACACAGGATCTTGTAAAGTCAGGCCAGAAACACAGGGGATCTTAATAACAAAGAAATGCTGTCCTTGCAAGCAGCAACGGTGTCATTGTGGAACTGTATGTTAGATTTTGTCTAAATGTATTTATTTGTTTGACTTGAGATCTTTGCTTAACACTATATGGGTATTTGTAACTTCTGTACGCGGGTCCTCTGCACTGTATTAAAGTTAACTATTAGCCAATGAGAACTGAAATTAATTGTGTTGTATATTGCAACATAACACTGTAAATATAACTAAACAATTCTGATTGAGTCTGGAACCTGACTTGCTATTCAAGAATATTACTTATTCTGTTCTAACATGCTGTTTTGATACTATATCTAAAACTATATTTGGCTGTAGGTGGCCTCTGCTGAAGCTGTAGTTCTCTGCGTGTGTTGTGTTGATCATGTTCCTTACATATCCTGCTGGGCAGTTGTCCTATCTGCCATTGCTAGCATAGTGGTCAACAGCCCCACAGTGGGCCAACTTTAGATGGCTGGTTTGGGCCACAGAAACACTTAAGTAAACCTTGAGACCCACTGCAAACAGCAGGACGGCCAATGGCCAATGCTCGGAAACCACTTACTCATTTAGCAATGTTAAGGGTTAGGAGCAGTGCAGTTTTGATAGAGAGAAATTTCTAAACTGCATCGATGGGTTCAAAAGAAAGAGAGTGTCTAACATTACTGTCAAATTTTACAGTTGGACCAGGAGCCTAGAGACTGGGAGCATGCAACAAGCACCCTTCATGAATTGACAAATTAGAGGGTGCTGTTAAGGTGATAGGTCACCAGAACCCACACGACAAGCTGAAATGTCAGCCAAATAGTTCTAATTGTAGAAAAAGCCTTCCCTTACTTTAACAACTCCTACAGGAAGCACAACACTCACACACACAGCAGGTTCTCCTGGGCGACAGGGCTGTGCCCCCGGATTAACTTTGCACCTGCATCGCACAAAGGCACATAAATGATTTTTATTAGTACTGACCCCAGTGGCACCTCACATAGAGCTGTTGGGTCTCTTTAGCTATGGAGCTGTGACACAAGCCTAAGTTACTTTTGATCCACTGTTCTATAACATTTTGCCACCTCTTTCATCCTAAAGTTTAGACAACCGTGAGTCGGCAGACAGCAGTGTGACTGTTTTGGGAGCACTCTGTTCAAAGGCCTGGACTGCTGGGCTAGGAAACTAGAGTTGTCATCCTTTTCCTCGATATTACCCATGTCAAGGAGGTCAGAGCCCGCATTGTCCTCTGGATCCTCATTGGCAGGTTTACCCTCTTCACAGTCAAACAGCAGGAGCATGACAAGGCCCTCCGTGCTCATCATGCTCACACAGCTCATTTTAGCGTGGCAACGTGCCTGTCACAGCTTCCATTGGGCCAGAGGCAGGGTCCACCCTGGACAGGTCGCCAGTCTATCTCAGGACCAAGGCAGAGAGACGTACACAGACAGACAACCATTTACACTCACTTTCACACCTACAGGAAATGTAGTACCAAGAGAAAACTTCTTCATTCACTTCATGCTATCTGCATCATATTCAAATGACTATTGCAGCTGTAATCAGTGGGGCAGTTACTGCTTTAGTGTAGCAAGCAAACCAAAAAGACCCTCTCTCAGCCGGTGTTCAAGAATGCAATGCTCGATGGTGTCTGACCAATCCACTATCAACACTACAGGCCCCAACAAGTTTTCCTAAACGTGCAGACAATACTGCCCCTGTCTGGGGACTTTTGGGTGTAGACTTCCACCCCAAAACAGAATTTTGGGCCTGAATCCCCCAATGGAACCACAGGTAGAGGAACTAAATTTCACAAAGGATTTGGGGCTTTACATTTTTTTCTGGTTTGTTACAATTTAGAAATATATTTTAACTTTAATAGTAATGTTAGTATTGATCTTGTATTTATTAAGTTAATTGCTGAGATAAGACAATTGTGCAACATTGAAAAAAAAAGTGTCAGATGAGACAAGGGCCGGGACACTTAAGAGAAATAGCAGTGATGAACATCAACTACTGCTTTGGCTCATGTTGCCTTTTGTCTGGGCCAACAAGTAGCACTGAAACGCACTGAAAGTCTCCACTTGTGTGACAGGAAAACAAAGCAGAAGACCTGAGACAATGTATGTGTGAAGTGTAAAAAAACAACAGCCTTACTATGTTCACACTATTCTTGCTCACCATTTTTAACAACTGGTAATTATGTCTGATATTATGTTGTAGGAATTGTACTGGCTTTGTTATTACCACGGTCTCTTCTCATTCAGTCACTCACCAAGCTGAACAATTGATCACAGTCTCCTCAACAGTCCGATTCAAAACTTTGAATTGTCTGAAAAGTCACAGACAGAGTCTAATGGGAGTTTGACTAGTGCTGACAATGCGAGACACACTTTGAAATCTAGGACAACAGGTGTTTGGTTTGTCATAGCCTTAAAAAACAAGTACCTGATAAAGGGACATTTCGACACTATCCTTACATACATGTTCCTGTTATGTACAAATTGTTATAATAACTGCAATAAAACAAATAAAGATAGACTGTTGGCATTTGGGAGGCTGTGTAGCCAGTAGATAAAGAAATCACATTTTTAGTAATCCACATGTTTTTGTCACGTGCATAATAACTCATTCCAACATTGTGTTTGTGTGTATGCTTTTTCATGGTCCCCAAAACTGTTTTTTTGTGAGCCAGAGATAAAGAAATCAGCATGAAAAAACCTACAGTGCCTGTTTATCCTATTTTGTTAAATTACTGAATGGGTCAAGGTTTTGCCTTAACGTCTGGACTTGTGTCTGTGTGTATCTGTTTGCGGTGTAGATTATCATTTGGAGCAAGTCTCAGCATGGCCACAGAATCCTCTCCAGCTGGGACAAGTGTCAGGACTTGCTCTTGATTCAGATTATAACTTGGTGATTTTTCACAGAGGTGACCACCGCTGGGAAGCAGAGTAAGTTCCTTTAACTTATGATATCGCCATTTTCTGTTGACTGAGGACTTTTGTCAATCTTTGAAACCGAGAAATCTTAACGTGTATTGTTTAAACTGTAATGCTTGCTGTCACCACTCCAGAAGAGGTATTCTGTGCAGACTGTTAGTGTCTAGGATTTATCTCAATGATTAGGATGATTACCCATCTGGAGTCTAGGTTATACGTGGTCGTTTTTTAATACTATCGATTTTACAGAAAATCCACCAGTATTTTTTTAATGTTCAGTAAATGCATGATTTTCCAAAGTCAATGACTAATCAAGTTAAATAATTGTGATCACAATATCTCCCTGTAAAACTGCCATTAAAACACCCATCTGTGTTTCTTAACAGCACTTTTAGCATCCAGTACAGATACCAGCCGAGGTCCCTCGGTCCCATCCAGCAGTCCACTATTTTGGTTGTGGACCCAGCCAAAGGCAATATCCTAAAGGCCTCTGGCAGAAATATGTATGTTAGAGTGTGAACAGACACTACTGGGTACTTCTACATTCTGCATTACAGCCAGACTGTAAAAAAACAGCAGTCTCCTAATGATGCATTTCTCTAATATTGCAGGTTTTACTTACCTCATGGAATAACCACAGACAAAGACAATAATTACTGGGTCACAGATGTGGCTCTTCATCAGGTAGTTTCATCTTGAGTACATTTAACTATTATTTCTGTCTTTCGTATAACAGTTATTCGTTTTACAGATGAGTTTGCATTCCCTTACACTAAGAAGGGCAAAAAGAGTAAAACAAAGTTTTGGGGTTTTTTTTGTTCACCAACACAATATGCACATTTTGCTAGTAAAAATGTTTCTTCATCATCAGAAGTAACAAAAATTGTTAAGACTAAAAAGAAAGTTATAATAAAGTAATGAAAATTATATCATTGCAAAACCTTTGCACCCCCCTTGATAAGGTGATTAACGTTAATATGTAAATTTAGGTGTTTACGAGTGGCACCAGGTGTGTTTGATTGGGTTTGCCACTGGGTAGAACAGCTTACTTGCTTCTAGACTTAAAGCATTAAGATACTGGAGTCTGCTAAGGAGCATGTGAACTTATTGCACAGGAGAGGAAAACCATTCCCACAGTCTAACATGGTGAGTGCTTGCAAATGCTTTGAGGATGTATGTCTGCATCAGCTACATAAAGTGAAAGGAAGATTGAATGCATACAAATTTCAGAAGCAATAAAACGCTTCTTTTCATTAAAAAACTAAAAATGAAGAAGCAGTAAAAGAACCTGTAAAAAGACTTTGATCAAAGCACAAAGGACATTAATTCAGGATTGGTTTTAAAAAATAAAGTAAAAGTTTTACCATGGCCTTCCTCATCCCCAGCATCATTTAAAACCTGTGGATAGATTTGACTAAAGCAGTACATGGCAAATAACAAAGCACTCTGGTATACTCGGCACAATTATGTCATGAAAAATGGGATAAAACATCACCTGAAAGTCGGTCACATGGTACTAGCTGAACGCGCATTAAATATTATGTTGATCGAAAAAATCTTTGTTTTACTCAATTTGCTATTTCAAAGAAAGAGAGTGTATTGATCGTGGGACATACAGCTTTCCTAACACTATTTACCCAATATAAATATGCAATTTATTACAAAAACAAAATGTATTTAAAGTGCTGCATGCATAGTACACAAATTAATTACATGTTGTGACTGAAGTGTGAGTAATACTGTACTGCACCAATGAAGAGTATCGTTTTTATGCATTCATCAGGTGTTAAAGGTGAGCAGTGATGGCAGAGACAGAATCTTGTTGGCACTGGGAGAAGCTTTCACACCAGGAACTGACAATAACCACTTCTGTCAGCCCACTGATGTGGCTGTTGACGCTGAGACTGGCAACATCTTTGTGTCTGATGGCTACTGCAACTCTAGGATATTGAAGTTCTCTGCTGATGGCAATTACTTGGCTGGTTTTTTTGCAGGTAGGAATATTTATATTTGTTATCTTTTTGCTTGTACTCAACATTTATCTGACAATTATAGTGCGTAGGAACAATAGTTTGCATGAAAAGATTTATTTTTACCTTTAGATTTAGTTAATTATACCCTACTGTGCTCTGTACTCTTACTCTTTTGAACTTAGGATTATTCATATTATGTATGATTCCCCGCCATCTCCATCCCCAGTCCCTAAACCCCAGGCTTCATAAAATGGGTTGTATTGTTGAAGATTAAACAATACAGTCAGGTTTGCGAGTTTTTGTAATTTAACTAAATACTTTTGCTTTTGTAAATTATACTATATATGTTTTCTTTTGTTTGTTTCAAATTGTGTTTAATTTTATAGTAGGTGGGAAGCTATATTTTGTAACAACGTTGCACTTATACAGTTGATTGAGACCAGGGGTCACCAACATGGTGCCCATGGCCACCAGGTCCCCCACAAGGACCACATGAGTAGCCCGTGGTCCTGTTAGCTCACCATAGCACAACATACCAATGAGCTGCATCTAATTTTTTTGTTGCTGTTCTTTTTTTAAATCACATTTGATAGTTATTGTGAGAAATCATCAACATGATCTGTGTCTTCACATAGATGAATATCATTAATGTAATTGATTATTAATAATAACATATAATTAAAGGTAAATTGAGGAAATTTGTTATTTCAAAAGTGCGTATTAAACTGGTAGCCCCTCACATTAATCGGTACCCAAGAAGTAGCTCTCAGTTTCAAAAAGGTTGGTAACCCCTGATTTAGACAATATTAGCACCAGTCGACACAATCTATGCATATTAAACTCTCTGCTCTTATGTTTCTGACTACAGGGTCTTCAGACAGGAGGAGACGCGTACCGTTCAAGATCCCCCACAGCCTGGTTTTCCTTCCAGACAGACGGGAAGTCTGTGTGGCTGACAGGGAGAATGGACGCATTCAGTGCTTCATAGCTGAAACTGGAGAGTTTGTCAAGGAAATCAAGAAAGCAGAGTTTGGAGGGGAAGTGTTTGCCATCACCTACAGCCCTGGTGGAGGTGAGCTGATTTGACTAAGCTGGCCACGTTGCATCTTTTTTAATTTAGCTGTAGAACTTTGTGTTTTACAATTTTTTTTTTCCATTACATATATATTTTTATTTTCAATCCCATTTCAGTCACAATGAATATTTCAAAAGATGATGATAATATCATTGTGATGTTATCAGGCTTAGAAAATCTAACAAAGATGTGGCTGAATTGCATTAAGGGAAATTTGGGCTTAGGGTTGTAGTGTGTAGATTTGTGAATGTAAGATTCTAAAGATTTAATAATTGTGTGTGTGTGTGTGTTTGTGTGTGTGCATGAAGATGGCTTGATCTTTGCAGTAAATGGACAATCTCAGTATGCCTCAGCTCCACTCAGAGGTTTCGTAATAAATTATTCTACTGAGGATATCTTGGATACCTTCAGCCCGAGCACAAAGGTAAACACACAACTGCGCACGCACACACACAAATGCTCTCACTCAGTTCTGACTGTACCAAAACATTGGTGTAAGCGTTACGTGATAGCCAGCAACATATGGAGCCAATTATTGTTTTTTAATGGATTATTTCTAAAGCTGGTTTACAAATAAACCACAGAGGGTGCAGTTACATTATCTGCTTTTAGACCAGTCTGTAGGAGGAAACTGGTGACCCAGATTTGTGGTGCCAAGATTTGCCAACAATGACTCACAAACTAAACACAATTCTTTCTGGGTGTATTCAAATCTTACTCAGACTGTTTCAATAAGACTTTATTGATCCCACTTGTTACAGCAACACAGTGACAGGTAAAGATAAAGCAGTAAAACTTGATGCACTATAAACAATAATGAGTTACCATTGAAAATGTATACATATAAACTGCAGTGGGCTGGAATGAGGGAATAAGGGATGGGTGATGTGTGTATTTTTGTTTTCTTGGACCGTCCTATGGCCGTAGGCACAAGAGATACAAGTAACATAGAAATGTTTCAGGCAAAGAACAATTTCCTCTTGGTCCATCTATATTCATAAAAGAAAAACAGTCACTATGTCTCAGACACATTCTATTATAACCTCATCATACATATACAATTTTCATCAAAATCATGCGCACGCAATTTTCATTTGAAAACAGAACAAAGACAAAAAAAAACTCATGTTGCAAACAAAAGGGGACTAGATTAACAGCACAAGCGAAACAATATTAACCAAACTCCACATAGGACAACAGAAATTACAGACAATCAGTAATCAGGTCAGGTGATATGATCAGTGGTGGGGCAAGTATCTCAGAATCCTGCCTGGGTTTGACCCGCCTGGGTCTGTTTTTTTAGTTTGTAGATCACTACCCTAATGTAAAGTAGGGTCCTTAATGTGGTAAGTGCTGTCATCTTCAATAACGCCCTCATTTAAGACTAGCTTATTGCAACCTACCTGTGGTGTTTTCCAGAATTCATACAATCTAATTTTAAGTAGTTTTATGCCACTTGGTATGACTCTGCACAACTCTACTAAACGCTTTTGGTTTGCCATCAGGTAAAAGTTGTTGATAGTACCTGTAACCTGGTACTTTTTTGGTACCACCTTTATTGAGATTCCAAGGTTCCCAAACCCTTCTGATTTCTCTCACCATTGGTTGGTCATTGTGCCTTCAACCTCTTCTGAAACAAACTTTGTCTACTTGCTGTGACACCTGTCCTTTGATATCCTTCATTGTTCCTGTGTGCTCTGATAAAGATAATATCACCGGGGTTTCATTCAGTATCACTGTGATGACCAGCTACCTTGCGAATTATAGAGCACTATACTGTAGCTGCAATGGAAAATGAAGAACCTGGTACCGAGGAGGGAGAGAAGTGAAACTTGCTCTACACTACAGTACCTCAGTCAGGGTTCTTCTCCAGTCTAACTTTGTTGCCTACCAGAGGGGTACTGCACCAAGACCTTTCAATCAGAAATCAGTCTTGTGGGATAATGTATAATTTTTGTTACTTAGACATGAAATTGTATTTTCCTTAATTTGCAGGATTTTAAAATGCCTCACGACATAATTGAAAGCAGCGATGGCAGTGTCTTTGTCGGGGATGCAGTCAGTAACTTAGTCTTCAAGTTCACCACTGAGAGTAAGTTCAGTTTTATTAAAGTCAACCTGTTAAATGTTTTTATGCACAGAATCTACTTTTGTGCCTGTAATATGTATAATTCTGATTCACTGCAGCAAGATACAGGTGAAAACAAAACTACACTATAAAATGCAAATATCGAATGAGCCAATGATATGGCAGCAGCTCAGTGCAATTATGCATGTAGACATGCCTCAAAAATAGGGAGGAAAGGTCATTTAAGTGACTCTAAACATGGCACGCTTGTTGCCTGACAGGCTGTTTTGAGTATTTCAGAAATTGCTGATCTAAGCTGATAGAAAGGCAACAGTAACTCAACCACGCTTTACAACTGGGGTATGTAGTAAAGCATCTCTAAATATACAACACCAAATAGAACAGATGGGCTACCACAGCAGAAGACCACACCAGGTGCCACTCATGGCAGCTAAAAGCAGGAAACTGAGGCAACAATTCACAAGGAAAAACCACCAAAATCACCAAAGTTTGACAACCGAAGATCGGGAAAACGTAGCCTGGTCGGATGAGTCTTGATTTCTGCTACGACGTTTAGGTGCCAGGTTCAGAATTTGACATTAACAACGTGAAAGCAGGAACCATCTTGTTTTGTAACAATGGTTCAGGCTGGTGGTAAAACATGGCTAAACATCATTTAAATGCCAAAGGGCAAGTGACCTCCTCAGTCACCCGATCTCAATGCAGAATGTGGTGCCATGGGAGATTTGCATCATGGACCAACAAATCTGCAATATCTGTGCTATCATGTGCATGATGATCATGTCAGTGTGGAGCAAAATCTAAGGAATGTTTCCAACACCTCGTATAATCTATGCCATGGACTATTTCAGCAGTTCTAAAGTAGTTTAGAGTACAACCTAGTACAACCCTGTAATAGCAAGGTTTACCTAAAAAGTGGCCAGAGAAGATTTTACAACAGACCTGTGTGTATTTGTTATTTAACTGCAGTGTTATCAAGCTTTTTAACACTGTATTTTCAAAAACACCTTTTAACATTTTCTCACTTTATTATTTAGAATTTCACCGCTCTGTGAAGAAAGCCGGAATCGAGGTTCAACAACTTGAAGGTTAGAATCATATAATGTCCTATCATATCATATCATATCTTATCATATAGTGTCTATAGTCAAAATCGTAATATTTCTGTTTTTGTTTAGAAAAGGAGACATTTTTCCAGACTAAGCTAAGGCCTGATCTCAATGTGTCAAAGACAGCAGTCAAGCCAGAGAAGCACACTGTGGCTCAACAGCCTCAATCACATGAAGAAGCAGAAGAAGAAGAGAGAAAGCAAAGTGCCCCAAAGGCAGAGAGAGCGGCGGGTGTTCTTCCAGTCATCATCATCACTACACTACTGCTCATCCCTCTGCTGATAGTCATCACTTTAGGGCTCTTCATCTGCTGGAAAAGAAACAGTATGTATGACAATAAGGCCATGGGCAGTTTAGAGAACAGGTCCCTGTCTTTAAGTACGTTACTCCATATGTGCAGTGCATGGGGTTACTAATCACTGATGTACTGATCACCGAGCCCTAAAACAATCCATTTATTAATATCATTTATGTGTAAAACTTCTATAGGCCAGTATGTATCTATTTAAGCAAAATAACTAATAATATCTAATTAAGATTCAGTAGTGTTCCAAAATTTGATAGAACATTATAGGTAAAATCCTGGAGAATCTTACTTGCTGACAGTAGTAGTAATAGACCAGAGGCTTAATTCCTGTGAAGCACTTTTTACATTTACACATTTTTTTGATTGGAGCAGTATATGATCACTGTGCAGTGCAAAAAAGAATATTTCTGTCCAAATCTGAGCGTAACCTGACTGCTCTGCTCTGTGTGCTTGTTTCTTATATACTCCCCTGTGTTTGCTCATTATTCAGCTATGTACTGTTGAATCTTTCCAGATCGATATGAGGTGAAAAGTGAGCCCAGTTCCGTAGGAGGAATTTTGGGAAAAATAAGAGGTAAGTCATTATTACGTTAAACATAAATCTTTATGTTGTGATTGTTTTACCGACCTTATCTTGTTTGAGCTATGCAGAATTCTAGTTGTACTGTCTTTGTGACCTGATTTAGGGTCTGATTTTTATTTATTTATTTTATTCCCCACCTTTTATTAAGATAATAAAATAAACAAGCCAAAGCTATGTAATACACAGTCCCCTTCCAAAAGTACTGGAATGGCAAGGCTCTGAAAATATTTAAGTTTATTTCAGATTGTTTAGATGATATCAGGTTACAGTGTAGAATTTCAATTTTTATTCGATCATACTTGTGCCTCAATTCATTGAACACCATAGAAAAAAAAAGCAGAAAACCTGATGTCTTCTGTGTACAGCAAAAATAAATAAATTGTCCTTTGTCTTTCTATGCTCTTGGAAAGGACCTTAAAATTACCATCAAAGCAAAATGAGTTTTTCTATACAAAAGTAACCCAGTGCATCTCAAGCTAAAGGAGATAATTCTGGTAGGTTCTGATAGGGTGAAATGTGGGCAGAAATATGAAAAACCATCAAGAAAAGTGCATCTAAACACTGGGGGCAGAGGTGGAAAGTAACCAATTACATTTTCTCAACTACTTCTCTGACATATTTACTTATATATACATACTCTTAGTTTACCTTAGTCTCTCCATTTATATTAAGTTGCATATTGTAGCTAGAATTACAATTCTGAACAGTAATTTACAGTGTGGTGTTTCTGCTTTTTCTCCGTTGAAAATAAGAATAAGTCTTTCAACACTGTGTATTTTTTTATTTTACCAAGCAAACCTGTTTTTCAAGAATGTGCTTACCAAGAGAGGCAGCGACCCATTCAACATACAATAAAACGAACATTCAAAAATTAAGTACAATACTTTAAAACTATTGATAATTGGACTCAGATCTTAAAACCGTAAAGGCAAAGCACCTGCAGCCAGATGACTCGCTCACTGAGGCTGGTTGTGTGCGTCTGCTGATATTTTTAACCATATAACTTTGGAGCATCAACTATGTCCGTCTCATTAAAGCCACAGCAGCATCTCAGGTACTGATAAACCGTTTAAATGGTGCTGAGCTCGGCCGCAGGCAAACTGCCCCCTTTTAATGTCCCAACATGTCAACAGAACAGACAGTGGAAATGAAGCTGATCTTCACACTGTTTGCCCAAAGCAGAAAACCTTACAAACATAAAAGAGTTGAGTTATTATTACATCAACCGTGATTTCACATGTGGTATAAATTTTAAATGCACATGTACGACTGCTTGGCCAGTTCCTGAGATGTAAATGGGAGATAATATCCTGTCAGTGACTGGTGTTTTCTCCTCTCTGGCCAGGTAAAGCAGTTGGTGGTTTGAACCTGGGGAACTTCTTTGCTTCCCATAAGGGCTACAGCCGCCAGGGCTTTGACCAGCTGAGCACTGAAGGCAGCGACCAAGAGCGGAACGATGAGGACAGCAGCGACTCTGAGAATGAAGAGTACTCTGCTCTGCCGCCTCCTCAGTCCACCTCCTAGATGCTAAAAGGCCAGCCACCCACTTCCGGCCTACATTGCCAGGGTGTACGTTCTTCATCATGTGTGTTGTGTTAGCTGCCAATTTTATTGTTTATGTATTTAAATATAAACTGTATATACAAATAATTTGGCAGAATTTAGACAGTTAATTTAAGCTTTATTTAATTTCCCTGTGGTCTTAATACAGCCTTGGTGACATTGTTCACACATTCTTTTTCTCATAGTCAGACTACATTAGTAAAGTTGTTATCACAATTCATGGAACAAGTGTTTAAACTATCAGGCGTCAGATTCAGCCTTAAATCGAGACAAATCCCGCTAATGGGCACTGATCCTCATATCTTCTCTTCGTGTAGTTTCCCTTGTTTCAGGGATTTTCTTAAAATGAGTATCAGCAACCAGTCAATTGTATTAAAATGTTTAAGTGAGTTATTTTATACTGGGAAAGGGTCAAACTAATTTCAGCCCAACTCTGGATTATAATTTTAACTCTTAAGAAATTAACCAAACTTCACTGAATTCATTTTTTTAGATGGGGGGATTCTTATGACTGGAATGCGAAAGTATTTCCCATTCAAAGTGGGCTGTTCTCATGGCGACACTACGACCAGCCCAAGCGGCACAGTGACAGAATTTTCAGATTTTTAGCCAAACTTCTACAAGACAGGTGCAGGTCATTGGGAGTTTTCTTTTGGTGAAGTGAAGTTTGGAGAATTCTCTGTAGCCACCATAACATGTGTTTGTATCGAACTACAGCGTGAAATGCTGTCATTCATCGCCACGTTTAACTTCACACCTCCACATACATGAGTCAGTTACGTTTGCTGTGTTCCCATCCACAATCTCATTGTTTGTGACATTTTTATGCTTGAGAACCAGAGTGATATTTTATATGGTGTGACCTTTGACAATAAGACAGAAATTGATATCATGTAAGTGGCCTCACCAGATGCAGATATGTGGTGCTGTGTGTCCACACTGTGCAGCTCTGCACCTTCCAAATAGTATGATTTTTCTGGGACAAGTATTTTAAACATGTTGATCATATCATGCTTCGTGGCTAATGGTTCAGTTGTTTCAGAGCAATGACAGCTGTCTTGTGATTGACTGCTTTGTTGTGCACTTTATGCTGCAAACTCAGAAGGCCCCACAGTCTGTGTGCCTGCCAACTCTATGTGCTGGTCACTGTGTTTCGTTGAAATAGGGCCCCAATGATAAAACTGTCACCTTTCTACTCATCAGTTTCATTTAATGATCAGTGTTTTAACCGTTAAGTCAGGACCAGACAGTTTTTTTACTGATGATGATTTTAAAAAAAAGCTATATATACATTTTAGATTTAATGGAAAATTGCATAAATGAACTAATGTTACTCACAGGTGTAGGTTGGGCCATGTTTCTGTTCTGTAACTTTTCACTTGTAACTGTGCCTTTTCATGTCTGTATCTGCCTTTTCTGCAGCACCTGCCATTACAAAATGTTCCAGGACTACAACAGCTGCTGCTATTAGATTAGATCTTATTTTACAGATTTTTATCTTCCCTTCCAAATCAAGCTGTGTGTGTGTGTATATGTATGTGTATATATACACATACATACATACATACATACATACATACATACAATACCAACTCAGTACTAGTAAAAGTGCAAGTGTTGGCCTAAAAGAATCACTACAAGTACTACTTAAAATATATTACTTAAGTAAGAAGTTGGGTTTAACCAGTTTATGTGCTGACAGGTTGTTAACATATAATGATACACCAACATCTATTAGTTCATAATGTTTTTGATGTGTGCATGCGCTGATCAGAAACAACAAATTGTATGTTTTTTCTTTATTAAAAAGATGCTGAGTAACCATCTGTCATGACATAAAGTGGTAAAATCAGCTCCACTTTTACCAACATTGACCTTTGATCCTTTTTTTTTTTTTTTTTTGTATTTTATGATTTATGTTTCACCATGATTATCATAATCGATATTGTTTAAAATACATTGTGTTTTATTGGAGTACTTTTAATTTTAGACTTTTTACTTGTGAAATTTGCTTGTAGATGTAGTTGAGTAAAAGATTTAAAGTAGTACTAAGTAATGGGGAATATCTTAGGCCAACACCTGCCCTTTTACTTGAGGATGGACTCTGTGTACTTTTACACCTCTGCACAGAATCTGTCACATGTTGCTGTGTGTCACAGCCCCTTGTAGCTGCAGACTGATCAGAGTTGTCATGCTGATCCTTGTCCTCCCTGAGATTGTTAAGACCACGAATGGTAATGTTGTGGCCAGTTGCTGTGTGTGTGTGTGTGTGTGTGCGCGTGCGCGCATTGTATTAACAACCAAGTGTCAAGCATTGTAACAATTGATACTTGCAGCATTGAAACTCATTAACTTCAGACAATATAAAGAAACCACAAAAATCTTGATTTATAGTCTTTTTAGAGCCTTAAAGTAATGATATTACTCTGTTTTGAAATCCTACAAATCATATCTACTCATATACATTATGTTCAGGTAAATCAGAGCAAATGTGTTATATGGTAACAAATTGAAACATTGTGTAGCAGACTAGCTGATCCCCGGTGTACTCTGCAGGTGTCATGTTCCGGCTCTTTCTTGGCTGCCAGACACAGTCAATTCATTTGTTGCTGATTTTGTTATAATGCAAAAAAACTAGATAAAATGTAGTAAATGTAGCGGGTTTGAGTGTCTTGCCCAAGCCCACTTCAAAATATAGACAAGATGATCGGGCATTTAAAATGCTGAGCCTGTGATCATTAAAAACAATGCATTTGTAGCCACACTACACAAAAGCACTTGTGCTGTGCGATCGGCTAAGATGAGCTACGACAGAGTTAGTTAGCATGTGGCTACAGAAAGACAGACCCTTCGCTCCTAAAACGTTTCCAGTAAGCGTTCAGTGATAGAGCCATGAGTGAGCCGCATCCTTTGGACAGGACAGGTTACATAAAGGTTTTCATAAAGACTGTTCACAGGTGTGTTCTGCACTTCAATTAATCTGCATTAGCAGCTTTACGTAGGACAAATCTTTTTTTGTCTTTTTTTTTTTTTTCTGGTCCCAGAATATGTACTTTTATTTAGTGCATTAACACATTGTTAATGATGTTGGATTTGACTAATTGTATAATTAGACTGAATGGGGGGAAAAAAGAATGTGAATTTACTCTTATTTTTATTAACACTCACAGCACAGACTGTAGGCTAATCAAAACTAAGTCATTCAGTGAAATCTGGTTGCAAAAATAATTTGCACAAGTCGCCCCAGTACCTACAATAGTGTCCATGAGTATGAGCTTATTTCCAGCACACACCTCATAAAAACACACACAGAGGAAACACAAAGATGACAAGTATAGAATATTCAGTCTCATCCTGTGCTCTCAGGTTTCACTTCATTTGCACAGCCTTGCATTAGTCGTCATTCGCCGACCTTCATTAAACACAGTTTGTCATAAAGGTTTTTGAATGATTTACTTAACAGCATGCCATAGAAAATGCTTTTCTGATGTTGCCGTCACACGTGGGCTATTTGTATTTATTGTGACACTGGTTTTTGCTGCAAGAGTACTATTTTCAGTAACTATGTTATTTGTGTAATAAAGTGTCTGCAAAGCATGGCAGCGTCGTGGAGTTTGTGGAGTCAGACCCCTAAGCCAGTTATTTGCATAACTTGTTGTTTTTTTTTTTTAACAACAGTCTGTGACAACGGCCTGTGAAGTGCATTTACAGCCACTTCACATCTAATTGGTCCTAAGGGAGCCAGAGGTTGAACTTGTTTCTCTTCTTTTTTTACCTTCTTTTTTTACTCACAACTGTTCATATTTGTCACGAAATTGTAAGCGTCCAGCAGGACAGCGTTTGATTTTTCCAACATGGTGAAACACACACACAACCCTCCTTCAAAAAAAACTATTCAATGATTAGCAAATCATTTGAAACATAATCAACTGTAATATCAAACACAACAATGACAACAAATCAAACATTCACGCAGATTTTTCTTCTTTTTTTTTCTCAGCTTGAGTTTTATTTGACGTGTCGCAAACATTTTTGAATGGGCAACAAAAGACTGATCGGTGGTGGAAAGTATCTAAGTAAATTAAAGTTATTTCTATCTTACTTGAGCATTTCAGTTTCCCACCACATCCTACTTAAGAGGCATATACTGTACTTTTATTCCAGTACATTTATTTGAGAACTACTAGTTAACTTTCTGATTTAGGAAAATGATGCAAAATACAGTGTCATGAGAACAGTTCACTGTGACGGCCCCCACGTAGTGTGGAGTGGCAGGGAACTGGATGTTCCCTCCCTCTAGGCTGGAGATAACTGCTAGATTTTGGGCACCTGGAATCAGGGCTCTGAAAACTATAAAGGAGTTGGTCTTCTGTATGCTACTTAAAGAGATTGAGACTGAGACTGCTATGATGTAGATGCACTGACTCACAGCTGGCTCTAGCCATTTTGGTGCCCTGTGTGAGAATATGTTTTGCTCCCCCCCCCTCACAAGCACACACACCACCAAACGTGTCCCCCGGTCTATTCAAACCTCCAGCTATAGATTTACTCACTGCCAGATCCTTGCTGTTTTCCCCCAGTTGAACACCCAGCCAACATCTCTTTTTGATCTAGGGTTTGGTTCATCTCTGCTGCTCAGTTGTACGCACATTTAGTTTTATTGATGTTCTGTATGTGTGCACATTTTGGTTCTTTGTTCATATCTGTTCCCGCTCTGTCTATGCACACGCTTAGTTTGTTTTTTGTACCTGTTTGGAGCCTCTCTGTACACATGTTGGTTTCCTGATTACACCTGTTCCTGACCCGCTCTGTTTTGTTGCTTATGATTAGCCCTTCTAGTTTATGGGAGACCACCGACATTTCTTTTTTTTTTTTTGTTCATAATAGTTATGTTCTCCCTACTGGTGTGAATTATAGTTGATCTTTCCTGATACCTTGTGCTTTTGAATAAACTCCTTTATATACCAGACACCCTCCTGTTGTGTGTCACTTGGGGTCTATCTAAATGGTAAATGGTCTGCATTTATATGGTGCTTTTCTACCTATTGATGCTTAAAGTGCTTCACACTGCTTCTCATTCACCCATTCACACACACAACCTCTCACACACACTTTACTTAAACATTGTGCACAAGAGCTGAGTTTGATATTTCAGTACATTTTGTCTATGCAAAGTACAACGTGTCTCACAAGTTTGCAAAGATGCTGTTGTCGTCCCAGTCCCTAAATCAGTCATATAAATACCTTGTAACCCTCATTGATTCCAGGAACCAACGCGAACACTGTCTGAGAAAATTCTATTCTGAGTAATTCTTTGGTCTCATGGTTTAGGAGTATTTCTGTTAAAAACAAGAACTCCCTGAATCAAGTGATGAAATGGGTAAGTAAACTCCCTGGTCAGCCTCCGACCAGCCCAGACTCCCTGTACATCAGACAGTTGCAGTGGATGTCACAGAGTATTTTAAAGACAGGAAGCATCCTTTGCACTCTGAGTTTCAGCTGGTTCCCTCTGGACACAGGTTTTTAGTTCCAAGGAGTAAAACTGGACGTTTTAAGAACAGCTTTGTTCCTGCTGCTATTACACTGATGAACAAATGGAAACGTCTGTACATTTTCTTTTTGTGGAGTTCTACCTCCTTACTTAAATTGTTACTCACTGGTTTATTTTGTTTATCCTCTTTTATTCTGTAGTACTATTTCAATCGCTGCAGAGTCAATTTTGGATTTCAAGTTACCACTGGAGCACTTTGATTGTTCTACTGATTTTTAGTCATTTTTACTACTGTACTTTACTATGTGTTGTTTTGGTTGTATGCCTTGCTCTGAATGGGACGTCTGAAAAACAAATTAGTTTTCTTAGCATCACCCTCTGAATTAATCATTCACAAATGATTATCATAACTAATTAAAACAGCCAGGGTCTCAGGACACAAAGATTCAGGATCTGTTTAGGATCTGGGACAATTCTGGGATAATAAAGAAAATTGACTTACAGTGAGAACCTTTCGTGTGTGTGTGTGTGTGTGTGTGTGTGTGTGTGTGTGTGTGTGATTGTGAGTGTACATGGCTGAATTAGAAGCAGTGTAAAGCACTTTGGGTACCAATAGCAGACCAATTACCTTTTCTGTATACAGAAGGTACTGAAAGGGCAGGAAAGCTGGTAACATAGAGGTGAGTGAGACAATGAGCAGCACAAACTCCTAAAAACACTGCTGAACGTTGGCCACAAACTCGGAACTGATCTTTATATAATAGGAGATAGATTTCTGTTTATTTTCTGCTGTTTGTAGTTTGTCAATCCCAAATCTGCCATTAATGAAACAATTACAGGTAAAAAAGACAACAAACACCAATGGGTCAGAATCATGACTGGGTATGAAAGGAGCTTCCTAGAGAAACTGAGTGTGTCAGGAGTAAGGATGGTGCAAGGTTCATCACTCTGAAAAAATGTGTGTTCAACACCTTAAAAAACATAAAATTGCTAAGAATTTCGGGTTTTATCATCTACGGTTCATAATATCAAAACATTAAGAGAATCCAGAGAAATTTGTGTGGGCAAGTGACACGACCACCTACCATGATCGTCAGGCAACACCAACAGGATCACAGACATGATTGTGTAGTTAAAAGCACTGAATGGGCTCAGCACCACCCAGATACTCTAATCAGGATGGAGGCCAACATAACTAGATCAGGACATCCATGGTAGGAACTTGTTTAGACATCCAGCTGCACTCCCTTCAGATTTGATCTCAGCTCCCCTCTGCCAATGGAAAAGAATGGCCAGTCAATTACGAGCTTCAAACGGACATCACCAGAGACTCATGAGATTAAACGTGATAAGCTGCTTTACGGTGAGAATAGAAACAATAAGTGGAGCAGTCTGACACACAGGCAATGTGGACTGTGTGGAGAAGCAGCAGCTCCTCAAACACTGTCTGCCTGTCTGCTTCCATTTTGCCAGGACCCATTAGGACTTGACACCAAAAGGTAAGTCCACTGCTTCTGTAGACAAAATATCTGCCTGATTAACATCTCATCACCTCAGAGAGTCCAGATTCTGAACATGCATAACTTGCCTGCTGTCTGCTAGTCTGACTTTACAGTTTTTGTTTTCATTAAAAAAAATGAATCTGTGCAATGTTTTTGAAAATCTTTTGGAATTATGCAAAGTATTTCTGTAACAACATTGATATTAAAGTCTTTTTAGATTCATCTATTACAGCTGTGTTTACTCAGACAGAAT
The DNA here is from genome assembly GCF_033026475.1 of Channa argus. Lineage (NCBI taxonomy): Eukaryota > Metazoa > Chordata > Actinopteri > Anabantiformes > Channidae > Channa > Channa argus. The sequence goes on along the minus strand of NC_090214.1, from coordinate 21,109,842 downwards.
GAATGAACTCTAAACAGCTGCTTAATCTGGGATCTGTTGGCAACAAACGTGTCAACTCTGTCTTATTCAGATATTTACAGTTTGAACAATAAAATACTTTTACTGCTCTTTAAAAATTAGATTGCAGTCATTTTTAATAATGATGTATGAATATTGTACAATGAGGCTCCTTCGTTCCCATGTGTGCGGAGCTTTAAATTGAAACTATCAAGTGTCCCAGTTCTTGTTCATTTACTTTGGCCTGTCTTGCAGTTGATGTGAGGCTGTGGTAAATTTAAGAATGAGCAAGAGGGGAAGGAGGCGAAACAGCAGGAGGAAGAGCTCCAGCAGCAGTAAACGTGAGTTGGAGCTTTGGGTGGCGTGGAGGGTGCAGCAAGGCTAATCATGTGCTTAGCCGAGTCACATTTTTCACACACCTGCACACAGTCTGCCAGTGTCCTCAGGCCTCCGCATGACTCGTGATGCTGCACTGTGAGTGTAAAAACGTGTTAGGCTTACTACTGCTGTCCACGGGGTGTGTGTTCTGGCAATCAGTTTCAGCCTGTCCTCATAGTGTCCCCAAAGGGTCATGCTGGCAAGTGGTCAGCATTTGTCAGTTTCACCTTATGGCACGTGTCCGTCACAAAGTACAAGCCCTGTCAGATCTCCACTGGCAAACACTGACAGCTGCACAGATGGGAAGTAACTAAATACTGTGCTTAAGAACAAATTTCAGGCCTCACATACATTCACATGGAATAGTTATCGACTCCCTACCTGAACTCACACACTGTTTACAGTATCTAATTTAACAGTAACAGTAAACTTACTGAGGGAAGAGGAAGGAGACAACACATTTACCTCGAAAATGACTGAATGAACTAAAGGACTGCAGAAGAGATAATGAGATATCAGAGAAAAGACTTTGAGAAATTACAAACTTCATTTACAGACAAGTTGCCAGATGTTGTTGTGTAAAATGTGAATATATTAAGACGTCAATGATTTACAAACCATTTCAAATCAAATTTTGATTGTAAATAGTAAAAAGACAATAAATCAGAAGTTGAAACAGGAATTTTTTGAAAAACATTTGTTCATTTTAAATTTAATGCCAGCAAGACGTCCCAAAAAAGTGGGGATAGGGGCATGTTTACCTCTGTGTTGCTTCACCTCATCAACTCTGTTTACATTTGGGAACTGAGGAGGCCAATTTTTGCCATATTTGTTTAACATAGTATTTCAGATTCTTAACATTTTGGAGGCTCCTTGTCAAAATTTACTTTGGAACGCTCTGGTCTGAACTGCAGGCAGGTCAGTAAAGCACCGGGACTCTTTTACTACTGAGCCATGTTGTTCTAAAGCCAGTTTTCCAAAAAAGAATTTCAAATTTTGACCTGTCGGACCACAGGACAGTTTGCCCCTTTGCCTCAGTCCATTTTAAATGGTTTTAGAGAAGGTGGTGGTGTTTTTGGACCTGGTTTATATGTGGTTGTTTCTCTGCATGGCAGAGTTTTAACTTGCATTTGTGTGTACAGAGACAAACTGTGTCCATAGTGATTTTCAAAGGTGTTGCTGAGTCCAGGATTTCCACTACAGAAGCATTACTTTTTTATTAGTCCCTGAAAGTTTAAAGATCACACCCATTAAAATGTTCCCTTGCACAAAGATATAAAGTTCACCCCTTACTTCCTTCTGAAAACCTCAGCTTCTCTAGGATGCTGACATCATGATACTGACGTTGCCAGTTGGTCTCATTAGTTGTGAAATGTTACTAGACAACTTTTCCAGTCTTTTGTTGCTTATTCCAACATTTTTGAAATATGTTGCTGTCCAAAAGGTTTTCAGCCACTGACATTATCCAATCAGCTTGCTTGATGCACATCTGCACAAAAAGTGTTGTTGAGATTTGGAAGGTGGGCATGTCAGGGCCTCTACAAGCCTCTGCATCCTACGGTTACTTATAATTCCCTCCTTCGACGTCAACATGTATTGATGGAAAAGTATAATTCCTAACCTAACATACTTAAAGGTGTTAAAGTTGGAGGACTTTTTCATTCCGGACAACTTACAGTACAAAGAAAGGGATGGTTATTCTGTGTCACAATTAATTATGAACTCATACATACCTAGTTTCTATCGAGTTCCACAAGGCTCTGTGTTAGGACCAATACTTTTTTACTTTATATATGTCTCCTTTAGGCAACATTGTTAGAAAACACTCCATAAATTTCCATTGCTATTGTGATGACACCCAGTTATCTCTATCTATGGAACCAGTTAAAAAAATAAATGAATCGTGCTTCAGATGTGTCTAAAAGGCATAAGGCCTGGATGTCCTACAATTTCTTTCTTCTAAACTCAGACAAAAGTCATAGTACAGCCCCAATTCAAAAAAGTTGTGAAGTGTAAACATAAATCAAAATCAGAATGTAATAATTTACAAATCTCATCAACCCATCTTTTATTCACAATAGTACATAAACAACATATCAGATGTTGAAACTGAGACATTTTAGTATTTCATGGAAAATATTATCTAAGTTTGAATTTGATTGCAGCAACAAAGCTCAAAAAAGTTGGAACAGGGGAATGTTTACTATTGTGTAGCATCCCGTCTTCTTTTAACAACTGTCTGTAAACATCTGGGAAGTGAGGAGACCAGTTGCTGGACTTTTAGAAGAGGAATATTGTCCCATTCTTGTCTGATGCAGGATTCTAGCTGTTCAACAGTCCTGGGCCTTTGTTGTAGAATTTTTGTTTTTCTATTGGTGAAAGGTCTGGACTGCAGGCAGTCCAGTTCAGCACCCCAACTCTTCTCCATCGAAGTTATGCGGTTTTGATGGATGCAGTATGTGATTTAGCATTGTCTTGCTGAAATCTGCAAGGCCTTCCCTGAAAGAGACATCTGGATGGGAGCGTAGGTTGCTCTAAAATGAATAGGGGTGTCGCAGGAAGGTATAGCGGTTGTCCACCAATCTTACAGTTCTTGGTTCAATCCCTGCCTCCTCCAGTCACATCTCAAAGTGTCCTTGAGCAAGACACTGAACCCCAACTTAGTTGCTCCTGGTGAGTGTTGCATAGCAGCTCCCCCATTGGTGTGTGAGTGTGTGGGTGAATAAGAAGCAGTGTAAAGTGCTTTGCGTGCCAATAGGTAGAAAGGCGCTATATAAGTGAAGAACATTTACTATTTAAAACCTCTAAGTACTTTTCAGCATTGATGGAGCCTTTCCAGATGTGTAAGCTGCCCATGCCATAGGCACTAATGCACCCTCATACCTTCAAAGATGGAGGCCTTTGAACTGTGCGGTGATAACAAGCTGGATGGTCCCTCTCCTCTTTAGTCCTCTGAACACAGCGTCCATGGTGTCCAAAAACAGTTTCAAATTTGGATTCATCTGACCACAAATCAGTTTTCCATTTTGCCTCATACCATTTTAAAAGAGCTTTGGCCCAGAGACCATGGCAGCATTTCTGGATCGTGTTCACATATGGCTTCTTTATTGCATGATACAGCTTTAACTTACATTTGTTGATTGCAAAGCGAACTGTGGTCACAGACTTTGATTTCTGAAAGTTTCGAAGCCCATGCAGTAATGTCCAGTAGAGAATTATTTTAATGCAGTACAGTACCACAAGACCATGCACATCCAGTTTTGGCCTTCAGCCTTGCCATGTAAACAGAGATTCCTCCTCATTCTCTGAATATTTTGTTGATATCCTGTAGATGGTTGGATCTTCAAAGTCTTCGCAATTTTACATTGAGGAACATTTTTCATTTTTAGATTCACAGATTGGTGAACCTCTGCCCATCTTTACATTCGAGAGACTCTGCCTCTCTGAAATGCTCCTTTTATACCCAGTCATGTTACTGACCTGTTGCTCCTTTGTTTTTGTTATTTGCAGCAATTACTTTTCCAGCCTTTTGTTGCCCCTATTCCAACTTTTTTGAGATTAGTTAGCTGCCATCAAATTCAAAGTGAGCTAATATTTTCCATGAAATGGTGAAATGTCTCAGTTTCAATGTCTGAGATGTTCTTTATGTGCTATTTTGAACAAAATATGAGTTGATCATTGAGTTGAAATCAATGCATTCTGTTTTTATTTATATTTTACATGTCCCAACTTTCTTTGGATTGGGGTTGTATTTGGACATATAAATATCAGAAATATGCTGTCCAACCATATCGAGTTATTTTTGACCAGGATTTTTCCTCTACCTCACATATACTTCCATCCATGGAACATTGCCAAAATTAGGAGCATCATTTCTCAAAGTGATGCTGAAAAACTAGTCCATGTATTTGTTACTTGTAGGTTGGACTACTGTAATTCCCTACTTTCAGGATGCCCCAGTAACTCACTAAAAGTTTATGTAGTATCTGCCCTACAGTCCTCTGCTAATTTATCATCTGCTACATTATCCATGATTCAGAGTTATTGAAGAACTACAAATTAATCATTTGTAATTGTCAGGTCAAGTCTTACTTGTTCTTCAGTTAATACTCATATGTTTGTGTTACCAGTATGCCAATAGTGATCCCAAAGTATTCTTTAAGTATAATTGGAATAATTGTTTTAATATGTTAACATAAAGCTTGTTCTTTTTATATATTTTCAGAGAGTGTCTCTACATACATATTTCAAAAGCAGAACAAAAGTAATAATGTCAGCTACAAAGATGATCTTGTTGAAAAGGGAGAACAGGATTCTCTTCGAAAGGAAAGTGTCCTGCCAGGATCTGAAGATGAGGAAAGATACAACAATTCTCCACCAAAGGAAAAAAGATTTAAACAGGATTATCATGTAAATTTATATCCAAACCAAAAGAGTATTTATGCCAAAACGACAGAGGACAAAGAGAATGGAGTGAAGATTGTAACGTCCGTGTCTGTCAGCGACATGGAAGATTGCTCCCCAAAGATCACCTTTCAGCAGTCGCATGAACCCTTGTCTGAAAATGTAACTCAATTACCAACACCGGTTACTAACATCATGAACATTAACTGCAGTGGGTCGCATGTCAAGCTTGAAATTCAAGAAATTCGGCAACTTAATAATTCGGGTATCAAGACTATCATTGTTTTAATGAATGAAAACGGGGACAGTTCTGAGACGTTTTTGAAAAGCAAATGTGAGAAGACGTGGATACCAAGCAATGATTTTGAGTTTGAGCAACCAACACATAAAGTGCCCAATGACAATGGAGATCAAACTACCAATTACACGTATATGTTTGGGAGTATGAATGAACAAACAGAGGCTCAAAGTAATTCAAAATCACCCAGTCCAACAAACTACTGTCAGTGCTGCAGTGATCACAAACAACAAAAAACTATGGATTGTACATTGACAAACCATCCATCAAGTCCACCTGTGCTGTTAAATATAAAACCTCAAGTGAAGAAAAAACATGTCCACAAAAGGCTTAGCAGTGAGCAGTCATGGGACATTCCACCTCCCCAAGAATTTGCAGATGTTAGACGTAACAGCTTAGATGACCTAACACTGGACCTGGCTTCCTGCAGGATTGGTACTTGTAGTACAGCTGAAAAACAAGAAGAAAAAGAAAGGACACCTTCTTTTGATCAGCTATCAGTGTCTGACAACTATGAGCCCATGTTCATGAGACCTTCCTTGTCTACCAACAGGTCCAGTTTTACCAAGGATTTTGTCAACTGTCAAAAGAGAAAGTCTTGGATTAGAAACAACAGTATTGCCACTGTAGAACACAGAGCATGTATGGTACCCAAGAAAAGACGTCAAACATTTCCCGGGATATCAGACGGTCTAAGCTTAATGCAAGAAGACTTTCTGATGCCCTATAGTGAGTCTTTATCCTCTTTGTTCATGTGCTCGTTTCATCTCCAAACTGAGAAGCAGTGCAATGAAAAGTCTCCTGCATGTGGAATTGAACATTGTAACCCTTCAAAAACTAAGGGAATCTCTATACCCGTACCAGACAGCCATGATGGAAAGCAGTCATACCTGAGTCCCTTCTATATGACCAGATCTAACGATAATCAAGGTGACGAGTTCGCGGTCAGTGAGCGATGTCAACGAACTAACATCATATGCCATAGAGACCTGAGTCAACAGAATGAAGACTTCAATCAGAGAGATTCTAAAGACATGGAAAGTTTGGATACTGATGACTGTGAATATAAAGTTTATCATAGTGAAGTAGCAGACAGTGGATTTGACCAAACAGGAGATGCAGAGTATTGCAGTCCTGAACCGCTGACCGAGGAGCTCAGCCACAGAGCCTTTGCTATACAAATCATCCCTCCATCCTGCAGTGGCTCAGAAGAACAAATACCTCAGAGTCACCCAGTAATATTATTCCAGAACAATACAAGCCAAGGGGATTCAGTCCCAGTTTCACCCAAGCACAGGAAGTCCTCAGTCAGGACAATAACTGTAGGTGTACTCGAGGAAAGGTTCATGCAGATGGACTCGAGAACATCATGTAGTTGCATGGACAAGCATATTGGGACTGCCTCAGATGACCCCGATATATCCCCTTCACAGGACATAGATGTTCATCCATCATACTCAAGTGAGATTTTAGAGAAGAATGAACCTAGAGAATATAGTGAAGAAACAGAAAACACCAGTTCTTCCCTGCCACTGAATATTGAGGAGAGAAATCATCTGCAGTTGGACAAAGGAGGAAGGGCAAGAGGGGATTCAGTTAAATCTCTAGTCACTACATTATGTTCAGCCAAAGGTTCTACAGATGCAGAAATCAATGCAATAAAGCTCAGTAAACCTGACAAGGCAGAGAAACAGATTGTACCAAGATGTAAGTTACATAGTGTAAATGTACTGTCAGATGCTTCCAAATGTGTACACTCCCATCCACTGCTTTAGGTACACCTTGCTAGTACCAGGCTGGACCCTCTTTTGCTTTCAGAGCTGCCCTAATTCTTAATGGCATAGTTTCAACAAAATGCTGGAAAAATTCTTTACAGATTTTGATCCATATTGACATAAGAGCATCGAGCAGTTGCTGTGCTGTTGATTGCACATATATGATGTTAATCTCCCTTTCCAGTGTGCCATTGGATTTAGATCGGAGGCCATTTGAGTTCAGTGCACGCACTATGTTCCAGAAACCAGTTTAAGATGATTTTTAGCTTTGTGACATGGCTTGTTATCTTGCTGGAAGTAGCCATCCGAAAATGGATACACTGATCATAAAGGGACGGATGGGATGGTCAGCAATAATACTCAGGTGGGCTGTGGCATTTAAACAATGCTCAGTTGGTACTAAGGGTCCTAGAATTTGCAGAGAACATATCCCCCACAACATTAAAGCACCTCCACCAGCCTGCACCATTGATACAAAACAGGATGGATCCATGTTTTCATGTTGTTTATGCCAAATTCTTACCCGATCGTTCAATATTGACGCTCATCAGACCAAATGACATTTTTCTATACCTCTATTGTCCAGTTTTGGTGAGCACTTTTTCTGCTGCTTTAGTCCATCGCCTGCTTGGTTGTAACCAGTAGTTAATTGAGGTATTGTTGAACTTGAACCTCTGACCTCTAGCATCAACAAGGCTTTTTTGCCCAGAGAACTACTACTTTTCCCCTTTTTTAGACCATTTTCTGTGAACCCTAGAGATGATTGTGCATGAAAATCAGACAAAATCTGCAGTTTCTGAAGTACAGCCCATCTGGCAATAAGAAACATGTCACATTCAAAGTCGCTTACATCATCTTTCTTCTCCATTCTTGGTTTGAAAATCAGCAGATTGTTTTGGCCGTGCCTTCATTTCCTGCCATGTGATTAGCTGATTAGTTCTGGCATTAAAATGTACATAAATAGGTGTACCTAATAAAGTGGCCAATGAGTGTATATGAATATGGTAAACATGAACAGAACACTCACCTATTGTGGCTATTCATTGTAATTTCCAGCCTCCTTAGAGACCAAAGAGCATCTGAAACCTGCCCTCCATAAAGACCCAGATAGCAGTGGCTCAGACCACTGGGCCAGAAGGCGTAAGCTCTTCAAGGAGACAAAGCAGTGGAGCTCTGCTGGAGGAAGCTCGATGACCAGTGACATCACAGAAGAATCTGGTAATTGTTGGGCTGAGCCTGGACACATCTCTAACCTCTCAAAAGGGGTGTGAAGGGGGTGTATCCATTTAATCAAAGTTTTATAATTTGAAAAAGTTATGACAAGATACGATTGATCATATTCACTCTTTTATCTTTGGTTTTTAGTATCAGAGGACACATGCTCTTTGGACATGACAGTCCAAGACATGGAAGACAGGGGCTTTTACACAGAGAGTTTCCACTCTTCAGCATGGATTTTTCAAGGAGATAATGCAGGCTCAGAGGCCGTTACAGCCACCCTCAATGCCAGAACTCGAGTTGTCTCAAGTAAGATGGAGATTTTTTTGATTTAAATATAAAATTAATGGTCACTGAGACAATTGATTTCGATTCGATTTCACTTGACGTTTTTTAATGGAATGAATGAAGACTTGCTTGAAGATGGGTTTTAAACACAATTCATTGACAATACTGTAGACAGAAGAAAGGAATACACTGAATTAACCTGCCTCTTCCTGTCCTAGTTCGTGAGAGGACCGTCAAGATAAGCAAAGGGACAGGAGAGTATCCTTGGGGCTTTCGAATACAGTTTTCCAAACCCATTGTGGTCACAGAGGTCGACACAAGTAAGTGAATTCCTTACTAGCAGTGTCAAAACAGCAGTGTAAGTGTTCAGGTCATACGATTGTTATCCAAAGAATGTAGTAAAGACTGTATGTATCAGGAAAGAGTCGGGTTACAAGGCTGATGCATGTGGACAGACAATTTACAACGCTTTCCCTGGCCCTGCGCAGTACTGGGTTTTGGACTTAATTGTTGGAGGGTGGAAGTTCCAAGCATTAGGCAATCAGCTGAGATTGTGTTACGTTTAGGAGCTTTACGATTCGTTGTGAGCATTTTTTTTTTTTTCCAATGCGTGGTTTCAGATGGAGCTGCTGAGGAAGCCGGGTTGTTGGTGGGGGACTATGTCCTAGCTGTCAATGGAACTGATGTCACCAGCATCCCTCACTCTGAGGCTGCTAATTTGGCCAGGCAAGGTAAGCTGCTTTCAGACCTGACACGTAGTTTACTTTCAGCCTCATTTTTTGTTTCAGACTTCCAGAATGTTTGGTTTTTAAAACTGAATATTGAGTGTTTCTAATGCAATGTCGTCAATGTTTCAGGTCCAGATATTTTAACACTGACCATTGGTTCAGACGTCGCTCGTGGTCCTAACACCCCACGCCCAGCATGTCGTGGTTACCTTCACAAGCGCACCCAGTCTGGTCTGATTAAAGGCTGGAGGAAAAGGTGGTTTGTTCTCAAACATGACTGCTGCCTTTACTACTACAGACACAGGAGGGTGAGCAGGGAGCAGACATCATTATGCCATCTGGTTACTAAAAACACAAATATGAAATGAGCATTTTTTGTGTTTGTTTGTTTTTTTCCAGGATGAAGGCAAGAGGAGACCTTTGTCAGCAGTAAAGCTGGAAGGTGCCGAAGTGGGAAAAGACAGTTCCCTGGGAAAACCATTCGTGTTCAAGTGCCACCCTCAGTCCGGTAATAGAATGTACTACTTGTGTGCCACATCCAACCAGGAGATGAAAAGGTACAGCAGGGATAGGACATTTCTAAAGCACATAGTTGTAAGTAGAGTTGCAATTATTAGCTGATAATAATTCACGAAAATAATTAGCTAAATAACTAATAAAAATAATTGCTTTTCATGAATGGTTTGGGTTTTTTAAAGCTGGACTTTTTAATATTCATTTCTATAAACCCGGGTTCATATACACTCACTGGCCACTTTTTTAGGTACACCTGTACAATCTAATGCACTCCAGTAAAACTCCACTGCCCACTTTGACTTCAGTAATTAACACATAGTAGAATTATCAGCTTTCTAACTGTTTCAAATTAAAACTGAGAAATTATAACATTTTAAAAGTAGAATTAATGGCAGAGCTGCTGTATTGGATTGCATTGCATGTACATAGTGTATGCATCTCATAAAGTGGCCAGTAAGTGTATATTAGAACAATAATTCATCTTTTTGACTTTGGCATTGAAATGAAATTTCAAATAAATTTGAATTTGAAATGAAAAGCTCAAGGTGCAGAAAAAGTGCAAACCACGGGCAATGCTTAAGGAGAGAAGTCCAGATTAGACTTAGACCAGAAAACACCTAAAACGCCTGCTCGGTTCTAGAATAAGACTCTTTGGGACTCCTTGGACTGATGAATCCAAGACTAACTTACACTTTAATGATGGGAAGATAAAAGTATAGGTAAGTAAAGGAACAGCTCATGATCCAAAGCATCATCCCATCATCTATCAAACTTGGTGGAGGCAGTGTTATGGCACTAGCATGTATCACCACCAGTGGAACCAGCTCAGGTTAATAATCTGAATGGTGATAAAACTAGCAGGATGCATTCTGAAGTTTATATAAACTACATACTCTGCTCAGATTCAGCCAAATGCTGCAAAGACAGAATCAGATTTCTAAAATCCAAAAGACTGGAGTCACTAAGACTTTTCTGGGAACAGAACATGAAAGCAGGAGAGAAACTGGGGCAGGCAATAGAGAACCTATCCCTTCCATAGTGCCAGTGAAAATAAAGTCCAAAAGCAGGGACGAAGTCATTCAGGTCTATGCATTCTTAGGTCAGGGAAGCACAGCAACCTTCTGTCCAGAGGAGATTATGCAGCTGCTTAATATAAAAGGAAGGAAAGCAGACCTCTTACTAACCACAATGGGAACAGAAAGAAGGGTGAGCACTCATGTTCTTTCAGATATAGAAGTATTTGGGTTGGGTGAAAAGAGTTACGATGATAAAGTTAGGATGTCACAGGAAGATCAAAATGGCTGACTGAAGGTCACTGCTGCATGGGGCTACCTCTGAAAATCAAAGACAGAAAAATCCCTGACAACAGAGCTGTAGCAGAACAGCACCTTACAAGCCTCAAAAGGAAGTTTGACAAGAACCCAGAATTTCACAGTGAGTACAGTGGATTTATAAAGGATCTGCTGGAGAAGGGATATTCTGCCAAAGTACCTAAAGAGAAAGTTTGATTGCTGTGATGCGAGAGTTTGGTTTGGTATGTAGTGTGGTCCAAACACGGCGAGTCAAGCTGATGGCAAAGAGCTCAATTTTGGTCTCATTTGACCACAGAACTTTCTCACAGTCCTTCTCTGAATCATTTAGATGTTCACTGGCAAACTTCAGACGGGCCTGTAGATGTGCCGTCTTGAGGAGAGAGACCTTGTGGGCATTGCAGATTTTCAATCATTATTGAAACTCATTATTATGTTATTGTGCTACCAATGGTTTGTTTGGTGACTCAACTGCCTTGAGACCATTCAGAAGCTCCCCCCATGTAGTTTTGGGCTGATCCCTCACTTATCCCATGATCATCCTTACCCCATGAGACTGAGGACGGTTGCTGCTTTTTTTCTTCTTCTATTTGCGAATTATCGCTCCAACAGTTGTCTCCTTCTCACCAAGCGTCTTGCTGATGGTCTTGTAGCTCATTCAATCTTGTCCCTGACTTCGTTTGAAAGCTCTTTGGTCTTGCCCATGGTGGTGAGGTTTGAATGGAAGATAGAGATTCTGTGGACAGGTGTCTTTTATACACATAACGAGTTTTCATCAGGAGCACCTTCTTAAATTGACTAATCAGTGAGCACATGAGCACATACCAAGTCTGTGGTAGCGAGAATTATTGTTGGCTGGTAGGGGATTAAATACTTATTTTCACTGTATGTTAACACAGCAAACAATGCTGCAACAGCTTTAAGGGGAGTAAGTGCTGAGAACCTGCTACAGAGCACAAACTGGATACAAGGACCAGAATTCCTGTTAAGACCAGAATGTGAATGGCCAATACGACCAGATCAATTCAATAACTCAACAGAAGAAGGAGCAGAGCTAAAAATCTCAGCAAAGGTTTTATTCATACACTGATGGAAAAAACAGACCAAGTGATTCTGTTTGTAAATCAATTCTCAAGCTGGTACAAACTCAATAAAGCAGCAGCTTGGCTCCTGCGCCTAAAGGCTAAGACTGAAACAGAAAATAAGGACGTTCCTGCAAGTTTTACCAGTGTGATAGCAGCTCAGCGAAAGCATAATCTTCTCTTGAAGAAAAGACGCCCAAATACAAGCAGTGCTCACAACTGAAGACATGTCTAAACAGACATTTCTAAACATTTCTAGACATTATCTTTGTCAAATAGATAGAATTACACAGAGGAAATAAAAGCCCTGCACGAAGAAAAGATTCATGTGATTTTAGTCACATCTCCAAGTTAAATCCGTATTCGCAAGATGGAGGGCTGCGAGTAGGGGGGTCGATTAAGCCGATCTGCCATGGCATTAAAAGCAAAGCACCCAGCTATTTTGCACAGGGAATACTGGATTGCTAAAGTCCTTGTCCATTACATTCATTTCAGGCTGTGACAAGCCGAGTTAGCCGTCACATTCCACTGTGATAAGCTGAAAGAGAAACCAAAAGACATTCAAATATACATGGAGGTCAATATTGCAACAAGACCACCTTCAAAAAACCCAGACCAGTCCTTTAAGTATGCAAAAACCTAAAATAAGTACATGTATCTGTTGTGTTTTTTGGGACAATGAGCTGAATAGAAATACTGCAAATCTGTAATCACCTGTACATTTTAAACATTTTTATGCTCATCTGATGTGGCGTAAATGTTAAAATAAAGAATCGCGTTCATAAAGTAATTATTCTAGCCAGTGATGATACTTTTGAGTGTTAAACATCAACATTGATCAGTGTGTTCAAGCTTTGTCTCTGTGATCCCAGGTGGCTGGAAGCTATGGAGAAAGCTATTCATCCTATCACACAGGTATCATCTAAATCTGTCAGAAGTCAAATGGGACTGTGTTTATTAAAAACCAAGAATAGTGCTGTGCCTGTAAGATGTAATAAAATGGCTCATTAGCACACTAATATTGAGCTTTCTTACCAACACTATTCTCCTCAATTAACCCTTATTTTAGAACCACGTGTGGGTGGATGTCACCAGGCATAACGCTAATCTGCCCCCACTGGCTGTGAAGAACCCAGAGTGTCTTGGATTGCTTCATAAGATCGACAGAAACAAGGACATGTGGGTACAGCACTACTGCATCCTGAAGGACGGCTGTCTCTACTTGTACAGTGGCATCCGTGCAACTCGTGCACATGGTATGTGTCAGGTTTCAACTTCCCCTGTGAACATAGTAGCTTTTCTTCATTGCATCTGAACCAAGAAGAAGAGAAGGACATTAAGGTTTTGGGCAATGTTCTCGAGCAACATTATGATTCAATTTTATGGTTATCTGGTGTGATGTCAGATGGAATCAAACTAACAAACTAACGAGGGGAAATTTCCCTCTGCTTAAATCTTTGAATCACATCAATGCTTCAAACGTATTTTTCTCTTAGCTCTCAATTGAACTTCCCCAAAATCAGCACAAGTGAAGCAATGACTAGAACTGTAAGAGCTATAAACTGATTAGCAGACATCATCATCTCTGCCCCTTAGGTGGGATGTATCTTCAGGGGTACATGGTGCGAGAGCAGCCCTATGGATCCAAGAAATCCACCATTGAGCTGAAACCTGCATCTGATGAGTTCAAGACTTTCTACCTCTGTGCTGAAAATCCTAATGAGAATAAAAGGTAAGGACGACACTGTAGCTCCATTTAAGAGGTTTGATGCAAGTGTTTTCTTATGGAACATTGTGGTTCCTAATGTTTTTTATGGGTTTATTTTTATTTGACATTTTTCTCTTCACAGTGATTATCTGTGGTAAACCTGAGCTGTTACACTATATTCTGACTACTACAGCCACCACTGGTCTAGATTTATTGGATAATTTTATTGTGAAGGAGAGACAGGAAATGTATTTGTCATAGAAGGCTGTTGTCCCATTAAACTCTACCCCACTACTTGGGGTAGAGTTTAATAGGCGAAAATGGGAAAATGAGTTAACTCTGTTGGGTGGACAAGCTCAGCTTAAGAGGTGGAGAGCAGAGTTCTGACTTCTAAAGGGAATTTGGAAAAGAGCCTCTGCTGCTTCACAGCAAAACATCATGAGGTGGTCTGGATGTCTTATCACATGTGTCCAGATGTCTCTAAATGGATTTGTTTTCTAGTCACATCCAGACCTAAAACCCTCAGCATAGATTATGTGATGTATCTGGCTTGGCAACATCTTGGGATCCCGAAGGAGGAGCTGGATAACATGGCTTTTGGGAGATGGACATCTGGACTTCCTTAATGAACCTGACTCAGAATAAAACGGAACAAAATTGATGGATTGAAGTTGTTCCATTCCTCCCTTACAGTTCCAGAGACTTAAAATTCAGTACCGATGTTATTTTGTTACCTGTCTTTGTAATAGTAGACAGTTTTCTCACTGTCACTGTAGGAAGCAGTCTAACCAGGTTAGTGAAGATCGTGTCATGACGATGTTCCTGTTCTTCACAGATGGATTGTAGCTATCGAAGCTTCTATAAAGAAGTGGGTGCCTTTACATCAGGCCCTTCAGGACTACATGAATCGAGTACCGGAGGAGACCAGAATGTGAGACGCTCTGGATGATCCTGATGATTCTTTATGGAGGATCGTTTCAGTTAACTTTCAGTTAGAGGTTTTCATGTTGATATATAGATACTTTGTTCATCCCAACAGGAAATTCACAAATGTTGTTCTGTTTCTTTGTACATTATCAGATCACATTTTTATATGAATTCGTCATTTAAAGCACTTTTTCATTCCTTATTTTAAATAGTCATTTTTGACCTAATACTCTTTGAATTAAAGGTAATTGACCTTTGTAATTGTATTCTTCTATGTCAACGACATCTAGAAACCCCTTATTATAGCAGTCACTCAAGTGTCATTTTAAAATGCCGCATTCATTCTGTTTCAAGAATTAAACATTTCAGTTCAGTTTGTGATGTGAAATACTGTATATTTTAAATCTATATTACTCTAAACTTTTAGAATGTAAGTGTGCTTTTGATACTGCTTTTAATATATACGTGTGTATAACTCAGCATGCAACATACAGAAAAATGCATTGACTGAATAAAAATGTAAACTTAAAGGATGACTTTTTACATTTTTTCTATTTTGTTTAAATTCAACAACCAAGGTTTCTTTTGGACTATGACCACAACTGTCTGAAAAACAAGACGCTTCATATTTTTGTGGGAGCCCATCAGAAACATATTGAGATAACATGCTTTGGGGTCTTTAACCCTTAACCTTATTGATAAAGACAACATTCCCATGGATGAATATTTAGGGAGAGATGAGCCGGGGAAGACATATATTAGTAAACAATGTGAACATAGATATTGTGGCTGATCAAGTACCTTCATCTTACATTGACCTTTTCATCACCCTCTACAGTTACTTTATAGAAAGTGGTTATTCATTAAGTAGATAGATTTCAACTCTGCTTTCTAATACTTGTGGTCATCAAGGCTCTGGTAAGAAGAGTATTCCTGACTCTGTGTGTGTATGTGTGTATAACTGATACAAAAATGTGAACCCTTGGCCAAACAGTACAGTCAGTGATCTGTCCAATATTGCACTTTACAATGCTTCTCATTCACCCATTTGTACTCACAGTCTCTCTCTCTCTCTCTCTCTCTCACACACACACACACACACACACACAGATGTGGATGGGGGAGCTGTTATGCACCTGGCCAACACTCACCAGGAGCAACTAAGGTGCGGTTCCGTGACATGTGACACAGTCGACCCGCACTGATGCAGTTAAAATAGACAAGTGCAGTACCTTTAATTAATTTATTAACTGAAAAATTAAATAAAAAGAATAAATAAGGCAAGTACAACAATGTCAAAGAATAGAATATTTTCACCAAACATGTCTACACAGTCTACATCCCAGTTACCTCAACTTGTCATTTACACATATCAGGGAAACATTTCACATCTTCTGCTGCTCATTTTCTTTTCAGGTTTGAGTTACAGAGAGGCATCATCCATTAAAAATTCCAATTCTGTCTTTTTTATTCACCAATGTGTGGAATAATGTGTGGAAATTCAAAGAATTTAGAGATAGTGTGAATGTTGGGTAAGACGCAGGATCCATCCAAACGTAGTGCATATTTTAACCACATTTCCAGACCATCATCAACACAGCATGTGAATTACCATGCATTTCCATCCTCTACATTTATGCAAACATTTTAGCAAATGATGGCAAACAGTTGGAGAAGCTAATTTTACAGTCTGTACCATTAAACCAGTTAGGAAGCTGACGCACTATAGTCAAAGCTGAAATGATTGCAAACTACATAGAAAAAAGGTCTGGTTATTTTTTTACTATCCATCAGAACTAATGTTTAATGCTTCATTTCATGATTAGTTTGCTATGTGTTTCCATTGCTTCGTTGCATTTACTTGTACTGACACTTTTTTAACTTTGCTAACGTTGCATAAAAACAGGTGGCTGGAAATGCATTTACAGAATGTCCCGAATGCTAATTTATGTGTGGATGAAATTCTTATTTTGATAAATTCAACTTTTTTAAAATCATCCTATAACACAATAACATTCTTCACATTGACTCAAATATGAAGAACATTTCCTGTGTTTCTATGAGCTTGAACATTTTTAAAAAAGTGTAAATTATAAATGAAAAACACACTATATATTACACATATGTATAATTTATATTTAATGTGTAGCATTTCTGACTGGTGGCTTGCAGATATATTAGACAAAGACACCGATGCAGACAGTAATGCACGCTCCACCTACGGAGTTCAATGGGTTTAAATCAATGTAAACTGCACCAATTTTGCTTAGATTGTTTCATTTGCCAAAACAGAACATTTCAAAGATGTTATTATCACATAAAGATTAAACACAGATACTTTAAGCTTTTCAAGAATTAATGGAAATATTTAGTAATAACCAGGTATTGGGGCATTAGTATTTGAAGTTACAGTATGTGTTTTTTTAAGATGGTTTTTAATTGAAGTAAGTTCCAAAAAAGTATGTTGGGGAGTATGTGGGAAGTGGTGCTGATGCCTCCTGGGATCCAGGCTCACACAGCAGTACCAGTGGAGGTGCAGTGAGGCTCACTTCAAAGACTTTCTGAATGAGGATTCTGACCAGTCAGAGATTTTCCATCATCTCATCCATTCATCTCCTGGTACTTTGTAGTAATATTCATGAAACATAAAGGGGAAATGCAAAATTACCTGTTTCTACTTATTTTCATCAAAGCACTGAAACAGCTGACTGGAAACACTGGGTTTGGTTTATGATTTTTACTACAACCTCATCTTAAAGTGGCCGAATATCTAGGGACCCATCACGTAGTCCATCTTTATATACAGCCTGTGTTTATTAAATACAAACTGGTATATCTGCTGGTAATACTAAGCTATTACCCGGTTATTACTTTGGTAATTACATTGATGTTACTTTGTTACATTTGCATTGACAATGACATTAGCCCATTCCATTGAGCATGAGCACGTATTTTCTCTCATGAGAGAAAATCACTCAGGGTGCACAACGCACTTCCTTCTGCCTCGTTATTACAAAGCTGTAGCGTAAAGTCCTACCAAACTCTCTACTTGTGTGTATTAGGGTTAAAGTACTTAAAAACGATGAGACAAAGATCACAAATTCCTTCCAAGGCAGCACAGGAAAATGTGCAAAGATCTGAGGGGTGTACAGATTTTTCCATTCCATGTTCATGTGGCTTGCTTATGTACAATATTGCAGCACTTACTGTGAAAGCCTAGTTGGTGCCACAGTGGTGCCACAATATCAAGGTGCACTGACACTTCCAGAGTTTGTGGTAGATGTCCAACAGTGCAATAAAGTGCAGAAGATTCTCTGCAGTTGAGGCATTGGAAACACATCCATTACTAGTTGTAAGGGGAACATGGAGACTCATTAGAAGACATCCCTTTACAGACAGTTGTACACCCATAACCAGCTACACCAACCAAATGCACTAACGTGGTTAACTAAAGCCAACATAATTCTGAAGCTAACAATAACCAATAAACAGATTCAAAAAAAGATTTAAATGATATTTCATTAAAATGTACAAGGGGAAGTTCCCAAAGTCCATTTGCTTTGCAAGAATTAAAAAAATAAACTTTCATCCACAGAAACCTTATTTAATCTCTACTTCTCAAGAGACCTTTCTCAGACCTCAGTGAACATTTTTCTTTTTCAAGAGACTTTTTCAAACTCTTCTTTTGTCTGCTTAGCGACCTCTTTATTCATTCATCACAGCTTCTCAATCCCTGTTCCCTTTTCCACACGTCAGCCTTGATTTTAGGCAAGAGCCCGAAATCAAAAGGGCGAAGGGTACGTCAGGGTAGTGAGGTCATCCAGGAAGGCTGGTCCCAGAAGCAATGAAGTGGATGGTCTTGTTGGCTCTTGAAGGAAGGAAGGAACCGAATGCTCGTGACACACCAAGCTGACTGTCAGCCAATAGTAGCACGTCAGTGAAGGTCCGTCGGTCTAGTTTTTGCAGCATCATCTTCATCAATGGTGCTTGTCAGGCCCCTGTTGGCGGCTTTTTGGGAAATTTGACGTGTTAAATCTGCGTTGAATCATCACTGAAAGAGAGCACTGAGACTGGTTGTTCAGGTTTAGTGAATGAGAAGAGACCACAGTCATAACAATGCCAGTACAACTTGTAACTTGTTATCAGGCAGATCCTCGATTAGAAGTAGTTATTTACTGTGGTGAATGAGACCAAAAATGTTAAGCAACACTACTTTGTTAACAGTTAGGTATAGTCGTGGTTCCAGGGTCCATGCAAGCGCAAAATGTGCAGCACTACCTGCCCGTCTGCTTTGTGGTGTGTCACGCTGTGGTCCACACTAAGGCTATGTAGCAGCAGTTGGTCTTCTTCAACAACAGTTTTTTCACATTTTGCAAAAGCATCAGATGTTGATGTCCTAAGGCGTCCCTCTCTTGGATTATCTTTGGTGCATAAATGACCAGTTCCCAAATAAGCAAACAACTTTTGGACAGATCTTTGAGTTTGTGATAAGCTTCTATCACGTTAAAGCTCTCTGCCCCAGTGAAATGAACCGAAATGAAAATGGTTACCCATGAGCACTCCCTTTTTCTTACATTAGAAAGTAAAAATCTCTACTTCCTTAATTTCATGTTGCATTGTAGGCCTACAAAGAACATCCATCCATTATCTGTAACCACTTATTCTGTTCAGGGTCACAGGGGGCTAGAGTCTATCTCCAGTATGTCTCAGGGCCAACACAGAGAGACATAAACAGACAGGCAACCATTCAAACACACATTCATTCACACATACGGGCAATTTAGAGTGACCAATTAAGCTAACGTGCATGTCTTTGGACTGTAGGAGGAAACCGGAGGAAACCCACGTAAGGACGTGCAGAACATGCAAACTTCATAGAGGAAGGTCACAGGTGGCGAAGGGATCCTACAAAAAACAACCAGAAATGAAATAAGGTTTCTGAGAAAGAACTGGGGATTATCTTGCATATTTCTATTAAGGTGAACAGACTTTTGAACCTCCTCTTCTATATGCTGAATTCGCTCACTCTTAATCTGTAGTAGATGATGCAACAGGCATAGCTTTAGTAGTTTCCATAGATGTTTTATTACCTGTGACTATAACAGGTTACTACTGTTGTCAACATGAGGTCAAAATGTCCAAATTTGCTTTTCTCTATAAGAAGTCAAGCTACAACAACAAATAATCCAATGGGTTGACTGTCTGACTGTCTGTAAGAATTGTTCTTCAAAGTTCTCCTAATATAATACACATATGCCATATGTACATTGACAGATATATTCGCTCTAATAATGATGACGTCGCCAATCATCTTGTCACACTAGCTGTGAAGTTTGTGCAACTAACTCTAAGGGCTTGAAGACAAATCCACTTTCTCAGCCACATTACGTACAGTGTAGTCACAATAGGAAGGGATTGTTTTGAAACCTCCTGGTGCTCAGGTCTTTTCTCGAGTCTTTGTTGCATCTCTTCTGTCTTTTTCTACAAAGAGAAACCTCATATTCCCAAATATGTTTTTAAATGGGAAAAGATCATTTTAGCACCAGTATAGTGGATAAATGTACATATGGCATGTGAGCATGTATTAAGACAAACTTCAGTAAAGAGGCTTTGAATTGAGAATCAATACATTTTCCTCCCAAGCCCATCTCATGGTAAACAAGAGGTTGAAATACACATTGATGCTAAGTGATACCAATATTGAAGCAATAACTGAATTGATTAGCAACAAAAAAGTATGGTCTTGTGAACTTCACAGTTACTGTATGCAGTGCCATAATCCAAAATTAATTCACAAATGTCCACTAAAACAACTTCTCACAGATAAGCAATAAACCTATTATTGGCCTTATAGTAGTGGTGCATCTTAAAGCTGATACAGTATGTGATATGTGCATTTATCAGCTGTAAGCTGATGTATCAGTGCGTGTCTGACTCTGACTAGTACAAACGCAAAACACTTTCAATAAATAGGTTGACCAGTTATTGCTAAGTTAATATAATTCACATTTTTAACCTCAATAACCTCAGTACAATGTGAGGACTAATTTAAAGATTTTCTTCATGTTATGTGTACAGTACACAGGAAAAACCAGGTTAATAATATAACAAGATTATCAGAATGTCTCCTTCAAGAGCTGTTAATAATCCGAGTAGAAAGAAACCAAGCTGGAAATAGCACCTAGATCCCCCAGAGGGTGAAAAGATGCCTAAAAAAAGGCCGTCCACCATTCTTCATGTCTTGTTCCTGGTAAACATGCGCTCACCTCTCAAGGTGAGGTGCTGCAGTTGGTACTGTAACACTTCAGTGTCTGATGACTCTTGGATACTTATTTTGTCCAGATTAAGGTAGTCCAGAGACTTAGACTGGGCCCCCTTTCCTTTAAGTAGACATAGGGGCAGCGGATCATGCAGACCTCTCCCAGATTCTCCGTGTCCCAGAGATCTGAGGGAGGTGTCACTGGAGCTGGGCATACGCCTCCGCCTCCGCCCATTAGCAGCAGGAATGTCATAGGGTTGGTAATAGCGACTTTTCCCTTTAAAGATGCGTGAAGAGCGATGAACGCCCAGGTCCGCAGACTTTGGGGTAGGACTCTGGATGGGGCTGGACACGGCCTCTGACACAGAACCTTTCTCTGGAGTGCCCTCTGACCACTTGTGGGCCAGTTTGAGTAGCTCCTCACCAGTGGTAAAGCCCACCAGATAGTTGGAGTCCATGTGGAGGATCTGGTACCCTGCAACAGTACCTCTAATTGGAGAACAGGGTGTGCTGGCACAGCGGGGTCTCTCTGTGTCTGGCTTCAATGTGGCTTTGATTTCAGCTGCAGGCAGAATAGAGACGTGCGCCCTAGACACTCCACTGATTTCCATTTCCATCCTTACAGACATGTCCTGACTGAGGAAGAGAAAAACAATTAGTTGAGTAACATTTGTGTTAGTTAACTAGTCTGCAGAAAAACAAACCATTTCACTAAAAATCTCAATGCAAAAAAACGAGGGGCCGAGCCATTCTTAACTATATTCTCGGACCAATTACATTCTGAAACAATCTCAATAATTAATAATCAAATTTCTTGTGAAATTCTTCTCTTTCTCTGTGCTGGCAGCTCTTATTTTTGTGTCAGAGGGAAGCAAATCTTCTTCACCTCATTCACCAGATTTTGGCAATAATGCTTTCCTGAGCAGTGTAACTGTATTACGATTACAATTGACGGTGCATTTAACTTTTCCTATCAGGATATTACAAAGAAATCAATTTCCATGACGTTCTGGTTGAACTATCCTTGGGGTTTTGGGCAGTTGGATAATCAAGATATGTAATGACTGTTACTGTTATTTATCTCCCCTGTAAATGTGTGAAAAAGAAACAGCTTTTGAAATACATAAAAATACAGCTATGAAGATTTAAATGCACGTCCGCAAAGCTGTGGTTTAACCTGTGGTTAGAACATGTTATTTAAATACAACAGAGATGTCCCTGCAGACTTCACGCGACCCGAGAGATAGGTACCAGTCAGCTGTCAGTCTTTTAAACACAAGCTAAGTTTATTTTTGGGATGGTGAAGGAGTAGGAGATGGACAAGGGAAAATGAATAAAAGCATAAGCAAGATTAAGACAGAATGTCTGGCGGAATAATAATTAAGTTGGTTGTTTTCTATGGCCTAGTCATTGTCATGACAGTATCCAGCATAGGCTTGATCATCTACCATTTCTAACTGGTTTATGATGATAAAATACAAGAAACCTTTGTGATGATTGGTGTATTATTAAGGACCCAAATGATGTGATGGCCAGAGGAAGGGTTATAGTAAAAGGGGTTTTATTAATAAATGCAAAACAAGAGGGGGGCAAACAAACAGGTAGGACAAGTGAACCCACACTAACAGAGGGCAAACAAACAGACCAGGCAAAACTGTGATAGAGAACTAATAGTGAAAACAGAAATTATGGGAAACCTAATAATTAATAAGCAGTAATAATTAACCAAGATGGGTGTGCACAAAAACACCCAGACACATGCAGGGATGGAAAAAAAACAGTGAACAATATAACAAAACCTATTAATAATAATAATAATAATTCATTTTATTTACAAAAGCCATTCCTACTGGGGTCAACAGAGAGAGATAAACAAAAGACCAAACAGAGTCTAAAACAGAAAGAAACTGACAGGGACACAACAAATGTTTAACTAAGACAGAGATGGATAAATGAAGGACGAAACCTCACATCAAAAAACAAAACAAGAAGAACCAGAGTCCAACGAGGGGGGGCCTGGTGGGCAGACAGGTACAAACATATCTGGCAAACAAGTCTTTAGGAACAAAGTCTCTCAGAAACAAAACTAGAGCATAAAGACTGAACAGGTGAGTATTAACCGGAGTGAACAAAGCAGACAAACTGACCTGGGACTGTGAGGAGAGCTGTGTTTAAATAAACGCGAACAGGTCAAACTAATCATGACTAACGAGATGAGTAAAGAAACAAAAAGACTAAAGGACCAACGACAAGTGGGGCTGAGGTACTAAAAAATAAAAGTCCGAGACAGGAAGTGAAGCTGGTGAAAACCAAATCAAACTGAAGCCAAGGGACAGGATCATGACAACTTCAAGAAAATTGAATAATATATCACATTATTGCTGCTTTTGAGAGGTTGGATACTGTCATGGCTTTCAAGGTCTTACCAATGTAAAGTCAATATGATTCTGTAGGTTAATTTTATAATACTAAAGAAATTAAATGAGAAAATGATGTTGTTGCAGCACAACTTCTAACACTAAGTCTATATAATAGTTATAATATAATATATAATAATGTTTTTTATTGACTCTTACGAATAATTAACATGTCAGAATAGCATATATTAAAATGCAAAGAATAATAATTTTTAATACGAAAAACTGATTGTATTGATACTTTTTTACTATTTATGTTATTTTAAGAGTTTGATTTGCTGAGTCACACAGTATGATATTGTGTTCAGTTAAGTGGTTTTACAAAAAAATTGCTTTTACTGATCATGTTATTTCCAATATGTCAACAATATGGGTAAATGTTGAAGTTGTCTATGGGCAAGACACTGAACCCCTAACAGCCCAACCCCAGCTGTGCAAAAATGTATTTTTGTCCTTTCAGCTTATCCCATACGTTCAGAGTCGCCACAGCGGATCACTGTCCGTATGTTGATTTGGCACTGAGCAGCTGGGTATTGGGAATGGGCGTTGGGGGTTCAGTGTCTTGCTCAGGGACACTTCGACGTGTGGGCGCGAACCTCCGACCCTATGGTCAGTGGACGGCCACTCTAAAAGCCCCTTTAAAATTAACAGCGGTTTAGCCCTTCAGGGTTGGCACACCAAAACATATTCCGAACGCTGATTTGGAATGTGTTTTTACACCGGATGCCCTTCCTGTCGCAACTCTCTCATTTTTAAACCAAGGTTGTCCTCTGTGGCTGGGTGGGGCCACACCTGGTGGGGTGGGATTCAAACCCATGGCCTTCTGCATCCCAACATTTTGTAAATAATTAATAACACAGATGTAAAGATGTAAGTCTTTTATTTACATGTTAATGACGCCTAAGACAATAAAAGGCCATTAAAAATGTGAAATTAAAGAAGACATCTGAGGCAGAGTTTTTACATAAAAAAAATAAAAAGGCACAGGAGGATCTGGTTAAAGACAAAGATGGCAGGCTATCAACCTCAGCAGGAAGTAGCAGAAAAGTAGCCAGAAAACACTTAACCAAAACTTTCTGTGTCCCCTAAAAACGCCTATTCATTTAAAGCGCAACTTCACCACATTTCAAATTTCCCTCTGTGGCCTTAGTTTAGGTTGTAAATGTACATCAATGCTTTTAAACTTCCCTCTGACGTAACTATATTCAAATATTTCTCCAATTCTAGCAGAAAAGTTCTTCCAGATTGCAAAACCCGGAGGAGGTTTTTCATCATTAGGAGTTCAGGCAGCAGAGGTCAACCATAGTTAAACCGAATTTTTGTGAATAAAGAATTTAAGCAATTTGTCATCAGCTCAAAATAAGACATAAGACACATTTGTGATGGCCTTTTAGTTAGTATAATAATATAGGTATTTTCACAAATACATGATTTATAAATAATAATTCTGCATTAGTTGATGCATGTTGTTGCTATGCAGACAGGATGTAACAACTATATAAATATCTAACACCATGTTGTCTTTCCAGAAACAATGTAGGCTTCTTGGTAACATCACTGCCAGCGTTTTTCTATAGAACAGCTTTAGCTATGGAGGGAAACACTGTATTCAGTGGGTGATGAATAACAGGAACATTGATTTTTGAATTAGACTCTGCTGTTGGATTTAAAAGTCCTTTTTCAGTCCAATTAGTTTTGGGGACTATACATTAAAAATGAACGTATGGGATGATTTCTTGTTCTTATGTCTGGTTACACAACCATTTAACAAAGACGGGGTCTTTTCTGTTCCAAATGCTGTCGGTGTTGTAGCAGAATCACTTATTTCCACATAATGGAGTAGCAGGCAGACAGGAGCCGCAGGATGGACGACATGGCGCTGCCACACCGGCACCTAACGTTACTGACCGTTACTGCAAAACGGGTAAATACTGAGACAAATGATACATCAAATTTTAGGCTTTACACAATCACACACACACTTACACACACACACACACTCACACACAGCCATGACTTGTAACGTTGGCGTAGGAAAGGAAGGGAAGCTACCAGCGTAAAGCGGCTGTGCAACAAACGAGAGGCCGGATTCGTCGTGTCCTCTGCTGAATAAGAAGGAGCAGATCAGTGGACACCATGTTACCACGGTCCTGTCCCCCGGCGTAGCAGCCAGACTTTAAAGCGACGCACTGCTCCGTTTAAACCGCGACTGTCACACGGACATGCCGGACAGGATCAAGTACTGGGCGCCGTTTAAATGGATGATGGAAGCGTTTTTCCTATTCACCGTTAAAGTCCCGTCACATGTTATCACATATCTCCTGCTCGCATCTCCTATGAGGAAGGTGTCCGAAGAAAAACACAGTAAAACACAAACCTGATTTTCTGCAGAGAATCTGGTGGTCAACGTTCAGTGTGTGTCTCCCCGGCCTCCGCTCGCTCACGCCTTGGTTCCGTCAACAGCAGCTTAAGGATCACTTCCGGTCTAGATTCTGGAAAATAAAAGATGGGTCTACTATTCAGTTATTACACATTAACAACAAGGTACAAGACTGTTGTCGTAGTTAACTGTGCAACGCGTTTTAACCAGTGAAAAGAATGCTAGCTAGAAATATCTAAAAGGGCTGATCTGGCTTATGGAAACCGATTTCCATCAAAAGAAAAATAAAACAAGAAATGGAAGGCTAATCCAATTTCTGTTTTTCAACCAAAGTAAAATTCTAATATAAATAGCATTTTTCCCTTCAACGTGGGTGGAATATGAGCTTATGAGGCTGCCTGCTCAGTGGTAAAGCATTGGGTTGGGAAGCAGAAGGCTGCAGGTTCAAATCTGAGTTTTTTTCAATGTGTGATCTTTATACAGGCTTATAGTATATTATAAGTATATTGTTGGGTTCAAACAACCACAACAGCGCTGATTACACCTGGAGACACAGTTCAACTTCAGTGAAATAACACGGAAGAGTCGACTTTGCAGTTTTACTTGATCAAGGGGAGCCCAGCAGGGTCTTAGTGACCTAACACTTCACCCGAACTCAACCAACTCCACCGGGCTCTTCCTTGCTCACACTATTTATCGGAAACAGAGATCACGGCAGAAAAACAACTCCCTCTAAGTATAGAACAATATGAAATGCAATTCATCACATAATGATAATATAGCAGTGCATTGTTTCCTTGACCACTAGTCAACAAACTTAAAGGTAAACTATCAAAGGCAACTATCAAAGCTATATGGTGTCACGAATGACATCATCAGTACAAAGACACATCACAAACATACATTACATAAACAATTACATTACACACACAGGCAAACATTACATTTAATGTTGGAAACAATTAACAAACCCTAACATATGTACAACTTAGTTTCCTATTTTCAGTACCAGTTTCATTTTACATAACATTATCAGCATACATGCACCCACTGTAATGTTTTGCAGGACTCTGCGACTCACCCAGGTTCGGGTCTTCAACATCCATCCTTTGCAACATAGTTAGAAAAGGTTTGAGTTAAAATTTTGGATATCATGGATCTTAGGCAGGGTATAATACATGCAAAGAGCAAAAGAAATACAAACAGCATAATCAAAAATGGAGTCAGCAGTTTAAGTAACTTAAGCCACCAGGAACCATGACAGCCAATTCGGTTCTGCTGCAGCATGGTCCTGGGACATCACCTTTTGCAAATCCTTTAACACATTCATGGCTTCAGAAATGTTTGTCTGTACTTCATCAGGTATATATGTACAGCAGGCTGTTCCTAGTTTTACACAGACTCCTCCTTCAGAGGCAGTCAGGAAGTCCAATACCATCCTGTTCTGAAGTGTCATGAGTCTTAAGGCATCTATTTCTCTGTTTTAATAAGTTAATTATTATTTTAATACATTGATTCACAAATACTTGAAATCGGTAATCAACAGTTTCTAGCCTCAACGCATTTTTTTTTGCCACTCCTACATGCAGAAACAATGCTATAGTAATCTTTCCTCCCTGAGACCAGTGTTTAAAATCATTTGGCACATCACTTCCCCGGACGGCATCATGTGGCTTAAATTTGGGTCTAAGCGATCTGTGTTTCCGGCCTGTCGTTCCAGTTAATGTTGGCGCTGTCTCTCCCTCAATAAAAAATGTGTGATCGGTTACCATTATGGGGCCACATACTCCAGCCCAATTAACGGGTAAAGTGGCATATGTGTTGGTGCCACATATCCACCAACCTCCCTCAGTTAAAAATGTTCCGTTAGATGAACCATTCCATCGTACTGGACCCCAATTTGGACCACCCTCATGTGTTAAACAGCATAGGTTTTCTGTGAGATTACCTACTGGTACTGAACCTGTCTTCTGGGAGAAGCACAATGGGAATCTTTGTGTGTCATTTTTTGAGTTACAGTTATGTTTTTACCTGTACATGCATCAGTTTGTCCTGCGGCAATTCAATTCAATTCAGTTCAACTTTATTTATATAGCGCCAATTCACAACAAAGTCATCTCAGGGCACTTTACAGAATAAAGTCAAGATTATAAAGATGTATAAAGAGAACCCAACAATTCCCCCTGGAGCAAGCCATGGGCAACAGTGGAGAGGAAAAACTCCCTTTAACGGAAGAAACCTCCAGCAGAACCAGGCTCAGGGTGGACGGCCATCTGCCTCGACCGGTTGGGGTGAGTGGAAAGTGAAGAGAGAAAAGAACAGAACAACAAAAAGCAACAACAATCCACCTGTAGTATGCTTCTACAGGTAAGCTATCACTTTGCCAATTAGCAAAACATACAGCTTGTGTATAATTCATGGCCAATGCAATAAGGGACATTTGGGTTGACGAATGTGGCATTACAGAACACACATAACAGCTCGACTTATCGTATGATGTGGCTAATGTTTTTACATAACGATATCACGCATTGGTTTCCCACGGATGTTTTGGGTCCACGTCCATCCAGTCCCATTCATCTAGGTGCAGGTGTGTCCATCTCCGTGACCGGTTCCCTCTTGGCTCCTTCTGTTGAAAGATGAGTAAGAGTGTACCTGCCAGGACGATAGCCAGGATGAGTTTCCACCACGTGGCCATGGTTGTTGAGCGCAGATCAGTTGATTTCTTCACCAGTTTGAGACCAGGAGTTTTATTCTCCCACCCTTTGTAGCCGGGCTTCCACTGCTACTCAGTGCAGGCCAGTGGAGTCACTCTTTTACAATGACTACGGTGTATCCAGGTGGCTCTCTCCTCAATTTTCACAGCAGTTGGTGTGGACAAGATGACTTTGTAGGGTCCCTCCCAACGAGGGTTGGACCAGCACTTCCTTTTGATGACTTTGATCAACACCAGATCTTCCTCAGCTTTTGTGTCATCATCAGTGAACACTGTGTCATCAATGAATGAGCACTGCTGAGCTGTCCAGAATCCAAACTATTAGTTCTGGTTCTCATGTTAAAATCTTGCTGATAATTTTAAATACATGCGGCCATAGCCTCTGCATAGTGTAGTTTGTGTTTCATCCATGGTGGTACTATTCCCGGTTTCTTCTGACCACATATCAAAGTCTCTCCTTGGATAAGACACTGTACTTGCTGTAGGAGCATCATCATATATATGCAGCTGTCCAACAATAATTTCCCATTCACAAATAATTTAAATGGTAAATGTTCTGCACTTATATAGCGCTTTTCTACCTATTGGTAATCAAAGCACTTTACACTGCTTCTTATTCACCCATTCACACACACACAATCACACACACACTCATACACTGATGGGGGAGCTGCTATGCAGCTGGCCAACATTCACTGGCAGCAACTAAGTTGGGGTTCAGTGTCTTGCTCAAGGACACTTTGACATGTGACCGGAGGAACCAACAACTGGGGGATTGTTGGACAACCGCTCTACCTTCCTGCGCCACAGTCGCCCCAACATTTTGCAAAATTTTATATGCATGACCTTGTGGATATTTTCTTCTATTCCTCACATTAATAAACAACACTCACATATCATTCCCAGTTGTAATGAGTTTGTGTTTTACATTTGTCCAGTGCACCCTCTAGCATTGCTGCTTCCAGCTGCTACTTCAGATTTGCTTGGTCATGCAGTTCAAGCATTATGGGATTCAAGCTGATGCATTCATCATATCTGATGCACAAAACACACTGGTGCTCCAGGCCGTCACAATCCTCAGAGCTGGGACTTGTGTTGGGTTCAGTGACAATTTGTCGTGTTTGCCTACAATTTACTATGTTCCCCATCACAATTAATGAAATAAAAGCTGAAATGTTTAAAATATCTTGCTAACAAAGTCATTTTGGGATCTGTTTCGAAATCACAGAAAGAATTTGTGCTTTTGAATTTGCGTATTTTCTAGTAGATCCACTCGATCAGCAAAATGCACTGGATCAGCAGACTCATTCAGCGGAGCACCTGAAAGCAGTCTGTGACTTTAGGCTGCGGACTAGTGATGCATCAAAATCACGCAGTGTACTGTACCTTTAAGAGAGCAACCACACATTTCCTTGTGGAAAAGAAACGTGTGGTTTTCATATGCTTTTCTATTCTTGTTTCTGTTTACATTGTTGTCTTCGTAGAATCACGAGCACTCGTACTCATAAACACTGAATCTAGATGTTAAAGTACAGACACTTCTTTTAGCACACGTGTGATGAAGATGAAAAAAACGAGCCACACGGGAACGCCACACACAGCTAGTGAGAGGTGTGGTAGGACGGAAGAAGACGTTTGTGACGCGGTGCATTGAGGGCGCTCCACCGCTGGCGCTGAGTTTAAAGAGTCCTCGGTTGGAGGGTTACAGTGAAAACACGCCGCTGCTGCAGACAGAAGCTACACATTCCGATCTGGAACCGGGGAGATGCCTGAAAACAGGTCAGTCACTAAGGTGTTTAAACTGTTTTTATTGAGTGGTTATGTGTATTAACTTTCAATGACGACCTGTGTAAATGAGGGAGCAGCATTGATAAACATCGCCAAGTTAGGTAATGTTTTCTGGCTTATTTACAAGTCAGAACCTGCATATAAACTCTCAAAACAGAGTGTAAGTCGATAGCATGTATGTGTCATTGTGTGCGCGCGGATAATCGTCTTTATGAGGAACTTTAACAAGAAAGCAAAGCTATTTAGAATCGATACCGCGCTTTCAGCTCAGCCAGGCCTTCGTTCACTTCTGCCTGCGCTTCTCTTCTGCTGTTACAAAGTGGGAACTAACTGCGAAATAAATCAATAACGTGTCCGTTTTACTCTACACGCTTATATCACCCGAAATCGACGTGACGAGGCGTTTACGTGTTCATTTGCATTAAGAATTTGCGCGGTTGCACCGCTGGTAGCTGCATTAATATGGCGGCAAAGAGGTTCGTCGCTTGGGGGGGGAGGCTAGTTGGGTAACGAGTGAGCTTTTATTATCAAAGGATGGACAACATGTTATCATCAGCAATTTGTGAATCGGTAATTGATCAGTTTCGACTTCCACTCAGTTTGCCTCTGCAGGATCTGTCCTGCCTAAGTGTTCAAGGCTCCATGTTGTCCCAGTCCAAGAGGGTCAACAAGCGCAAGTCCAGAGGCTGCCTGAGTGAGGGCCTGGACACTGAATGCACCCCAACCGAGCTTATCCAGCAGTGGACACCCCCTCACAAGTACCAGTGTCTCATCAGCAAGGGCAAAGAGAACGATGACAACCAATTTGTCCTCGCCAGGAGATCAAGGAGGAAGAAAGAGTCCACTTCAGGTAGGAATCCACTTTTATCATACAGGTAGTGTTAGTGGCTAAGATCAACTGTTAAATATTCCTTTAAAGGCTCTTAATTAACCCGAATTCGACTGGCTTTCTTCAGACCGCTGAATAAAGTTCTGTTCATTCACAGGATTTGTGGTAACATTTGTTTAAAAACTGTTCCACCACATGCTTTGGAATTTTGGACAGCAGTGTTCCCCCAACCACTGGGCCAAGTGACTGGTCTGTGGGTCATTTGGTACCGAGTCGCACAGAAATGTTTCAGTTTAATTGACAATAAAACTCTAATGTCTTTTTTCTCTTAGCAGCTATTTCATGGGACCACTTCCCAGATGAACTACTTCTCAGGATCCTCTTCTACTTTCCTCTGCATGATCTTCTCAAGATGTCCAAGGTTTGCAAGCGCTGGCACCGCTTAGCGTGAGTTCTAACAATGATTTGCACTGGTGATTTTCCAGTGTCTTCAGGTCACTGTCATTCTTGATGATTTTACAGTTCCTATAATGACTTACTCACTACTGTAGAGCTAAAACCTCTAATCTATTGTATAGTATAACCCTGCAAAGAAATTAAATTACATTAGTCCTGACAAAGATCAGGTTCATCTACTTGATCTTGATACACAACACAGTGTAACAGTTCTCCCTCCTATCAGTATCCTGCAGAACTAAAGGCTCAAAGGATTTCAGATGCAACGTCATACTTAACCAAAAAGAAACCCTTTACAGTAACAGAGCAGCGTTTAGTCTGTGAGTTTACTGCCTACATGCCTTTTATCTCTGTGTCTTTGAGACATTTGTCACTTTTATGTAAATGTTCCTAACAGCTTCAAGTCCACAAAAAGAGCCACAAGAATAAAACGGATGAGTGTGGTGTTGCAAAACCAGTGAATATTCAAACCCTAAACTTCATTATCATGAACGAAGCTGTGTGTTTCAGTTGAGCAAGGCTTCTATTAAACAAACTGTAAAAGGATAGTTATTGAATATTTGAACCATTTATGTCAGAACACGTTGTGCATCAACAATATAATTAGTAGTTTTACATCAAGTCTGTATTTAAATAACAGCAGACAGAGCTGCAGCTACAGTGAATTCATTCAAATTATTGTATGCACCAATACATTAGTATGTAGTGTCATTGATTAGTGTGTGTGCCTGGGTCCGTTTGTCATGCTGTTTAGACTTGTCCTGCATTGAAACTGACCCAAACATTTTTATTACGTCTGACCTAGTAAGATTGCCGTTGGAACATTTACGTAAAAATGACCTGGGTTGTCATTCAGAAATGACACTTCACATGTTCCATTAGATTCATTAAAACCACTGTAACATGAAAGGGGCTATAGAGTCTGACTGTCAACTCCCTGTCTGTGACCCAGGTTTGATGAGTCTTTGTGGCACAGTGTGGATCTGGAAGGGTTGACCCACGTGGGTCCAGCTCTGCAGCAGGTGCTGAAAACTGGGGTCCGCAGATTGCGTTGCCCTCACTCTTTTGTGGAAGAGCTTCACTTCACAGGTACAGGGTAAGTACAGCAGGTAGAGGTGCTTTGTTTGACTATTAATTCTGGTTTGTAAAACTCAAGCGTTAAGTTTCTTTCTTAAAAAGACAAAGCCGCTCCTGTTAAAGACGGCACTAAATATGTCCCAACACATTTAACATGCATCACAAACCTCGTTATGCCACTTTTCAAAATGCAAACTTTTTAAAAAAAAATTTTTTTAGCTTTGCACAATGCAACCACATTTTGTTAAACACAATAACATAAGAGAAAATTTCACAATGTTTTCTTAAATGTTTTGTGTCACATTCTGTTGTGGACTTACTACCCACTTTAAATGTGCTGTATAAACATTAACATTACATTTCCTCAATGTGGGAGCTGCATGTGTTTTTTTTGTTTGTTTGTTTTTTTCCCCAAAATGCCTGAAGAATTAAACACTTAAAAAAAAAAAACCTTCTCCTTTTTCCAGCCCTCTGCAGATAGTTCAGATGGACCTATCCAGTTCCATCATCCTAACCTCAGATCTGGAGAGCATCATCGGTTGCTGTAGGCTGTTGGAGTATTTGAGTGTGGAGGGGCTGCGCCTCTCTGATAAAATCATCAGGTAAGTTTTCAGCACTGGCCCTGATGAATAAGCAAACCTTTCGTGCTCATCCTCATCAGACACAAGTCGCTCCATCCCATTTCAGTCTTTACTGATGTATTCTGATTACTGCAAACATTGTATAAATGTGCTAAATTGTGCTTTCAGTTTAGTGTTGATACTCATGACCTGTGGCTTGGTGTGCCTAGGTACTTGTGTGTGAAAAGAATTGGTTTTGGTGATATTGGTTGATTTGTTCTCCCTATTCGACTCTTAGTTCTCTGGCCATGAACCCAAACATGCAGCAGCTTAACTTGTGTGGCTGCTCTGGCTTCTCTGCTCCTGCTCTGGCTGACCTGCTAAAGTCCTGCTCTAGGTTAGTTGCTCAGACATCTTCATCTGGCAACACTATCGCTCATCACAGTCCTTTACTTACAGTTTTTTTTTTTTTTTTTCCTTGTGCAGATTAGAGCATTTGAACATATCATGGTGCGAATTCAACAATGATCATGTGAAGAGTGTTGTCAATAATCTGAGTTCCTGTGTTACTCACCTCAACCTCAGTGGTTACAGAGAGACCCTCACACTAGATGGTAAGTAACAAGTATTGATATCAAAACATTTCATAATGTCTAAATTTAATTCCAGCTCTAATGTCTTGAAGCAAGAATTGGTCCAGTATTGTAATAGCAAATCTATTTGTTAATTTTTATTGAATATATTGCATATGTTTGGCTTGTTTAATTTACTCTGTGCAGTAGTATACAATTTAAACTGTCTTGTAACAAAAGATAAAATAGAAGTTTAAAAATGAATTGCCTTCTAATGTTTACACCAATAATTAATTAAACATTTACCACGGTAAATATGGACACTGTTACACTAATGGTATGCTGAGGCTGAGCACTTGTCAATCAATAGGTCAAGTTCTTGTTGGCCCTTTATACATCCTAATGTTTAAGGTGCTCCACACAGTGTTTGCCTTCAAATGCATAGCATTAAGTCATGTTTGTATACATTATTAGTCTTTTCTTCTTAATTGATGCCAACAGCACAGAGAGAGCAAATAGTACTATACAGCTATTAAAAGATTCCATAGGTGGTTTGTTTGGTGCAGGAGCTTAAGTGAATCCAAGTGTTTTACCATCTCGGGACAGAATCCAAAAAGACTAACAGAACCCATCACTACTTAAAAGGAAATACCACCCAGATACTAATCTAATCTGTCTAATCGCTAAAGTCTCAAAATCTAGAACTAGGTTTAAAGTTATTTTAGGGTGAGCAGACACCCTAAAGCAGCAATAACAGAAATATAGAGAATCGGTAGTCTTAATCTTTAAATTGCTAAATTATTCTGTTAGTATTTATGTAGTGTTGACCGCGTGTGTATATGGACACTTAGGATGCTGTTATTGTTATTGACTGTGAGACCAGAACAGTTCCCACTGCCCTGTCTTAAATTTAAAATTATGCATCAAGCTTAATGACAAAGTTCATAAAAATACCACTCAGCAATAATTAAGAATAAGTGGAAACCCTGAACTTGTATCTTTCCAACGAGACAGTCCCACTTAGGGGTGATGGTCTCCCATCACAGAATAATGGACACAGAATAATGTATAGTTACTGCAGCCCCTGTAAAAGCAGCATGTTAACCTTTAGAATGTCAGTACCATTATACTGTTGCTGTGACCTAACTGTCCTGTACTTGTTTCGACAGATGTAAAAGTACTGGTGGAAAGATGCCCTCACATTCAAACTCTTGATCTAAGGTAAATGTTACTTCATTCTGTGTTTTAGATGCTTTTCCATTTATTTAAAAAAAAAGAAAAACAAATCTGTGTGTACAATACAAATAATCTGATCATAGTGGGTTTTTGTTTAGGCAAATACAAGCTCAGATGAACTTTTTTTTTTTTTTTTTTTTAACAAAAATTAAAATTCATCAGCCATCGTACAACATTCCTCTACCACAATGTGGTTATGTCACATCATGCTGATGTAGATTTACTGACAGAGCCTTACATTTGCCTGTAGAACATGCTATTGAGGGGGTGATCAGCTCCTGTGGCTGCAAAACAGGCTCAAATCATCACCACCACTCCACCACCGTGTGCAACAATATGTTTTTACACACAAACAGAATTTAAAGAGGGGGGAACTTTTGCACCCGAGTGTCTAAAGGTAGCATTGTTCTGATTATTCTTCTGCCCCCATTGGGCAAAAATCACTAGGTAAATATTGTCTGTTATAGCAATGTCACCCTGGGTGCTCTGTTACAGTGACAGCACTCTGCTGATGGCTGACAGCTTCCCTGTTCTCGCACAACTTCAGCATCTGATGCATCTCTCTCTAAGTCGCTGCTATCACATTCACCTCGCTGCTCTCACGTAAGTTCCCCCTGCTCCTTTTGCTTTGAGTTACTAAGTTGATACCCAAACCTAACTGGTGTCACACCTCCACAGTGACCTGGCTAAAACATTTCCCTTGCTGTGCCTACTGGACGTGTTTGGCCTTGTGAATGACAGTCACCTCAAATCTCTGAAGAAGGAGATGCCTAATGTCTGCATCAACTCCAGGCCTTTCTCCAGCATCGCCCGGCCCACGCCTGCTTGCCAGCTCATTGGATGCCCTGTTGAGCACATCATGTGGAACAGGAAGTGTAGACTAAGGTTCAATGTGTAACCACTATGCCTCTGTGAGTGTGTGTTTGCAGCATTACAACACACCCACTGTGTCGAGCCGTTTGTATAGTAGCCGGCCACGTTTGAATGTTTCCGTTACAGAAGTTACCATTAGTGTTTAAATGTCCTGTCTGGTACTGTGTCTTCAGTCCTGAACAAGCTTTTAGAGAAATGTTTTTATTCAGGAAAGTCTTTTTTGGATGTTGAATCCAGTTCTTGATATGTATTCACAGTAACTTACCATGGAATTTTGAATCAGTTCTATGTTATAAAACGTGTTAAGGGAAATATGGTCTGAGTTGAAATGCCATCAGATACAGGACGTATTTGACAGTATAATGATTGTAGAGGTGCTATTTTCAGATTCAAAGAAAGAACAGCAGATTTTAATCAGACATTTTAATAGAAATGATGGCATTGTAGCTTAAATTGTCCTGATGAACCACATTGTTAAAGGTGTGATGCTGTGATAACTAAGCTGAAGTGTGTAAATCTTACTGACCATGTAATCATTTTGTTTTGATCCAGCAGCTGGTTTTATGGAGATCTCATTATGTCAGTGATGTACTGTATGCTTGATACTTTACATTAGACTGATTTAGAAATATTGTACAGACTTAACTCTAATGAAACACATGTTTTAACTTATATGTTTACTCTTTGCTTACCTTGTAAGTCTTAAGTAAACCACTGATAACTGTCTCTGGCTGAAAAAAAGCTTGACAAATGTTCTTTACTCCCACACTGTATCAGATCTTCCAGGAAAAAAAATCAACCTAGCTGAATTCTCTGTCTGCTTAGAGCAATTTCTAAGGTTCTGGGACTCTAGATCAGCAGTGAAGGACACTCTTCACAAATGGTTAAGACTTGGAATATTTGAGTCAAGGTCAAGGAGCTGCACCATCTCTTCTACCTCAAAGGTCAGCTTTCATAACACTAAAAGACACTGGGTAGAAATGGGAATGGTGAAGTGCAAATTTGGTGCTAATCCAAACCCAGGCTCATCTGAATTCTTCCATACTCATCTTGAGCCTCAAACCTCATCTAGAATATTCAAATTCATGGGTAAAATTGAACTGTTTAGAAGACGTGGGTCCCTCTACATGTGGTGCGAACCACACACTATACCTACAGTGGTGGTGTGGCCATGCTTTACTGTGTGATGGCTGCAAAAAATTATTTCTGCTCTCTACTAGATAACATACTGAAGGAGAATGTCAGCTCATGTCTGAATTGGATCTTATTTTTAACTGCAACATAATGATGAGCCCAGAGTAAGTCAAGCTCGGAATGATTCAAAGGGAATCAATTACAAGAGATTTAGGTATTTTATACATTTATTCTTCAAACTGGATCATCTTTAAATTTTCTGAATCACTGAACAGCATTGGTCATGCATTTGGTGCAAAGTGGCTTTGCTGTGTAAAAACAAGTGTACATCAGATAAAATGTATGTGTTGTGGAGATATTAAGCATGTTCACCCCAGAAACACTTTCTTGAAGAGCACTACCAAACTTAATGTTCATGTCTTGAAAGAGGTACAGGACTCTGACCTAAAGCAAAGAGCTAGTGCACAAACAGAATGCACTATATTCCAAAAAAATATTTAGACAACAAAGTCCTTAATCAGCAGTTAGACAAATGCAAGAACACATCTTTTGATCTGAGCACCGAAGAAGCCTTGTGAATGAGAGGCAAACCTAACACTCAATGTGCTTTCTATTAGCATCCGCCCTCCTTATACCTTCTCATTCATCGCTCCAGTTAATAATAGGTTAAAGTTTGAGGAAAGGCTGTCAGATTAGCCCAAAGACCAGCAGCATTATCCGGAGAGGGACAGGTAAAAAAAAAGCCACTGTGCCCCTGAGCAGGGCTTTTAACCCACAACTGCTTCCTGCTGGGAGTGTAATCAGGGTGTTCCTCCCAATAAAATTACACAGAACAAATAAAGGCTCATTTAATAAAAACAAAACAAAAACAGAATCAAGTATAAAATGGATTTCAGCCAGGTTCATTAGGTCTTGTCAGGACTTGTGGCAATGGGTTGGAGACAAAAACCTAGAGGAAAAACAACTTGATTCTAAAATAACTGATTAGGAAGTTGGAAGACATTTCATAATAAAAAGTAATACGTAGTAAGGTATAAAAATATGCAACACTTGTTGGAGGTCTTTGACCATAGTTGTCCTGCGCTCTGGTTTCATGAGGTTTCTAGGACCACTGTCCGGAGCTGGTCTTCCTCACTAATTCTGATTGTGGCAATGGCACCATCGTTAAACTCAAATGAAGTTCCACCGTCAACTACCATGCAAGCGTCCCAACATCTCGAGCGGACACATACTCTGAAAAGCAGAAAGAGAAAAAATAGAATAAAAAATTCAACATCTTTTCAGTACAGTGTGTTGGGAGATGGAGGAATGTTAACTGACTTGCTGGCGAAGCCTCTCTGCCGACTGTTGGAGAACACTCTGTTGACGATGGGCTCCCTGACACTGTAGAACAAGCGTCCGTCCTCTGGACTGAACACTAGAGACTCGTTGTACTGATCAGTGACTGAACACACACAAGCCATAATGACATTAAACAGTGGCGAGAAACAAAAATGGAAGTCGAGCATTAACACAGCATTAATCAACTCACCCTTTTCAATAAATTCACGATTAAGTGGTATATGGAGACCTGTAAGGGATTTTCCTGGGGAAACATAAAAAAACCAAAAAAACATTTGTATTTTTAGATATATTTCATGGGGCTTATAGCATCAAAACCTCCATACATACATACCAATTTTTAAAACCTCCTCCACAGCTTGTTCAGCAAGTTTGTTGATGTTATATGACCTGTGGACACCAAAAAAGACACCACCAGGTTGGAATAACATGGGATGTCTAAATACAAAGTACTGTGATGATTAAGTTTGAAGACAATGATAAACTCAAATAAAAATATGGTTGCTAACTCAGTGTTTTATCCTAGTTAAGATACAAAGTCAATATCCTGTAGAGTTTGTGATTGTGTCATTGACATTTTACTTTCATGGCTTTAGTTTACCAGTGATTGATTTATGATTGAGGTCTGATAACTAAGCACTATTTAAATCAATGCTTTCAGCTAGACTCCTATGTTTTTAGTTTGGAGAGTCCATAAATTAATGAATGTGTGAGCTACAAAGTCTACACAATTTCCTATAAAAAGTTATTACATATCATCTGAACTGAAATCCTCCCTCAGATGACTTGAGATATTTTAATACAAAGAAGGTGGGGGGACATTTCATACCACTCATATATGTAAAACTAAAACCATAATTCTGTGCAAATCTAGTCTGTATGCACAGTTGCCTGGGACTCTGTTAGATTAGCTACAGTGCTGTCTCTCAGGTTCTGATGTTAACCACATTCCAACCTCAAGTAAAATTAAAAAGGTCATTATACTTACCAGGCTTTGGATCCTGTTCCTGTACAAATGCTGAGTCCTGAACTCTTCTGCTTTTCCCATGGCCCATCATCCACAGAGATCTCATAGTAGGAAGCCCTATGGAGCAAGAGGTTAACATGGTGTTTGAAGGATTTTAACTTCACCCTGTGGTGGACAGAAATTCATCTGATGAGTGCTGGAGAGGTGAGCAGGGTGGGTGATAAAGCAGCTACGGATTAATGAGGGTTACAAAATATGTACCTAGAGATGTCCCGATAATGACACAGTGCTCACACTTCTGATATTGTGTCAACCCCACAATGGTTGAGCAGATTAGCGAAGGTGGAACAATGTGATTTGAAGGTGTTTTACAAAAAGTGACAACGACAAACTCTATGCTTTGAAGTTTAGTGCTCGTCACTTAGTATTGGCAAGGTCTCAAATTACGAACTACTTGTATTCAGTTTAAGAAAAAGTAGTATCGGGACATCCCTAACACAGACATAGACATGCTTGAAAGTTTTTAAACCTTTTAAACTTCTCTATGCTTAAATATTAACTAAAACATGATTAGATTTTCACTTAAATCCTAAATCTATATAAAGAAGAGAGAACCAAACCCAAACATAAAAAATATATATAGTTATTTTCAATATCAGTTCTATAAATTTGCAGAAGTAAGTCATGCCTTCAAAAAAGAAGATTTCTGAAGACCTCCATAGAAGGCTGAAAGACTCAAAAGAATTTCTAAAGAATTTGGACTAGTCAACTATCAGGCAAACTGTGTACAGACCAACAAAGTTCACACCAAGATTAAAGTGTGGATGAGCCTAAAGCCTGTTTCAGACATGAACTATAGAGAATGTCAGGAAGATCAGGTCCTGAGATTGTCTGGAGTTTCCCTCTCAGACATGTAGCCAACATTGGGAGATAGTCCGTGTGAGATGCATTCTCACTAGTGAAGAAATACTCGTGTAATTGGGAAACGGGGCAGAACATGACGCAAAAACAAAGCTGCAGAAGTGACACTGTTTTGCTTTGTAATCTGGTCGTATACAAGAGCATCTCATGCTGTGCTATATCCGGACTTTGCACTAGGGAGGTGGTAGGCTAGAATCCGAGTAATGTCAGGGCCAACAGACTTGGGCATTTGCGTTCACACATACACCCAGCCCCAGAGAAATTCTGGAAAATGTGTGATTTCCAGTGCATGTCTGAAAGGGGCTTAGATGTGACGAGGAACCCCAGAGTAACATGTAAGAAAGTAAAGGCTAATATCAATGCTAATGAGTCCACCACTGGGATAAAGATGAACAGTGGTGATGTACATTGGAGAGAACATTGTTTCCTGTCTACATGTGGACAAACCAGAAGGCTGTTGGAAGAATGTTCAAAGGACACGAGCCCAAAGTTGAACTCTTTGGCTGGAATGAGAAGTTATATGTGGTGACGATCAAACTGTCAGTTTCTTATGCTGCAATGCAAAGTATTAATATGTTTTTAAAAAAAAAAGCTTAACAAAAAGTAAAAAAAGAACTAGGACACTAGGAGAAGGTAAAAGGACAAGAGATGTTATAATGTGGTCACGAAAAAAATCCTAATGATTGCATATGGAAATTTATCGAATATTTGATCAAATATTCGATCGTTTTCCACAATGATCATGTTTTAGATCATATTTCTGTAGAAGCAGAGACAATTCTAAAGGTTTTACAAACTTTTAAGCAATATTGTAGGTAAACAGGCTTAGATAGAGTTAAATGCATCGGTTTAAATAACTTAAGTACCTGGAAGACAGAGACTCTCCGATGAAGATTTCATTTAGGCTTCTGACAGGAAGGAGACTGGGCTTTGAGTGTTCATGTAGAGTTCCTGTCCCTGAGAAATCTCAATGAATTAGTAGAACAACAACTAGAGAACACAAATATAAACTTCCGGACATGAAACAATCCAATTCTTCATCTATCCAAACACACATAATTGTACTAGTGCAAAAGCATCAGTGATTCAGTCACATAGGAGGGCAGACAAGAACACATGTTGGACGGTGGAGACATACTCCACTGGCTATCCATGGTAGTGATGCGATGGGCTTGGCTGTGCTGCTCCAGGCTCAGCTGCTGTTCATGCAGGTCCAAGGGTGTGGGGTTAATTCCTGTTCCCTCTAAATGCAGACGGATCCTCTGACGCCAAAGCCACCTAAACACGGCACACATGAGGTGAGGAGGCAAGGTCTGATGCAACGTTAGGCTGCCATAGCAAGGCATTTTTCCTCTACATCTTTAATCTATTTGTCATTCTTTGGTAAGATGCTCACTGATAATGTAAAATGTTAGGCTATCTAAAAACACCATAACACTTCAGACAACTGGAGGCAAAAAACCTCCAGAACAATTAACAAATTGCAGGTAAGAAGCTGAGTGTTAATGACTTTTGAGTCCCTAATAATGCTGGCAACACCTACACCACCATGTGAAGTACACTTCATTAGAACCACCCTGAGCAACAGGTATAGTGTAAACCTCATATACAATGACCTCCAATAGCAGTTGGGTCACGTTACAGGACACACTAACTGGATTTAGGCTAACCTACATAGCAGTAGGGTTTTAGACACCATGTGACTGTCCAGACAAAACAGCTTTACACTTTTCCTGGCCTCTAAGCTAAGGGTGGGGCAGCACCCTTACGCGTTAACCAATTTACAAGTAAACAAGTGAGTACTTTTAGGGATACTGGAGAGATCACACAACATGTTCATCAGAGGGAGGCAAGAAAGCTCTCAGATCAAAACACGTACCTAAACTCTCCACGACAGAGTTTCCCGAGTGCCTCTGGGAAAGCACGAGTGTACCGTACAGGCAGGCAGAGATGACCCTCTGACCTTCAGACGACAAGAGCAAAATGAAAAGGACATAGCTGAGTATACGATGACTCTTTAATAGCACAGATATCACAGCGTAAAATCACTCTGTTACAAATAATAGTTACAAATGTATTAGCAAAGAAAATACTTGCAGTAACGAAAGTAAATGTACTTTTTATGCAGTGTGTCTCATTTCCCCAGAGTAAATACTGGATTATAATGATTGATGCATTATCCATGAAGCATATGCTCATCACTTTAATGTTGCAGCTGGCAATGATTTTAACAAGTTTATATGCCATTTCAATCATTTGTAATAATTGTATAATTTGAATCACTTTACATACTGCTGGGGAGCTTGTGAATTGTACAATGCAGTTCAACGTATCATTATAATTAAATGGATCATTATACTCCATTTTATATTATTAATCATATTCTGATAAGTAACTTAAGCT
The DNA here is from genome assembly GCF_033026475.1 of Channa argus. Taxonomy (NCBI): domain Eukaryota; kingdom Metazoa; phylum Chordata; class Actinopteri; order Anabantiformes; family Channidae; genus Channa; species Channa argus. Next base: position 21,067,284 of record NC_090214.1, on the reverse strand, counting down.
CTGAAGAGATGCTTTAGCGTTTAATCCAGGGTTCAGTTGAGTGTTTACCTTTCAGGGTCAGTGTTAACTCCAACAACAGGTTTGTCCTTGCTTAAAACCTTACTAGCAACCAGGAGCATTGTCCCATCACCTAACAAAACAAACTTTGGTTAGCAAACTTTACATATGTCATAAGCTTTTGGTCATGTGTCTTTCCCCCCCTTCAGCTGAATATGTTGTGCCTGGACACAAAAGGTTGTGTGCAGAGAAGTTTCTTTAATTCAGTAAATTTACTTATTCTGACTTTCCTAGGACTTAAACAGTGTGTCTATTCTTAATTATTCAAAGTCAGAGTCAGTTTAGGATTTGAAAAACTGAAAAATCAAATTATGAAACAAAGGGAAATTTTACCTCCTGCTGAGATAATGGCATCTGCCCATCGCACTATTTCTTCATTATATTCACCTCGCTTCACCACTCGTACATCAATGCCTTCTCTCCTGCAAAGATTGAATTAGTCATATGACAAACAAGTGTCTCAGTTGCAAAAAAAACAACAAACCCATCTCAGTCTGTGAGCATCTTACTGCAGGCTTTTCACAATATGTTCCACATTGTTATTGTGGATGTGATGTCTTTCCAGTAGGCCGCTGTAGCTGGAGCCCTTCATAGCAAGCTGCAAAAACAGGGACAAAGCAAAAGTCAGAAGATCCATAGACAGGTAAATAAAGATTTCAAAGTTTGTTTTGTAGGGGCATCACAATTAGTCTTCAAAATAAAACTTTACCAGTTGTTTAAGATCCTCTTCAGAGAGCCCTGCATAGCGATAACGCTGCTGTTCAAACTCATATCGGGTAGTCTTTGTAACCACTGCCACCCTTTCCGGTTTGAATCCTGCTTTTGCCTGGGATGAACTGTTGCAAACTGAGGTGTAGAGGGGGTGGGGTGATTTTCCACATAGGAGGGTGATAGCGCGACCCCCAAAGCTTACCAAGTTCCCTAATGAGCAGCGAGTCATCCTTACAACCGAGCACACGAGCATGAACTGAAATGTCGAATTACAAGCACTTAGTAAGGATCCTGTTCGCTAACGTTACTGTTCCTACGTAGCTGAGGTACCGGGTCATTTCAGTCCTCTGGCCAGTTGTAGTTATTGTCGAGGAAGGTCACATGGTCCAGCAAAACCTTTCCTGGTTTAAAAGTGATCAGCATCAAACGTAGTTGGAAAATAACTAAACAGCAAGGACAGCTGCTACCCAGCCTAGCAGTTTACCTTCTTAACCTTATCGCACTAGCCGCATTTGGTAATGTTAACAGCGAGTCGTAAGTTAACGTTTCCAGAAGAGCTTAAAAGGCTAAAAGTAGCTTTTAGCTTACTCCCAAAGCGTAAACAACTAGTACTGCATATCACATATTTCGATTGGAGTTACCCTTACCACACACCACAGAGAGGCTGTTTCACATAGTCCAAGGCCAAAAGTCTTTTAAACACGAAGTAAAACACATGTGCAGGAGAGACTAAAGGAAAACAAGACCCTAGCTACACTGCACGTACCATGCTACCTCGCACGTATTTGGTGTTGTACGCCTGATACGTAGAGTTACATTTGATTGGATACGCGGCTATTAGTTCGAAGGGCAGAGCCGGTGACGTCATGTTGAGCCGTTGTTTTCATAGGATTCTCGCTGCAGCCCGCGGGAAGGCGGGGTCAGCTGTTTAAACTTTTTTTGCGGCGTGGGATGATCCAGCCCAAAGACATTTAAACATAGGCGTTGTAATGCGCTGAACGTATGGACTATATACGTAAACGTTGCATTGGACACCTCAGCACGCTGCTTCGGTATATCAACGTCACCGCCATATTGGAACGGGCATGACTGGCTTGTTTATAAATACATGATAAAAACATGATTATGTTAACGTTTGTCAACCAATTTCAATGAATAGTTGTTATATGAAAGAGTTGGTGACAGGATTGCGTGAAGTGAATGCAAGTGAATTTCATGGTGGAAACAATTGTCATAAAAAAATCACAAAACCTCATTTTTGTCAACCTTTTTTCTTTATTAATATCAGTGGAGACTATAACTTAATAATAAATCTACATGAAATGTGCAGACTTTTTTTAAATGTCATGGCAAATTCTAATAACTAACTATCACTGAGAAAAATGAACAAATTCAGCTAATACAAATGAAATAACAAGGCACTTACAATTGGTCTGGTTTCAATAATTATAAAATTGATAAAAAACAAAGTTCAGTTTAAATGACATGTAGTAGTACAACAACAGATCAATGGCTTTCAGCTTGTCTCTTCAGGTGTCGCCACAGCGACACATGTCGCACAGGTTGATTTAACATGAGTTTTTACATCGGAGCTGGGAGCCTGGATAACCTCCCAGCTTATCCAGGCTCAGTGACTGGGTGGGGCCACACCTGGTGCGGTGGGATTCAAGCCTACTGTCTTCTGCATCCCAACCCAAGGCTCTACCACTGAGTCACTGAGTCAAAGGGCTAACAGGGCATAGTCAGTGACTAGCTGAAAGGTGTGACATACATTTGGTGACTGTGTGATTGTGTTGTGATTGTGTTGTATTTGAGATGTCCCAAAAAGAAATAGAAAAGACTGTGTTGGGAGTTTGCTACCATGAATGGTATATAAGCAGCAACCTTTTAGTCACGAGTTACAAATGGCTAACATTATCCTTGTTTGCCAGCGCAATTCTATCAAGTCACAATGATTAATGGCTTAATTATTAGAAGTTGTAATGCTAAAGTGGTGAAAACAAGTCAGAGTTGTCTTAATTTTTTGTTAGTGTGGTGGCAAGTGAGCAATTTTTCTCAGCATGGTTGTCCCAGACCCAGATTAAGTAACATAACAAAGTGTTGTTTTCTACAGTTTCTGAAAAGGGTGGTGCATAAAACAATAATGTTAAACAGGCTCCATGAGTGAGATACATGGTGTTGAGGCTGAGCTCTATGCAGACACAAACCCACACTGTGCTATGAGAAACCAAATTAATAAGAAGAATAAGAAGGGGATGAATAAGATATAATTTTTCTTGTGGGCGACTGTGGTGCAGGAAGGTAGAGTGGTTGTCCATCAATCTCACAGTTGTTGGTTCAATCCCCGGCTCCTCCAGTCACATATTGAAGTGTCCTTGAGCAAGACACCGAACCCCAACTTAGTTGCTCCTGGTGAGTGTTGGCCAGCTGCATAGCAGCTCCCCCATCAGTGTATAAGTGTGTGTGTGATTGTCAGTGTGAATGGGTGAATAAGAAGCAGTGTAAAGCGCTTTGAGTGCCAATAGGTAGAAAAGCGCTATATAAGTGCAGAACACTTATCATTAATGCAGTAGTCTTCCTGGTCTTACACCATCAAATTTGATAAGACTGAGCTGTGGGAGAACAGCAGTGTTACTGTTTTGTCACTGAGACTAATTTAACAAAATGAATCATATACTAATTAAGATTAATATACATTTTTAAGGTAATCATGAGCTAGTCAACAGCCATGCTTTTTTGTGTAGACTGATAAAGAGGTGCATTAAAGTAGAGAATATAGACATGAATTTATTATATAAAAGACATCATTGATATATTAGATTTTTAGAAGTCAAGGGAACGTATTTCACACTGTATACATACAGTGAATATCTTTTTACAAACAAAGCTCTAAAGATTAATATTTAAATTTCTATACTTTTAATACATTTTTATTTAGACATGAATGTGTTGTTATTGTTGTTGTTGTTGTGACCAATCTGCAACATTTATTAAATGGAGTAAAGTAGAAAATTAAAAATTCTGTAGTAATTAAAAATAAAACACTGTGTTATGATTAAGTATAACACTCATTTAGAGTAAATACTATTGGAGTTAATTTTGATTAACAGTGATATTTTATATTGTCAAACAAAAATGACACTTAAAACTCTTAAAAAAAACTTAAATCTCTTTAAAAAAAAATCCTTTCTGCTCTTTCTCGCACTTGCATCTTTTCTGATAGGACTTTGCTTTGATGTTTTCGCCTTGACTTAGATTTTTGCTGCCTTGTACCTCACTTGTAAGTCACTTTGGATAAAAGCGTCTGCTAAATGACTAAATGTGAAATGTGACACTTAGTGTTAGTTTCATCATAGTGTAAAAAATGTTGAAGTGTCAACTTAGTTGCTCCCAGTGAGTGATCGCCAGCAAGTGCACATAGAGCGGTCATCCACCAATCCCACAGCTGTTTCGATCCCCAACTCTTCCAGTCACATGTCAAAGTGTCCTTGAGCAAGACACTGAACCCCAACTTAGCTGCTCCCGGTGAGTGTTGGCCAGCTGCATAGCAGCTCCCCCATCGGTGTATGAATGTGTATGTGATTGTGAGTGTGAATGGGTGAATAAGAAGCAGTGTAAAGCGCTTTGAGTGCCAATAGGTAGAAAGGCGCTATATAAGTGCCCAGAGAGCTCTCACATGCCATATTGATCCCCATCTATATTGCTCCCTCCGCCCTGCAGACAGCGCATGTGACTTCATACACTCAGTCACAGCCAGACTCCAGATCCGACATCCTGACATCCTCTATATGATCACCGGTGACTTCAATCATGCAACCTTCACCAAGATCCTCCCCACCATCACATAGTGTGTGGATTGTCACACTGGGGGAAGAAGACACTGGACCTGTATTCAAATGTTCAAGAAGCCTAAATCTATTCTGCCCCCCTGGGCAAGTCAGAGCCCATCCTGATCCACCTCCTGCCTGTGCAGAAGCCCCTGGTTCAAAGGCAGTCTCCCACCACCAAAGCAGTAGGAAGGTGGTTTGAGGTGGCCATAAATGCAATGCAGGGATGTTTCTGGGCCATGGATTAAGTCCTGCCACCTTCAGAAGTTTTCTGATGACTCTGCTGTTGTAGGATGTATCCAGGGTGAAGATATCACAGAGTATCTATTAGTGGTGGACAGTTTTGTTAACTGGTGTGAGCACAATCATCTGCAGCTCAACATCAGCAGAACCAAGGAACTGGTAGTGGACTTCAGGAAGTCTGGGACTCCGCTCAATCCTCTCTCTATGTGGGAGAGGGGGTGGAGATGGTTTTGGAGTACAAATTCCTGGGTGTTCACCTGGACAATAAACTGAACTGGTCAGTTAATGCAGCATCAATCTACAGGAAAACACAGAGCAGGCTGTATTTTCTAAGGAGACTAAGGTTATGAGCCTGGTTACCAGCTCCATCTTCTATGCTGTGGTTTGCTGGGGCAGCAATATGAAGGTGGCAGGTAGTAACAGACTGGACAAACTAATGAGGAAGGCTTGTTCTGTTCTAGGGGGGAGCTAGAACCTCTGCATGTTGTCCAAAGTCATCTCAATCCTGGACAATCCCTCCCACCCACTCCACTGCGTGCTGGCTCAAAGGAGGGGGACTGACGGGTCTAAATTGACAATCTATTATTTACTTTATTTTATTTTAAGTCAATTAATAAGTTACGTCATCTATCTTAATTTGTGTTTAGTTGTACTTCAGTAGTTTGTCTTTGTTCATGTGATTTCTCCTTGGTTTGGTTGAGGTGCTTTTCCTTACTTTTCCTTTCTTTTCTACTTTTCTTGTGGAGAGCAGCTGTAACAAGGCAACGCAATTTCCCTACGGAACAGTAAAGTTCTTTGAATCTTATATCTCAATTCTTGAATCTTATATTCAAGAACTGCCCAACCACGTAAATCAGTACAGTTTGTGGGGAGCCGGCAGATGAAGGTTTGATGGCCAATGAGGAAGCAGATGAGCTGGCAAAGCAAGCAATACAGAAGAATGCTCTCAAGTAAAGCAGCAATCAAAAGAATAGAACTGAAATGTCAGGAGCAGTGGAACACGGAAACAAGAGAGATTCTTTTGTAGCTTTAACAACAAAGTTGACAAAACATACAGTACTTTTAGTGGAACAAGATAGGAAGAGGTCACACTCATCAGAATAATGTTAGGATATTCTAACTGGACTCTTCAACAGAAAACACAGCAAAGAAGGAAGAAATACATAGAAAATAAATATAGAAAATATATACTTTCTTCCTTGGAAAGGACATTGCAGTGATGGCAGCATACGTCTGTCTGTATTGTACTTTCACTCTTTGGACAATGAGAGGTGTGGATAGTCTCTTTTGTCTTTGGCACGGACAACCAAACAGCAATTTTTTTTACCAGAACTAGTCCATATGTGGACTTACCTGATCACAGACCATGTTTCTCTCTGGGGCCCAGAAAACTCTGGCATTTCTGCGCAGAACTGCTGTATAGTTTACTACAGCCTCTAAATCTTTTCACAATATTATGAACTGTAGATGGATAAAAACCTAAATTCTTTGCAATCTTGTATTGAGAAATATTCTTTTAGAACTAACTAATAGTAATAATAATTCTCTCACAGAGCTTTGTTTCCAAAAACTGAGCATCTGGACTGAGACTCCCTCACCTGTTGCCAGTTAACCCACTCATCATGTTTAATATTACTCAGTGATTTATATTATTGTTTCTCATTTGTTTGTAGTGAACAATAGTTTGTATGTTTGTGAATAACTTTTAAAGTCCCATTGTTTGAATTGTACTTAAAATGTACTAACTTGGTTTCCTGAATTGTTTTTAAACTTTGGTTCCTGCATTTTTGAGTGTGTTTACAAAGTACAATGAAGTTGCTCAGCAAAAACACTGGAAATTGGTTCTTTAAGTTTAATACATAGTCCAGTTTTGAGTGAAATGCAGTGTCTTCCCTAAACAGAGCGTATTTATTTGTTGGACATGTGAACATAAAGAATAAGATAAGTGGAACTCGACTAACCATACCAAGACAGTTCATCTTCAAGTTTTGGGTTGAATGAGGCAGACTGAGAAATAAACTGCAGCTGAGCTGAAATCCACAAACTGTAGATTCAGTGACACAAATCAACATTTTTCCGAGTTTGAGTCTCTAACATCTACAGAAATGTTTCATTCATTAGTGTGACAGTGACCTGGGAATAATGTTTGTAAAAAGCTGTGTGACCTGATTTCAGGGGTATTCTTCACTAATTACATTCAACTTCACATGGGAATAGTTTTCCATACAGTGAGGTCACTTATTACAGCACAAGATCTACTTTTTGTCTGCTAATTGTGGTGTCATTTAGTCTGTGGAATTACCTTAAACTATGACACTTCCCAAATGAGAGCATGTGTATCACTTACACTGATTTACTGTGAAACAATTCTGTATATGTATCAACAAGACTCCACTAAAACAAGCACAGAGTTTTTTAAAGGGACGGATGAACGAGGACAAGAGAACAGAAAAATAAGAGCTAATGAGATCAGAGAATAATGTCTAATTTTAGATCATTCCCAAAGCAAACACTGATTTTCATAGCAGCCCTCAACAAAGTTTCTCATTCATCTGGGTTTTACATGAAACTGTGTCACAGGGCTAACAGTGATATTATGGTAGGGCCAGTTTCTAATTTGTCTCCCCCCTCCTCCCTTCTCTCTCTCTTGTGGGCGTCTCTCCCTCCCTTCTCTTCCCATTCCAATAGGTGCAGAAGATCACTTTGACTTTACAGCTTCATCTACCATTCACTCCGTCCTGCTAAACCAGGACCTGCTAGACGCTCGTGAAAAACTCCTGCACTTCTTACCCTGCTCTGTTTCTGCTTCACAGCCCTGTCCACTGGACCATCGGCACTGTTAACTGAGGAGCAAACACTGGCCCAAAAAGGTATGAGATAAAAAAAAAACCTCTCTTTTTGTTCTGTTCTGTTTTTGTTCTATTTTGCAGAGTAATTGTAAATTTCATTGCTTCAGTGCTGGACTCAAGATGATGCAAACACTTTTTATTCCAAACAAATGTAGAGATTTTTTCAGTAGATAACGGCAGGGGAAGAGGAATCATCTTGGAAGAGAAAATATACTTTTCACACGCACAGCAAAGTGGGAAAGGCTGAAGGCTGTTAAACTTTTAAACTCGTGGATCAGTTGAACTTTCTGGATCAACATTCATCATCTCATTAGTACTTTTTTAATAATAATAGTATAATAATAATAGTAATTTTTAATGGAATAATTTCACTCTGAAAAGGCAAAGATTAGTTTCACATTTAGCACATGCTCATGGGAAAGTGGTTCTACCAACAAAAATTATCGCACTGCAAACTCACCAAAACCAAATGGGGAATTTTGGACTGAACAAGTTTAACTTTGGAACACACTGCCTTGGCTTTGTCCAGAGCAGACTGCTGAGGGCTCATTTACTCATTTAACATTGTCCTTAGAATGTTCTTGCACGGAATGACAACTCTGGGGTGGTTTTATCTCTTCTATCTCATATTGTAAAGAGCTGTTCACACTTTATAAGGCTCATAAGGCTGCAACAGATTTACAAGGAGCCCAGCTACAGTACAGGACTTACAGTATAGGTTTAACTAGCAGCAAATATCCTTAGATACATGTCCATTGAGACCCAGGTGACTGCCAAACACTTCTTCATCATCCAGCAGTGAAGTTACTTTGCAACGTCCATTTTCAGTAATACATGTATGTGGGTTTACAGCAGGATGCAGCGTATCAGGGAAGGCATTCACATACGCACCATGAAGGCAAAGAGGAAAGTGGAGGAGATCTCCAAGGAGGACGTCCAAGCTTTTTTGAAAAAGAATGCCTTTGTACTCTTCACAGTCGGGGCAGTTATTGTAGGTGTGTATGCCTCTGCAAGCTAAACTCCAATTGACTTCATTCAGTCAGAGTCTTGTCAATGCAATGGGGACACAAAGCATGTTCTTCGCTTCTGCAGGTATTGTTCTGGGATTTACTCTTCGTCCCTATAAGATGACCTATCGAGAAGTAAAGTACTTCTCCTTCCCAGGAGAGTTGCTGATGAGAATGCTTCAGATGCTTGTTCTGCCCTTGCTGGTCTCCAGTCTAATAACAGGTACAACACCATCACACAATGCAACCCCAATTCCAAAAAAGTTGTGGGACGATGTGTAAAGCATAAATAAAAACAGAATGCAATGATTTGCAAATCTCATCAACTCATATTTTATTCTCAATAGAACATAAACAACATATCGGATGTTGAAACTGACATATTTTATCATTTCATGGAAAATATTGGCAACAGGTCAATAACATGACTGGGTATAAAAGGAGCATTTCTGAGAGGCAGAGTCTCTCTAATGTAAAGATGAGCAGAGATTAGCTAATATGTGACAATTGTGGAACCATTTCAGGAAAATGTTTCTTTCCACCATCTCAGTGTGCAAGGGACAAGGCTTAAGGTCAAAACTGGGTGTGCATGGGCCCTCAGGCAGCATTGTATTAAAAACAGGCATGATTCTCTACTGGACATCACTGCATGGGCTCAGGAACACTTCCAGCAATCCCTGTCTGTGAACACAGTACGCTGTGCAATCCACAAATGTAGGTTAAAGGTGTATCATGTAAAGAAGAAGCCAAATGTGAACATGATCCAGAAATGCTGCACCTATAGAAAACATTTGGTGCATCATAAAACAAAAAATCTGGCAACAAAGGTCCCGGACTCTTAAGCAGCTAGAATCCCGCATCAGCCAAGAACAGGACAACATTCCTCTCCTAAAAGTCCAGCAACTGGTCTCCTCACTTCCCAGACGTTCACAGACAGTTGTTAATAGAAGAGGGGATGCTACAAAATGGTAAACATCACCATGTTCCAACTTTGTTTGAAGTGCTGCTGCCTAATTCAAAATGAGGTAATATTTAGCATTAAATGATAACAGTTCTCAGTTTCAACATCTGATATGTTGTTAATGTTCTATTGTGAAATACATATATTTATATAGAATTTGAAGATACTTGCAAATCATTACATTCTGTTTTTATTTATGTTTTCCACATTGTCCCAACATTTTCGGGATTGAGGTTGTACATGCACCTCATCTATCAGTTGATAAAAGACTTTTTGGTTTTCCACATGTCTGCTGTTTAAAGAGCAAACGTGGTTCTGTCTATGGCTTAAGGTACTCACAATTTCCATGCTTAATTTATAGATCATTATTATTATTTATTTAATAGATCTGATATAGACCACCATCTGATACTTGTTTAAACAACTTGAAATAGACAATCATATGCTTGATATGAAATATGCCAGTAAATCAAGGTATAGGCTGTGTAGATATAAGCCATCTTCTGTGGTTTCATACAACAATGTTGAAATAAAAATATTCTTGACCTTGGAAATAGTATTTGAGAAATGTTTGGTCCCACTAGTTTCCTTTCAAAGTCGAGAATGGATTTAGAACTAGATCCTTAGAGATGGACGGTAACTAAATATGCTGAGGTACTTGAATTGTGGAATATTTATATTTTATGTTGCTTTTCATTTTACTCCACTACAGTTCTGAGATAAATATAAATGTAAATCTCATGTAAATAAATGTCATTAAACCTCCCTCTGACTTCCTTCCGAGAATGTCTTTCTACTTTTACCTGAAAAATGCCACCAGATGGCATCACTTTGAAGAACCCTCAGTTCAGATTTTGTCATCTCACTGTGGTGTTTGTATTTACGGTCAACATGCTTTTTTAGAGCTCCTCCACATTACATCATCTAGACTCCTATTGATGAAATACCCCTCTGGGTAATGTCATCTGGAGCAGTCTTTCAGCTAGAAGCAGAGAAATATTATACTATAGGGCGCAGGAAGTAGAGCAGTCGGCTATCAATCTCACAGTCGTTGGTTCGATCCCTAGCTCTTCTGGTAAAATGTCGAATTGTCTTTGAGCAAGAGACTGAACAACAACTTAGTTGCTCCTGGTGACTGTAGCATCGGTGTGTGAGTGCGAATGAGTAAATGAAAAGCAACCTAAAACGCAGCCTATGTAAAAATGCAGACCATTTAAAGTAAAGCCATAGAAGGCGAGTTAGAAATTTGGTGAAATTGCCCTTTAATTTAGGTTCATCTGCACAGGAAATCCTTTACACAGAGTCACTTCAACCTAAACGATTTGTTGAATTTGGTTAGAACCAAGTCATGGTAAGAACCCCAACTATCAAATCCTCCCCAACCTCCTCTCTGTGCAGACTTTCTCACTTCATCAGTGCCTCACCCAATGTCCTGCTTTGCTCCCGTCAAACTGGAACTTCTATAATACACCTAACAAAACAACCTATGGTTCATAATAAGCTGTAATAATAAGCTGCTCGTATAGGCACAGTTGTTTTAACAAAAGGAAGATGGAGTCTCTAAATTCCCAAACTACAGATCTTTGTGCAGTAACAATGGATCAACATTTATGAAGTGACACCAAAAATTGGATACTTAACTCTATGATTCAAGTGTAACAACTCTATGTGAGGTAAACTGGAACTGTGGTATTCAGTGACATTTTAAAGACACAAAGTTTTGCATTTTTCATGTTGTGACTAAATCAATTGTGTCTTAAAGATGTGTAATAAAAAATAAAAAAAATGGGTTTTCTTTGTTTCTGTGACAGAACCACCTCAGCTTAGGTGGTTCACGGGGAGGTCATCTTTACAAGCCAGTAATCAGTGAGGACATCAGCCTTTCCTCCAGCCTGGTGATGAAGAGATTCCCACTGATTCGGTGCAGAGGAGGCTTACTTTAGTTTAATTACAGAAGATGTATCATTCTTGTGGCCTCTTACTGCACTGGTCTGTTCTCATTGCTTGCTGCAGTGGCATAACCTCACTCATTCTTCCAGGCAGTGTCATCTGCCAAATCTACTTTTACAAATCTTGTTGAAATGTAACTGGGATTATGGACTTAATGTAACTGCTAAAATTCAAACATGCTTCAGCCATAGTGAATCATTGACTGTTGTTTAATGTGTAAAAGAGTAGCTGTTTACAGAAACACTGTAAAGGGTTTTGGATACTGATAATGTAGAAACTACTACATGGGTGGAGACAATTTAAGTGCAGATCATTCAGAATAACTCATTCCACTGTTCTGTATTACCTGTCCAGCCTCTGTGCAGGGTTTTCACTTACAGTAAGTCAAATACATGAACAGCAACAAATGATGAACTGAGGTGGAGCTTAAGTAGTGCAAGTAAAGGACTTACTTTCCACATCTGCTCGTGTCCTTCCTGCATTCTTGTTCATCACTTTTCCAATGCAGTAGAGTTCACAGTGCCCCAGTTTGCCACCATAATGTATTCAAAAGTGTTGACTTAAAGACAGGATATGGTAAAGAACCAGCTAACACACTGTAACACATTTTATTCATATTCTACTGATTAGGAATAAACACACTAGTCAGAGGAAACATGAATTGGGGCTTGTTTGTATATAAAGAATATTTGTACATGTCTTAATAATCAGAAACAATATTTCCATCCTCTGTCCTACAGGAATGGCAGCTTTGGACAGTAAAGCCTCAGGAAAAATGGGCATGCGAGCTGTGATTTACTACATGACCACGACCTTTATCGCAGTTTTCATTGGGATCTTAGTTGTCCTCATCATCCACCCAGGAAAAGGATCCAAAGATGAGTTTGGAAAGCAGCAGACGATAGAGCAAGTCAGTCCTGCTGATGCCTTCTTGGACCTGATCAGGTAGCCTGCATAGACGTGTTAGTCATGATGTTTGACAGTAAACAGCCAACATCGTTTTAATGACTGTGATTTCTCATTTCAGAAACATGTTTCCACCAAACTTGGTCCAAGCTTGCACTCAGCAGGTGAGCAGTGATAATCTCCTGGCTTCATTCAAAATAACCAGTGTAAAAACCTACTGAGCTCACACTGTCTATTAGACTTCTCTTGTGCTCCAGTGGAAATTTTTATCACATGGTGAGGAAGGTTAAAGGACACAGGTAGAAATTACTTCATCTGTTTAGAAACTTGGTACTGGCTTGGTCCAACATGATTTAAGTAGACCCCAGCCCAGCAGGACCCACAGCTCGCTACATTTTTCAGACTATCTCTTAAAAACTCTCCACAGCTTCTACAAAGCAAATTTCTCGACAAAGTTGACAATGTATAGACATCCACTACACACTTTATACTGGGAGTTTAGTCTTAATCACAGTATAACTAGCAAATCTTAGTAGTTTTGGCTCCTAATGGAAACACAGTACAACATTAGTAATCTCTTGGAGTCATGCGTATGTTGTTATCATGAATAACCATGGACTCAGAAATCCAGTCTCAGTCTCCTTTGAAAACACCAGCACTCCGCACAGACGATCCTGTGGTCACTCACCAACAGGGTTGGCAGTTCAATCCCTGTCTATTCTGGTCGAAATGTTGAAGGTCCTTGAGCAAGACACTGAACCCCAAGTTTCTCTTAGTGTGTATATGTTCACTTGTCAGTTGCTTTGGATAAAAGTCAATAAGTCTTCTAAATGACTGAATGCCAACTAATTATTGATTACTTCAGGATCCATCCCCTGAATATCTACGGCAAATTTCTTAGTCCGCTTAAATACCTTTCTGAAAAAGAGTTCACCATGACATTCCTGGTATGGGAAAGGTGGTTAGGTCACCATTAGCAGGATTTATGGCGGAATAACCAAAACCAATTTCATGGAAAATAGATTTGTTTTGGTAGATCTATGTGTAAAGGCATGCGGGTTAACTGGTGCAGAGTCACACCCAGTGACCCTGCTGTCACTGCTGTAGTGCTACTACTGCTGGTGCTACTAGAAAAAAGTTGAGGATCATCAGTAGCATTCTACATTTAAACTGCTGGTGCACTTATTTCCCATTTGAACAATCATGAAAGATTAATTTAACAAGTATTATAACCTGATTCTGAAGGTTGGGCTTAGTGTAGTGGTCTTTTTCAGTTGTCTCAAACTCCACTAGTTTAACCTTGATTCTTCAATTCTTTTATTCTCCAGTTCAAAACCAAATATGGAAAGCGAGTCGTCCATGTGACAGTGACAGTGAACGACACCCTCTTCAACATGACCAATGTCACCCAGGAGGTCATGGACATCACACGGGAGGAAGTGATCCCTGTGCCAGGTCAGGTGAATGGGGTCAACGCCCTTGGGCTGGTGGTCTTCTCCATGTGCTTTGGTCTGATAATTGGTAGCATGAAGGAGCAGGGCCAGATCCTGAGGGATTTCTTTGACAGCCTCAATGAAGCCATTATGCGTCTGGTCGCCATCATCATGTGGTGAGGCTTCACTTTCAGGAAAGATGCTTCCTGTTTGACAAATATTACCAGCATTAGTGTATACAATCAATAACTCACTGTTTCCCCTCTCAGGTATGCTCCCATCGGCATCCTGTTCCTAATTGCAGGAAAGATTGTGGAGATGGATGATTTGACACAAATGGGTGGCCAGCTGGGCATGTATACTATCACGGTCATCATTGGCTTATTGATCCACGGTGTTCTTATTCTGCCCACTCTATATTTTGTCATCACTCGGCAGAACCCCTTTATCTTTATTGCTGGGCTACTGCAAGCTCTTGTAACAGCCCTGGGAACCTCTTCCAGGTAAATATTATAACTATCACACTTCAGTAATGTATTACAGGAAATATTTTTAAAAATGTGTTTGCGGCCAAATGCACAAAGATGAGCATCTACCAGGGTCGAATGTAGGAGCTAGTTTTTAGTCCATAGGCTGGAGGCAGGTGGAACCTGCCTGTGCTTACCTCTGTCAAGCATAGTCTCCCCTCTGTCAAAATAAAAAAGCTCATGAAATTTGGTTTAATTACAGACATAATCGAGGCTGTTTCGGTAGTAATATCATCATCAATTGTCATTACTCCCTGTGTGACATATGTGCTATTCTGATTGCCCTGGGAACAATGGCCTCTGATTTTGAATACAGGTAGACTTTGGCATCAGTATAGGAAGCCTATACACAAAAACTGCGTTGGGTTCAGGGTAAGGTTACATTAACAGACAACATTGTTAGGGACCAAAACTTTAGTGTAAGGTTAAGTTACAAGATAAATTACATAAAAAGCAAATGGTACAAACAATGACCACTTCCTTACTATAGTAACCACATGCACCGAATTGTGGTACGATCTGCGTCATGCTTCACATTGCTGGCCCCCACACATTTCTCTGTCTGGGTATGTCTCTCTGTTGCCCTGAGTTAGAATGGGGATAGCTGGGATAAGCTCCACCCCGCGATCCAAATAGGAAAAGTGGTGACAGATAATGGATAAAAGATGGAAGTCAAAGGGAAGTTCAATAGCATTCATTTACATCTACTACTCAAACTAGAACCAAAAGAAGCAAGTTCAAAATCAGTGAGAGCCTTTAACTATATTAATCATTTAAATGTTTCATGTCTTGTAGACTCGTGGAACCTACAGAAGCTTCTGCTCAGCAAACATATAATCGAGCTTATGTTCGGGGTTAGTTCAGCACTATCACTACATTTTTAACAAAAATGACAAGTCATACACACATTGGTGACTGGACTCCCAGGAGGGCAAAGATAGTCTATCTTTGGACTTTAGACTTTAGACTTTAATTTTTGACTGCCAGTTGACTCAGGTTCAGGCAGAATGAAGTTGTGTATAGATTGGTTTTCACATATAGATGGATTTATCATGACATCAACACCCTGCTACTGCTTCTGTGTCCAGTTTGTGTTAAGTTAAACATGAGCCAGACAGCACAGAAACATTGTTTCATTTAAACAGGTCTGTTGGCAACACAGGTACATTACAACAGTTTTTTTTACTACTGTCTAAATAAATTTTAGACATATTTTAATCTCTGCTGCTTGTTGAATTTTTACCGCTGAGCTTTAAACGATGCTTTTGTGGGCCTTGTGTTGAATTGAGCTCAATGTGGTGGCACTAATACCATACACTGACTTCAATATAACTTCCTGAATGATACTTTTTGATACCACTTCTACAAATTCATTAAAAAAAAAAAAAAAAAGAGCTACATTATGTAACAAATCTTGTTTTATTTTTCCACTGTTTGAGGCTGTCTGGGAGTAGAAGAACTTTCATATTTTAGAGCGAGACCACCAGAAGTTGATCAGAGTTAAGATGCTAACTTAGGCTAAATGTCATTATACATACATCTCATTTTAGTGTGTTCGTAGTGAATAACGAGCAAACTTTTGTATGTACATTGTACAGACAGTACACGTAAGCCTGTGTATTGCTAGATACTGTACAGGGATTGTACAGAGTTTTGCAAAATCATAGAATGTAAATTTGTAAACATCACCAACCTTTAAAGCAACATCATTCAAAACCACCGCTGATGTTTCCAGTTCTAAATTAAAATTGTGTTTGGTCTTTCACCTGCCAGCTCAGCCACTCTTCCTGTCACGTTTAAATGTCTGGAGGAAAACAACCGAATTGATAAGAGAGTCACAAGATTTGTGCTGCCTGTGGGTGCCACCATCAACATGGATGGAACGGCTCTGTATGAAGCACTGGCAGCCATCTTCATTGCTCAGGTCAACAACATGGAGATGAACTTTGGTCAGATCATCACCATAAGGTGAGATTAAAAGAAAGAAGACAGTAATGGTGAAAATGTAATGAAAATGAAAAAAAAAATGCAAATACATCAGAGACAGGCATTGTTTGATCTGTCTGTGTGCTTCTATTCAATCTAGTATTACAGCAACTGCAGCCAGTATCGGAGCTGCTGGGATCCCTCAGGCAGGTTTGGTCACAATGGTGATTGTACTGACCTCTGTTGGACTTCCTACTGATGACATCACTCTCATCATTGCAGTTGATTGGTTCCTGTGAGTAGCTTGCAGCATTGTGAACCCATGAACAGTAAATCAAGTGTAACATCTATTTAAATTAGGAATGTGATTAAGTGCAATTAATCGATTAACCAGACTTTGGACCCAGTGTAACCCAGTTCATCTGGTTCAGAAGTGATCTGTTTTGAGCTCTGTTAGACCTTATGAGGCCACGACTTGTGGCCTTGTGAGTCCCGCAAATATCGAAGGCCTCACAGCCAAATGCAAGAGTAACGGGCAACTGTAATTTGTATCCTGGGTTTGGGCTTTCATTTCTTTTGGGTCTGTTTTCCACGTGTCTGTTTCAGGTCAAAGACATCTACTAAGGTGCTATAAGCCAGTAAGCCAATATTTAAGACCCCTTGAGACTATAGGACCTACTCCACCTTTCCAATGAGCCAACTGAGACAGACCAGCCTGTTCACAATATCAGAAAACAGAGCAGTTCTTTCTTTCTTTTTTTTTGCCCAATGTGTCCTGCATTCGTTTTCACAGCCCCATTTTAAACATGTTGTTGAGTTGAGTGCTGTAAACGCAACCTCACATCCCGATGTAAACTTCTCACTTTTTTAAGGTCAAAATCAGCTCTCTATCCACTACCACCTAGTGACACACTTCTCTGGTCTCCCAGGAGTGTTGTTCCACATTGTCCCTTAATACTCAATATTTTTTGCAATGAGCTTTTACATAGAAACATAATTAGGTTTCCCAAATTAATCATTTCAATTAGAAATTACTCAGCTAACTGGGTTAATAGAAAGAAACCCTTATCTCCTTTAACTAGGATGGACCAAATACTGTCCACACAACCTCAACTCATGAACACAGGCCCTTCTCACATTGAACAGTGTGTGAAGTTTCTTATGACCTGTCAGACGATGCCATCTCTCTTTTAGCATGAAACATTTCAGGCTCTGTGTCATGCTCGAAACAAAATATGTAACTAACTAATAATGATCCCAGAGAACACGACAGGATTTATACACATTGTGTACATTTCTATGGCTCAGACAGCTCAGCTGTCACATAGACATTCAGAATTCAGAATTTATTTAAAAATGTTGTTCACTTTACCAAACCTTATTTTCTGGAAGTAAGAGTTTGTAAGT
Source organism: Channa argus (assembly GCF_033026475.1). Lineage (NCBI taxonomy): Eukaryota > Metazoa > Chordata > Actinopteri > Anabantiformes > Channidae > Channa > Channa argus. Next base: position 21,049,480 of record NC_090214.1, on the reverse strand, counting down.
CAAACCTTTTTTCTTTCCATTTGGCTGCTTAAATTTAAAGCCTTACAGCATTTGCATGCGTAATATTATTGTCATGCAGGACATGCCTTTAAAAATCATAAACTCAGCTAACAGACAGGAGTCATGTACTGTATATTACATAAATGTTATGTTGGTCTCCAATACACTGCGTCTTGTTCGTATACTTTCACCCATATAGTGGTTTTTGTTGAGGTTTATAACATTAGTCACTCTCACGGAAATTTTGAATAATATTATTTATAGTTAAATTTATATTTTATTATTAAAAAAATATTATTTATCAATAAATAATAATAAGACCAATATTTATCTCGCTTCTTCCTGACAGTGGCTTTCATCGGCTGCATTACTTTGTTTGGAAAGCAAGTAGTCAGTGTTCAAGCTTTTTTCTTCTGCTGCCAGAATTCCCAATGGAATCATTTAGTTTCATATTTGAGTCAAAGATGGAACACCAGTACCTTCCTAGTGAAAAATACATATACATTCTGTGTGCTTTTGCAGGGAGGTATTTAGGGTGGGTTACCCATTCAAATGTGTTTGCTTTGTGACTTATCAATACGATGCATGAAACTGAATTTTTTATTTAATTTTTTTGCTGGGACATAGGGACCGTCTACGTACCACCACCAATGTTTTGGGGGATTCAATCGGTGCCGGCATTATTGAGTTTTTATCTCGACACGAGCTCTGCAGTAGAGATGTGGAGATGGGCAACTCGGTGGTGGAGGAGAAGGAGAAGAAGAAACCTTACAAGCTCATCTCCCAGGATAGCGATTTTGAAAATGACAGACATGCTCACACTGAATCCAATATGTAATTCATTTGCATTTACACTGGCCCTGTTGTTGTTAACCCTAGTTTTTATAGTTATTATTTCCCACTTGAGATTTATAAAAAAAATTAATGTGGTAGAAACAATGGATTTCTTACATTCATTTTCAATTTAAACTGACAAAGCTTCTTTAATACAAGTTTCTGTCATGTGTTTAAATAGGACTGATAGTTTCATGTCTGTGTGTTTGCTACTTTAGTTAACACTTGTAACATCAATGTATTTTCCCCTCATTTAGAGGCTGACATGAAAATGCTGTCTGCATGCAGGACTTAGTAAATGATGTCAGAGCAGAATGAAAAGTAGGCTGACACTTTTAAATGGATACTTGGGGAAAAGTTTTTTGTTCAGACTCATTAAATCAACAATATTTTCCCAGTTTTTTACTAACCAAGTGCATATGTATTGCATGTCTTATGCTAAACTCTCAGATTTCATTATGAAGGCAAAAGACAGATATATAGTTGTTTATTATAACTTCAGTGAAATAAATAGAATAAAAACATTCCTGCCTGTTTGTCACTCATTCAAACTGTCAATTTCAGTGGGATTAATTAATATACTGGAATCAATTTGTACCCAAACTGTGTAGTTTCACATTAAATAGACTGTAAGACAACCATTGCAGCAATGATTTGCAAATCTTTTGTAACCTATTTTTGATTTTAAATAGTACAAAAAAAAACATATCAACCATTGGGACTAAATAATTGTTATAGTTTTTTGCCCATTTTTAATTAGATGCCAGCAACTTGTTTCAAAACAGCTGGGACACAAACTGGAAAAGCCGTGAAAAACATCATAAAACTAATGCGGTTAATGTTACAGCATTTAAAATGTTTTTTACATATGTTTTTAGTGGCAAAGTGTTCTAAACCTTTTATTATTATTAACTGCTATTGACCCTCCCATGAGGTCAAACCTGTTAAACCGCACTCACAACTGTCATCAGTTGCTGTTGTTGTCGGCTTTTTATGGCAGTTTTCACATGGTCTGCAATCAAACACAACCCCCTGCAGCACTTTAACACAAGGGCCTGCACTGGTAGGGGGGGTGAGGGTGTGTCATGTTTTATACCCTGGCCTAGGGGAAACCAGGACGCATCACAAAATCACAAAAGACTCCCCCTCTTCCCAGCACACAGAAACCACAATCAATCAGGAAAAATAAATGAGCTCAGGGTGGGTCCAGCAAAATAACAAACAAAGCGTAACTAGCCAGAACACCCTGTTCTTACCTAAACCAAAGAATTACCTAAACTTCTATCCCAACGCTTACGAAAAGTTTCCTGCTATAGAACAATCTTATTTACACCAGGTCAAATCAAACTGCATCAACAGGATGGGGCAGCAAGGGAGAGAAGAGTCCCCTTTTTAACGGGGAGAAATGGTGTTTCAACATTCTGATAAGTGGCTGCAAACGATCAGCTCCTGAAACAACACAATTGATCATACCTGCCAAGCAATCAATAAACACATTCCCCTGTGACTCATTTCATGACAAACGGTCCTCGGATCATCTCTCCATTATGTTCATTCCAGCATACAGGCACCTGGTAATTAGGGAGATACCCTCTGTTAAGCAGGTGAGGGTTCAGCTTTAGGGGGCCATGAATACACTGCACAACTGTTTTCATGATGAGAGCAGCAGCAACATACAATCAGCACATCCGTGTGGATGAGTATGCTACGCCTGTGTCAGAGTACATACATCTGATTGACCACAGAAGTGCGCAGCATGCTGTAAGCATGAAACACGGTTTTTAAATCTGGCAACACGGTGGCTCTTCAAACAGCCAGAGCCAATCTCAACTAGGCCATCATACAACAAAGCACACACATGGACAGAAAATGGTAAATGGTCTTCATTTATATAGCACTGTTCTACCTATTGGTACTGAAAGCACTTTACAGTGCTTCTCATTCACTCATTCGAACTCACAATCATACAGAGTCACACAGCGATGAGAGAGCTGCTGTGCAGCTGGCCTTCATTCAACAGGAGCAACTTGAATACGTTAGGTCAGTATTCAACAACGATTACCCCCCAGCACACAGTAAACAAACTGGCATCCCTAGGCATCCCTGATGACCCACGATTGTGTCAGCAGGTCCACTACTAACAATATAATTAAATACGCTGATGATGCAACAGTAGTGGGCCTCATTCACAATGATGATGACAGGTCCAACAGAGAGGAGGTAGAGCAGCTGGTGGACTGGTGTGGGAGAAACAACCTCTTCCTGAATGTTGACAAAACAAAGAAAATGATTGTAATTAACAACACAGCAGTGGAGGTGGTGGGGAGTACCAAGTTCCTGGGGATGCACATCACAGGCAGATTAACCTGGACTGAGAACCTTGCATCTCTGGTGCATCTTCTCTGCTTGGTCCCCTCTCCAAAACGTACTACTTTTTAGTACCCTTTGACAAACTGCCTCTCTGTATGGTGCGGCAGACTGGAAGTGTCCCCAGAGAGTGGTAAGGACAGCAGAGAAGATCATTTGCAATTCTCTTCCTTCGAGCCAGGAGATAGGACATAAATGTTGGCTGTCTCGTGCCCTCGTTGCCTGTCTCGTGCCCCCCCCGGGCAGCCACAGGGGGGTGCCTCACCCAGGGACACATCTGGTGGGTAAGCTGGGTGGATCCGTCAGACTTCTGCATCCCATCCTGCTGCTATACTCATGGAGCTACCAGGCCAAACTCAGTCTCCTCAAATGGTTTTCCTTTTGTAGTCTCTGTACAATACAAGACAATCTTTACATTACAATTTTGAAGGTTCAATTTGGGGATCATCACCTGCTCATCATAAGGCAACTGTTGTGCAGGAGGTAGAGAGGTTATCGATAGAGACACACCTGAAGCCTTTTAAAGACTGGACAGTTCCCACTTAAACACTGTTTCCAGTAACTGCCACAGTCTGGATGAGGTTCATCTTGGTCTCGTTAGTCAATATGATTTACAGCAAAAACTAATGGCACTGTTTACAATTTTCTCTTTTAATGTAAGAATTGCTCATGAAATGTGATCTGATTGTCACCAAAGTTACAATTATCAACAAACACAACATTTCTAAGCTGATAAAACAAACAGCCATGATCCTTCATGTCTTCATTGAACATACCCATTAAACATACAAGTGATAGTAAAAAACGTAATGGCAGCAGTGTTTTAATCACAGGTTGAACCATCTTTGGCGGCAATAATCTCAAGTGAGTTCTTCCTGAAGCTGTGGATTAGACCTGCACAACATTCAGGAGAAAAATTGCACAGTTCTCTTGAGGTCATTTAACAGCATCTGTATTGTGGTTAGTTCTGGGCTCTGACTGGGCAAATTTATAAGGCAGTGTTTGTTTTTCCAGAGTGATTCTGTAGAAGATTTACATTTTTGTTTAGGTTAATTATCCTTGTGCATCACTGAGCTTTACTGAGTTTCAGCTTGTGAGCATTCATGCTGATATTATCCTGAAGGTCACCTTGGTAAACTTGGGAATCAGTTTTCCTCTCCATGATGGTGAGTGGTTCGACTAGTTTTTAAACACTGCTGCCATAGATTTTTCCAGCAGCACCTTGTTTGTGAAATGGTAAATGCTCTGCACTTATATATCACTTTTCACTATCACTGTTACTCATGCACCACAGTTGCCCCAATAAATTCAATAAAAGGATCATGACGGTGTTGTGTTAGCTGATATTTGAGCTGTTCAGCTCTCTGAAGGTCCCTGAATGCCTCATGTGTATACACACAGCGGTGATAGGCTGCTCACGCTAGGATTGTTGTGTTGCTGTCACAGCAAAAAGTATGGATACAAAAGCAAGTGCTTGGTCTGCTGCATGATGAAGCTCTTCCTAATTAGTTTTCATGGACGACTTTGATGGAGAACGGATCACATTTAATGATAAATTTATGCAGAAAACCAGAAAATTGAAGGAAGGTGCCTTTACTTGTTGCAGGCAACTGTGGCACAGGAGGTAGAGCGGTCGTCCACCAATCCAGCAGTTGTTGATTTGATCCCCAGCTCCTCCGGTCACAAGTTGAAGTGTCCTTGAGCAAGACACACTGAACCCCAATTTAGTTGCTCTCAGTGAGTGTTGGCATTGCAGCTCTCCCTCGTTTTGTAAGTGTCAATGAAAAATGGTAAATGGCCACTTTTATAGCGCTTTTATTCAAAGTGCTTTACAGTGTTGATTCCCATTCACACACACACTCACACACCGATGCACGAGTCTCACCTCAGTCTATTTACTCATAAACCATAATCATAAGTGCCCAAATACCTATAATGAATTATTTTGACCACTAGGTGGCTTGTTGTCATCTGAAGCGTCAACAGATGAACCACTTTTGGGTTCAAATGAATCAAAAGCTTCGATTAAAACCTGATATCTTTACAAGTAAGCTCTAAGTAGGTTTAGCAATTCAATGTTTTTTCAAATAATTATATAATAATAATAATAATAATAATAATAATAATAGCTTTATTTATAAAGCACTTATCAAACAAAGTACAAAGTGCTGTACATTAAAAGGAAAATAAGGATAAATAAATAAATCAAATGAGGTTAAATAAAGTAAAAACTACATCAAGTGACATAGATAGAATATACTAGAATATACTAGATAGAATATACTATTTATACTATAACAAGGATCTCACATCTCAGGAAAGGCAATTCGATGCGATTCGAGACAATTCGAAAAATGCGTTTTCAGACAGGACAGGATGACACTGAGTCATAGAGCCTGATTTCCTCAGGCAGGACATTCCACAGTTTGTAGCCATGATGGAAAATGCTCCATCCCCTTTGGTTTTTAACCGGGAAATTGGAACAGACAACAGTCCACTGTCTGATTATCTTAAGTTTCGTAATGGCACATATGGAATTAAAAGATCAGAAATATAGGATGGTGCCATGCAGTGCATTATAAGTAATCAGTAAAATCTTAAAATTTATCCTAAGATGAAGAAGGAGCCAATCCAGAGATGCAAGACAAGGAGTAATGTGGCCGAACTTCCTGGTTCTAGTCAGGAGCCGAGCTGCCGAGTTCTGAACAATTTCTAGGTGTTTCAAGTCTTTTGGGTGAAGTGAGGAAAATAGCCTATTGCAATAATCTAGACAAGAGGAGATAAAAGCATGAATAATAGTCTCAGTGTCATTAAAATTTAACATAGGTCTGATTTTTGCAATATTCCTAAGATGATAATAGCAGGACTGTTCTAGTTTAGTGATGTGATGCTCAAAACTCACGTTGCAGTCAAATAAAACACCAATATTTCTGACAACTGGCTTAACAAATTTTAATAAAGGCCCTAAAGATGGGAGAATATTACTGGTTAGATTTTGACGTCAAATTATAAGAATTTCTGATTTATTTGAATGTAATTTAGAAAATGTAAGGACATTCAGTTTCTAATATCGAACATACAATCTTGTAGCGAACTCAACCTACTATGAACTATAAGAGTAATAGGGAGATACAGCTGAGTGTCATCAGCACAACAGTGAAATTAAATATTATACCTGCGTATAACATCACCCAGTGGAAGCATCTAGATTGAGAAAACAATTGGGCCAAGCATCAATCCTTGGGAAACACCATCCTCAGAGGGGGAGGGGGATGACATATAATTGTCAATGGAGACACAAGATTTCCTATTAGATAATTATGAAGCAAACCAGTTTAACGCTGTGGCTGATATACCCACCCAGTGCCTCAGTGTGTCCAGCAGAATATTATGATCTATATAACTTACTATCTAGCACCTTTCAAAGTATTTTTTCTGCTTGGTTTTCTCTTTCAGGTTCATCTACATGCTTTTTTTTCGCTTAATCTTAGCCCCCTGACTCTGGAGTAGCACTCAATGCTTCACATTGTGGACCCTCAACATACTACAAAATATACGTTTTTATAGACTTTGTATGTTCTGAAATGTACTGTGAGCTCTTTAGACAAGATCAAGAACTGAGGCGCTCATCTAAAAAATGCGCTACAAAAGTGTCATGTGATTCTGTGACGTTAGGTGCCTTTGTGTCCAACTTCCGGAAACGTTTATCACTTCCGGCTGAGGCTCAGTCTGCAGCCAGGTCCCATTAGGAAAAGCTCCAAAGTTCCAGCTTGTCATGGTTTGTATTTCCAGGTGTATTTCATCTCAACAGATGATAATAAATTTAACTGAATAACTGTAAACTGTGGATTAATAAACTCAAATAAACTAAAATAAACTTAAATAATCGACTAAAGTCTAGCTTTAATATTTAATTTGGGGAAAAGTAAAAGAAAAATGAAATATTGCAGAGCTGGTTCAGGAAAATTAACCTAATTAACACATCTAGTTTGGAAGTGTGCAAGCTTTGATTAATTAGTCCCAGCGTGGCTCTGCCTCATTATGACGTCATAATTATGAAAGCTTGCTTTTCCCCGCGCTCAGCGCTCTTCCCACTGTTTAATGCGTGTGAAGTGGTGTGAAACCGAGAGATGGCGATAATGCAACAAGTGGATTAACACTGGCAAGAAAATCTCAGAAGAAGAGCGAGCGGCTGCTTTTGGATGAAAACCACTTTGCTCCTGGCCTCTCTTACCTCCACATCACCGTATATTATCTCTTTCTCACACACACAAACACACGCACACACACACACACAGCACCATGGCGGCCACAGAACGCACAGACCTGGGCTGCGCGCTCTGCATCATCACCGGCGCCTCCAGAGGCTTTGGACGGACTGTAGCCAGGGACGTGGCCCGGCTGATGGAGCCGGGGTCCGCGTTCGTCCTGGTGGCTCGATCCGGGGACGAGCTGCGGGCTCTCCAAGCGGAGCTGGGCCAATCGGAGGCAGGCAAAGCGGGGCTGGTGGTCGAGTGTGTGGTGGCGGATCTGAGTGACATGGAGGGAGTGGAAAGCGTAGTGACGACGTGTGAAGAGGCTTTTTCCAACCAAATCGATCATGTTATACTTGTCAACAACGCTGGTAAGTCTCTGCACAGTCTGCTTTTTATTGCTTTTAGGGATCGTTCCATGGATTCCATCTATTCTAAAACGGAACTTTTACTTCCCTTGGTATATGTCTAAGTACATATTTAAATGCTTTTTCATTCGGTAATTACTATATGCCAGTATAATTAAATCATTATTAAATTATTATTATTATACAAATCATATGAAGTTTGTTTAAAAGGCAATACAGCATTCACTAATTATTAATCTGGTGACATGTAACAGTATGACTGTCACGTGATGCATTTTTATTCCTGAACACTAGTTATACTTTACATTGTGATACTTACACCGATCAGCCACGACATAAATACCAGGTTGTGGTTTTAATATAAAACTACTAAATGGTTTTTATAAAAAAATATTTGTCCATTTGTTGAAATTGTTAAAATCAGGCTTACCATCAGTATCAGCTGATCTTTGACTCTTATTTTTCTTAAATACTCTACATGTTTTGTGATAATTACCATAATCAGTATTGTTTAAAATACATAGTTTTCTTAGTATCTTCTAAGTATTTTTACTTTTGTACTTCAGGTAAAATGTAGATAATCTGCTTAGTACTTTTACTTGAGTAAAAGATGTAAAGTTTTTAGGCCAATACTTGCACTTTTACATGAGTATTGAGTGTGTACTTGTACTACGTCTGTACACAGTCTGCATACATGTTGCTGTGTATGAGGCTGTGTACATGCTCGGAGTAGTAATACTGACCCTTGTCCTCCATGAAATAGTGTGTCTGTGTGTGTATGTGTTTACGTTTGTGGCAAAGATCTTAGAGAGATAAACATCAGAACCCTAAGAAATAAACTATAAAAATAAACAGCAGTCATCCAGCTACGTACTTAATGAGTGAGCAAACGTGCGTTTTTTCTTTTTCCATGATTTGAGTTTGATGTTCTGCTTATCTGTGTCTTGTGTAAGCGCTGTCACAGTGGTTAAACTCTCAGTAGGGCTCAGCCTTGTGAGAATACAAGTGAAACCAATATTTTGTAATTTCATGGCCTCTTTTTGCATAACACTCATGTATGAAACATCTCCCCTCTCTCCTCATAGCTTCTCTGGGTGATGTGACCCGCTATGCTAAAAGCTTCACTAACATGGCTGAGGTAGACTCCTACTTGTCTCTCAATGTCAGCTCCTCCCTGTGCCTCACCGCCAAAATCCTGCAGGCTTTTCCACAGCGTTCAGGTCTGCGGCGGACCGTGATCAATGTCTCCTCGCTCTGCGCCCTGAAGCCTTTCTGCTCCTGGGTGCTATACTGCACTGGCAAGGCTGCCCGAGAGATGATGTTCAGGGTGCTGGCAGAGGAGGAGCCGGACATCCGGGTGCTCAACTATTCTCCAGGTGGGGAAAGTTTGAATAAAAATAGGAATTCTGGTATCTGTATATCCATTTATTTTTGTCACCAGTTTGAAATATAATGGTAAGTTAGAACGAATTACTCATGATGCAGAATAAAGACTAGTTATCTCATCTCTCTAGACACAATTGCCTTGTTCTGTCCATTCCAGTCTTTTTTGATGAAATGAAAAGAAGAACATTGTTCTCTGTCATTTGGTTTAAATCAGGGCCTCTGGACACGGACATGCAGATGTTGGCCAGATCCAAAACAGCTGATCCCACTATCAGGAAATCTTTTTCAGACATGTTTGCTCAAGGTCAGCTTCTCACCTGTGAAGAGTCCTGTGCCAAACTGATGAAGTTGCTGCTGGAAGACAAATACACATCTGGAGCTCACATAGACATCTATGATGTCTAGAGACCATGAGCCGCCAGCCACTTAGAGGACTTGTATATGTGCTTTGGTTTGAATTGAAACTCATTTATACCTGCAGTTCAAAGTGCAGACTCAAAGTGCAAGTAAAATCAGTAATTAACTTGGAGTAAAACACCTCAGGCCTAATGCATATTTACTGAGTTATATGATTAACCGTGTACAAGAACAACATTCAAATGTGGAACATTGTCCCAGATTTTAGTCAGTAACTGACACATTCCATGTATTTGCTCATAGAATATATCATTGTGTCATATATCTCGTGTTACATATCATAAAGACAAACAATATCAACAAATCAAGTCAAAAACCAAAGTATCAAGTAGTGACCAAACTGGCTGAGGCAGAATGAATATACAGAACATTATTACATTATTATTACGTTATTATTTGTTTTTTAAGCTTTATTCCATCAGATTCAAAGGAAAATTATTTACATTTATAACTCTCAAATATAACTTTTCAGAGCATCCTTTAAATGGCTTATACAATAACTGTGGCTTAAGATGGCCTCATTTCTGGAGAGCTGTCATGTCGTCTGTCTTTACCACTATACTATAAAATGAAGGCATTTTACATTTCTCACTCATCTTATTACAAAAAACTTTTAGGCGTGTTTTGAGCTAATTACTGTAACTCTTGATGTTTAATATACAACACCCTCACCCCTTTTATTCACTTGATTTACACCACTAGTGCACTGCTGATTTTTAATGGGACAAAGGACAAAGTCCACAGTGAAGAATGTCATTTAAGTTTGTTTGCTCTGTTTCACGTTTCTTGAACCGTCCTCTGCTTTATTATAAACAGGGCTGTCAGAGAAGTGGTTTGCTGAGTGTTGCAGGGACGGAACTGAAGGTACAGATTTGTCTGTTGAATGAACCGTGTGAACTGTTCTATTAGTGACCAAGGTGAAAAGAACAACAATTCAATTGAAATCCATAATAAAACCTACATTCCAAGGTTTTCTCATGTGTCCATCATTCAAATTAGAAATGTTTGCAAGACACTGAACCCATAACAGCCCATTCCCCTCCCCAGCTGTGCAGTGCCGGTAGAAATTGGGCAGCGTTGTGTCACGAAGGGCATCCGGTGTAAAAACTGTGCCAAATTATCATGCAGACAATGATCCGTTGTGGCGACACTGAGCTCACAGGATAAGCTGAAAGGACAAAAAAACAAAACAACAACTGTACTTTGGTACAAATTTACTGTAATATTTCCATTTTATGTTACTTTTACTTCACTACATTTATTTCAGGGCTTTAGTTGCTTAGAAGATTAACAGCTGTTATTACAAAACAGACTCAAACTGCATGTTGATAGTTGAAAGTGGTTAAAATCAGCTCCACCTTCGCCTGCTGCTGGTTTTGTTCCACACTAGGGTTTTATAGTAACACAGTCTCTGTTCTTAATGTTTATTCATTAATCTGTTGGGTTTCTTGTCATAATTTTAATCTTTAAAAGTTTTTATGGAACAAATTTGAAATAGACATTTATTTAACCAACAGCATCATATTCGGTCATTTTAAAATAATTTGATTTTGTTAGTGAGCAGAGTATTATTACTTTGATTTAAGCACATTTTAGAGCATGTTAGTACACTTATGCTGCAGTACTCTTTACACTTGCTAATTTGCAACAGGGACTAAGTTGCAAAGAAGTCCATTTTGCCCCCCCAGACCTTGTAATAGTAGGGTACAATAGGGCTAGGCTCTGTATAGTGGTCTTATGGGGGCGTTAATAGGGTGGATAGTTGTCAAAATAGTTCTAAAATGTGCAAATATAATCCCCAAACATTTGCCTGGTTTGCCCCTCCTGAGGATTCACAGTAATGAAACATTTGATAGAAATCCATCCCTATTATTTTTGCATCCTTGGTGGTGCAAAAGAAGAAGCACTGGGTCATCAAAGTCATTCAGATTCACGTTGTGGGGCCCACAAATGACAGCTGGGAGCCTATTCCAGCTGTGGGCGAAAGGCGGGATCCTCCCTGGACAGCTTTCAAGTATAAACAATGTCGAACTCCGTAGTTTTCTTTGGAACCCTCTCACATCTGACCAGTGACGACATGTACACCCGCATGCCGTCATTCAACCGCTGGCTGTCTAGGTGGTGTCCAGCAAACGATGTGGGCTACATAGACAATTGGAAACGTTTTTGGGGAAAACCTAGCCTGATTAGGAGAGATGGCATCCATCCTACTTTAGATGGTGCCGCTTTCTTATCCAGAAATATGGCTGGTTTTATTAGACAACCAAAAGTATGACAATCCAGAGTTGAGCCTAGGATGCAGAGATCCAGTCCTACACGTCTCTCTGCAGTGTCCTTACAACCGTCACCCCCCCACAACTCCCACACACCTATAGAGACTGTGTCTGTTCCCCGACCTAAATTACATAAACCAAAAACAACAACAAGAGGAGTTAATCATGATAATCTAATAAAAGTTAAGACTGATCCTCTTACATAACAAAACTATTAAATGTGGATTATTAAATATCAGATCTCTCTCTTCTAAATCTCTGTTAGTAAATGACTTAATAACTGATCATCAATTTAATTTATTTTGTCTCACTGAAACTTGGTTGCAGCAGGAAGAATATCTCAGTTTAAATGAGTCATATTAATGATCATGTTCCTAGAAGCACAGGCTGAGTTGGAGGAGTAGCAACAATCTTCCATTCAAGCTTATCAATAATTCCTAGACCTAAACATAGTTATAACTCATTTGAGAGCCTTACTCTTAGCCTTTCACACCCAAACTGGAAAACTCAAAAACCACTATTATTTGTTATCGTGTACCGTCCTCCAGTCCCTTATTCAGAGTTTTTGATTGAATTTTCTAATTTTCTATCCGATGTTTTGTTGTTGCTTTTTGTTGCTCTTTCTTTTCTCTCTTCACTTTCCACTCACCCCAACCGGTCGAGGCAGATGGCCGTCCACCCTGAGCCTGGTTCTGCTGGAGGTTTCTTCCGTTAAAGGGAGTTTTTCCTCTCCACTGTTGCCTATGGCTTGCTCCAGGGGGAATTGTTGGGTTCTCTTTATATATCTTTATAATCTTGACTTTATTCTGTAAAGTGCCCTGAGATGACTTTGTTGTGAATTGGCGCTATATAAATAAAGTTGAATTGAATTGAATTGAATTTAGTGCTTAGTACAGATAAAGTCATTATAGCTGGTGACTTTAACATTCATGTAGATGCTGACAGTAACTGCCTGAGCACTGCGTTTAATTCATTATTAGATTCAATTGGTTTTTCCCAAAATGTAAATAAACCCACTCACTGTTTTAGTCACACATTAGACCTTGTCCTTACGTATGGAATTGAAGCGGATAATTTAACAATATTTCCTCACAACTCTCTTCTGTCTGACCATTTTCTAATAACATTTGAATTTACAGTTAGCAGTTAGGGAAAAATTCCACTATAGCAGATGCTTAAGTGAAAAAGCTGTCAACAAATTTAAAGAAATTATTTCTTCATCATTTGCTTCACCATATGTTAATACAATGGAAAGTAGTCTCCTTAATGCTACTCCTGCACAAATAGATTATCTTGTTGACAATTCTGCAGCATCACTACGTACAATACTCGATAGTGTTGCCCCTCTGAAAAAGAGAAAAAAAACGCAACTTAAAACAGGCAACACGAAAGTTAAAAAAGGAAGTGGCGTTAAAGAAATTTAGAAGAATCTCATTTATCCTGGAAAAACAGTTTTTACAAAAAAGTTTACAAAAAAGCTCTGTGATGCCAGAACAGCATATTATTCATTATTATTCATAGAAGAAAACAAGAACAACCCCCGGTTTCTGTTCAGCACTGTAGCCAGGCTGAGTTCTGTTGAGCCTAGTATTAAGCTGTGTGTTTTCCAGCGTGCAGCTACTGGTCCGACCAACCTGCCCGATGTTTTGTTGTTGCTTTTGTAGCTCTTTTCTTTTCTGTCTTCACTTTCCACTCATCCCAACCGGTCAAGGCAGATCTGCCCACCCTGAGCCTGGTTCTGCTGGAGGTTTCTTCCGTTAAAAAGTTTTTCCTCCCCACTGTTGCCTATGGCTTGTTCAAGGGGGAATTGTTGGGTTCTCTCTATACATCTTTATAGTATTGACTTTATTCTGTAAAGTGCCTTGAGATGACTTTGTTGTGAATTGGCACTATATAAATAAAGTTGAATTGAATTGAATGTATTCACATTTAAATGAATGCACATGCAACACAACTCCCAAAGTGTACTATGTACTGTATCTTCCAAGGAAAACTACTGGGTGCTATGGATCTACTGTATTGTCCTCTGATTTAAACTAATTATTAGTCCCTACTGGATGCGAAAATATTAACGAAATATATATTCAATTCAACTTTATTTAGCACCAATTCACAACAAAGTCATCTCAGGGCACTTTGCAGAATAAAGTCAAGATTATATATATATATATATATATATATATATATATATATATATATATATATATATATATATATATATATATATATATATATATATATATATATATAATCTTGACTTTATTCTGTGTGTGTGTGTGTGTGTGTGTGTGTGTGTATATATATATATATATATATATATATATACACACACATATATACATATATATATAATATATACATATATATAATATATATTATATATACATATATATATATATTATATAACGAAAAATGCATTTGTTTGAGAAAAAGAATAAACTAGCAACAAATGAATTAGTGTTTGTAGGTGGAAACTACAAACTGATGCTAAGCAGTTTAGCAAATGAAGTCAGATAATTTCCTCAGGAGATGGTGGAGACGAAAAGCAGAAGTAAAGGAGAGATACTATCTAATAGATTCATCAGATTCATCATCATCCTCATTATCACAAACTCTGCTCTCTGAACTCTGAGTGAATCCCCATGTTGCTGCTGGAGGTGTAAATGAGCAACTCATTGCAAACACGTGTATCCAGTCAGCTCGATCTGGTAATAATGCAGTATGTCTGTGTTGTGTTTACAGCTTGTGAGAAAGAAAAAACCCATAGAGCAGAGCGGCTTCCACTGAGTGTATGAGCAGCTCTGTTTCCTGTCATGTGCCTCCGACAGACAGCCACAGCTGCTACGGACCAAAATACCACTGGAGAAACCAACCCAAACAAGGGGACAGCACCCACAGTTCCCGTCTACCTTTACTACCACCCCGCTGCTGCCCGGCCTGTCTCATCTACCACACCTCACTCCCCATCCCACACTGTGGAGGTGCGACAACCCCTAGAGGGGGCTAATTTATTTTTAGCGTTAGCAGGGGTTGGGTTAAGGAGAAAGCATGTGTTCCTGAATGTTGGGGAGAATTTCATGAGAACTCTCCAGTCTCTGCAGCCTTGTTCCTGAGCCCGTCCCACTCTCAGCTGCCGTCTCTTCCCTCTCTGTCTCCTCTGTGTTTTGTTTGGCCAGCACAATGACTGTGGGGAACATGGAGAATGCTGTTCTGTTTGATGCAGGGAAGAAAGGCCGAGGTCTTAAAGCCAACAGAGAGCTCAGCGCTGGGGAAGTGGTCTTTGCAGAGCCCAGTTTCTCCGCTGTGGTCTTTGACAGGTATGAGTCTCTGGATTACAGCGGATTTCTTCATAATGAGGCGACTGTTTGCAGATCTAGTGGATCCCCTGCAGGTGGGCTGTAGGTCAGACTTCTTGAACCTTTTCTGAGCTATGACCTCCTTTCTGCATTCCCAAATGGTCATGACACCAGCAACAAGAAATCTGTCAAGGTGTCATGTGAACTTGAGCAGGATGTATTTTTGGATTTAGATTCAAGAGCAAGGAGGCATCTGTTCTGCCAAAAATGATACTGATAATTAGCTTTAAAAAATATTTATATTTAATATTTGTATTTTAATACTGTGAAGTCTGGAAGCCTCATACTGCAGCAGCAGGTTCTTTGCTTTAGAAACCAACTATAGTGTTTTTTGTTATTATCAAAAATGGAAAAGGTTAAAACTCTCAACATGTTTCAGTTTCAGAGATTACCTGCTTTACTAAATATCAGGAGCTGGACTTTTTAAACGCCAGACAGCTAACCTGCTTCTGTCCAGCTCAAAAATAAACCCACCAAAATGGCTGAAGCTCACTGATCATCTTAATATGCTGTATATCGTTCGTTTTAAGGAAGCAAACAGAAGACTCCACTAATTCTGCAACAAAATAAGAATATTGAATGTTGGACAATAATATATGCACACACTATTCTGTCCTTTTCTGCAAAACAAATGTGGTTTGTTTGTGGGCTGGAATGTTACACACAGACACAAAAGTTAAAACCATATAAGAGTAGCTTCGGGATGTAGGATGAGTCACTGAAAGAGTCCAACACAGCAGGCATGCACTGAGAAGATCTGCCTAATGTAAGGCTGACTGGGAGCAAGTGTGTGTGTGTGTGTGTGTGTGTGTGTGTGTGTGTGTCCTTTGGACAGGGAGACTGTGCCAGATAAACTGTTTAAACACAGATGCAGGCTGCTGTCCTCCTAAGACCTGTGAATATACACAGCCACACACACGGATATAGGAAGGTCCACCGATCTCTAAGTACAGAGCATTTACTCACACACACACACACACACACACACACACACACACACACACACACACACACAAACACTCGAGGCTTCTGTATGTTGTTGATATCCAGTCTGCTGAAAATGCTTGGACCCTGTTTGTACTGGTTTTGTCCCTCTCCTCAGTCTCACTAAAGAAGTCTTCTTGTAAAAAAATAATACTTTTTGTTATAGTAAAAAGACTATATGTCAAATGTTTTGGTTTAAATATATGCCCATTTTTACTTTAATGCAGGAAACAATACGAAAACTTTTTATGGGGGCATATTTACCAGTGATGCATCACCTCCTGCTGCATTAACAAATTAAAAATGAGCATATATTTTTCAGAAAACATCCAGATTTCTCAGTTTCAGCATTTGATATTTTTTGTAATAATGACAATTAAACTTATAGCTCCAATAAAAAGTAGTGTAGGCTTTTATTGATACAAAATCGATTACAAAAACGTTTTATGGCAAAATTAAAACTTGCAAAATAATTTAAATTACTAAAAAGTTACTAAAACAGAACATACATGAACACTTTGTGTGTACTGATTCACCAGTAAGTGAACCTTCAGATACATGTTACTTCTTAAACTGATGAGCTTTACTTCTGATGAATTACGAAGACAAAAAAGAGACAAAAAAGACACTTCAAAAACTTCCATTTGAAACTTATGGATGTGTAATGGACATTTCTACTGTATAAAGACAAAGGAAATGTGCATGTGATGATTGGTCAACATTCAGAGTCACATTAAGTGACTCTGAATGTTGACCAATGTTGCTGCCATTAAGTTCAAAATGAGCTATTATTTTCCATGAATTAGTAAAATGTCTTAGTTTCAACATCTGATGTGTTGTTAATGCTGTATTATGAATAAAATATGGGTTGATGAGATTTGGAAATCATTGCATTCTGATTTTATTTGTGTTTTACAAATTGTTCCAACTTTTTTGAATTGGGGTTGTACGTCTGAGAAATGTAGAAATGGGGAGCTGGACCAAACCACATGATAGACACGTCACATGCAAAAAATACTTAGTCCAGCACAGTGCAGAGCTGCAATTTTGATAGACCTTGACAATAATTCATATTTTATCGAATATGTCCAATTTGACTGAAGCAAGATTAGTTGGGTAACATGTTGCAGGGATTTGATGTTGAATGGAAAAGGAAAAACTGGTGCTACACTGTGAAAGGTGGAAACCTCTTTTGTGCTAAACCCTCACATTATATAAAACAATCACACAACACCTCTCACAGCAGTGTTGTGACATGTAAAACACGTTTTTGATGCATCTCTGTTTTGTCTGTCAGTTTGGCCTCTCAGGTTTGCCACAGCTGTTTCCGGCACCAGGCTAAGCTGCACCGATGTGCTCAGTGCAAGTTTGCCCACTACTGCAACCGTACCTGCCAGACTGCATGCTGGGAAGAACATAAGCAGGAGTGTGCAGCCATCAGGAAGATTATCAGGGCACCCAATGAGAATGTCCGGTAAGTGTCCATCCTGTCTGAAGATGCTGCGGGACACAATTAATAAAAGTGTCACTGGACAGGAATTAAGATGACCCTAAAAAGATGCTTTTGTCTTAAATCTGATACAGTCACGTTGTTAATGCCACAGCTGCTTGGTCGTTTCACATATGTTAGGAACAAACAGCAAGTTTAAATAATACCGTCCAAATTATTACTGTATGTTCAGGTGGTCAATTCTGGCAGATGGGGGGGTCAACACTTAAATTGTACTTATATAGTGCTTTTTTTTACCTATTGGTGCTCAAAGCGCTTTACACTGCTTTTCATTCACCACACACACTCACTCACACACTGATGTGGGAGCTGCTATGTAGCTGACCAACACTCACCGGGAGCAACTAAGTTGGGGTTCAGTGTCTTGCTCAAGGACACTTTAATGTGTGACCGGAGGAGTCAGGATCAAACAAACAATGGGGGGGTTGGTGGACGACCACTCTACCTTCCTGCACCACAGTCCCTGTCAATCTGAACAACTATTTGCCAGAAGGGGGTGAAATTAGATTCAGATCTTTGTGTTTGTGCCCAGAGGGTGACTTCCAGTGGGTTTAGTGAATCCTTAGCTTCCCCATGTGTCACAAATAAACCATAACTGACCACACACACTGAGCAGGTTGAATGTTGATATTCATGCTCCTCACAGAAAGTAGTATGTGCTTTTAGGACGTTTTAGGGTCTGTGGGTACAGTGTTGATGCACCACTTTGATTCTGCACAAACATTCCCTGAGAACAAATACTGTGCTGACATTGATGATCTACTGACCTTTGTGGTTTCGAGTGAAATGTTTCAACTATGGATAGACTGTCATGACTTTTGGTAGATACATTTATTCCCCCTCAGAACAAATACGAGTATGATGATGATGATAATCATGATGGTGGTGATGATTATTACCACTAATCTCAAATCTCTGTCTGAATCGTTGGTAGTTAAATTGCACTGGGGGTAGTTTTGGGGGATGTAGGCGCAAAGCAAAAATAATGAGCAGCATAGTCAGCAGAATAGTCATCCTGCTGTTATGTGGACCAGACTCCCTCTAAATCCATCTGGGGGAAGAACAGGTCTGAGCTTTGGACAGAAAGACTTTTTTATCTGTCTAGGACTGAATCAGAGATAGACTCGCTAACCGGCTCATATCTCCTCTTCTTCCCTGCACAGTCTGGCCGCTCGGGTGCTGTGGCGCATACATAAGGACACAGGCATTGTGTCAGACAGTCAGCTGATCCCTGTGGATCATTTGGAAGACCATGTGTCTGACCTGCCTGAAGAAGATCTCAAGCATCTCAAGACAGACGTCCACAGCTTCCTTGAATACTGGTCTTGTGGAAGAAAGCAGCTCTCCGGTGACTGCATCTCAAAGATGTTTGGCATTGTAAGTGGGAATTCTTGTAAAGTGCTTCATTAATCTTAATTACGTAATGCGTTATATATCAGCAAAGTGACAACGGAACCATTTGCCCTCTGTGTGTCTCTGTAGATCAAGTGTAATGCCTTCACGCTGAGTGATCAGAGGGGCCTGCAGGCTGTTGGTGTCGGCCTTTTCCCCAACTTGTGTCTGGTCAACCATGACTGCTGGCCCAACTGCACTGTCATCCTCAACCATGGCAAGTAGGTACCCACCAGTACATTCTGTAGATACATGGATTATGTGAGCACAGCATAATTTATAATAGTAAAACTTGATTTCAATGGATCACGTCAATAATACTGCCTTGTTATTGGCTTAAACAAAAGCTTAATATCAGCCCTATGCAACATATAGAAAACTATACATTGACTGTCTATCTCTTTTATTTGTAGCCAGTCAGCTCTGAGTTCTGCTCTCCACTCTCAGAGCAGGTATGTATTACACATATTTACCCCTCGACCTGTCACATGATGTGTGCAGTGGCGTTAATAAACTAGCTGAAACAGAGACACACACATCGTTGGCCATAAAATGTGTCTTAAATCAATTTTATTTACTACATAATAATTAGAATATGTTGAGAACTGTGGTGAGATTATCTGGAGGCTTTCTATTCAAGCAAGCGGGTAGCGTCACATGACTGAATCCAAAACACGCTTTATAGCGTGTTATGCTTTATGCTTTATAGAAATGATAAATGACTTATTGATGAGTCACATGAGACACATGAGACTCACTCACATTTGTGAGAAAATCAATTATTTCTGCCTAATAAGTAAGTTTTAAAACATTGGAATTGATTGTACTTTTACAGTCACAACTAGCAGTGCTGGGCAGATGGTGGCGGAACATAATAGAGCAGGGAGAAGCAGGGCTGAGTACAGCAAAGTGGATTTCTTTCAGGTCTCATGCTCTTACATATTGTAGCCTCAAGCTGCTAAATCCAGATCAGGGTGCTGCACTGTTACACTCGGTAACATGTTTGTTTACTGTCATAAACACACACACAAACACACATACACACTCATTACTGGCCAGGTGTGAATAGTTACTGAACAACAATGATCTTTCACTTCTACTCACTAAAAGCTGTCATGCACTGATTTAGGACATTCAGACACAAAAAAGCATAAACTGCATGTCAGTTATAATAATGCAGTTAAATGACTTTGCTATACTTTGCCCATTATTTCTTGAAAACCTTATTTAGACCTATCCAAATCTTCGCACACTCAGCCGCTTGATCCAATGTCATATCTACATTCTCTTTGTTGAAACTAAGCTTCGGTGGCTGGCTTAGGTAGCAGCTTCATCTTAAAACTCACCCAGTGGTTCATATGTTCTCAAGCTAAACTGGTCCAAGAATTTACTAATTATATAAAAAAAAACTGCCACACTCTGACTTGGCGTAGCTTGGAGGGGGTTTCATTATTTTTTGGCAAATATATATGTTGCAGTATAACCCAGCCAAATACTACTACATTGTTACTTCTCATTTGTTGCCGCTCTTCCTCCAGGATCGAGCTGCGAACGCTGCAGAAAATCCCTGAGGGTGAGGAGCTGACTGTGAGCTACGTGGACTTCCTCAATCTGTCTGCTGACCGCAAAAAGAAGCTGAGGGAGCAGTTCCTCTTTGACTGCGCCTGCGAGCACTGCAGCCACCACATCAAAGATGAGCTGATGATGGCTGTCGCAGAGAGCGGAGAGAAAAAAGTGAGACACAGGGAATGTTGCAATCTAAAAGGACAATACACATTTAAAAACTATGACAGAATAAAGATATTTTACTTTTTCTTTGTGTCTTGATTTGTCCTTCCTGTTATGTTTTGCTGTCAGCCCCCTGCTGATAAGGTAAAAGAGGTGACTGCCTTTAGTAAAGAGTGTCTGGAGAAGATTGAGAAGTCCCGTATAAAAGGAGATTACCATGAGGTAAACCTCACCTCACTACTATCAGCTTCTCTTCTTTTCCTTCTCCCTTCTTTTTTCTCAATTCATATTCTTTTGACAACACGTGTGTCAGCGTCTTTTTGTCCGTCCTCTCTCAGGTGGTGAAGCTGTGTCAGGAGTGTCTGGGGAAGCAGGAGAACATCCTGGCTGACACTCACCTCTACAAGCTGCGTGTGCTCAGCGTTGCCAGCGAGGTGCTGTCATATCTGAAACACTTCGCAGAGGCTGCAGACTTGACCCGCAGGATGGTGGAGGGATACATGTGAGTTGTCATGAAGGGATATCCACACGCAAAATGATCTCACTGAACACATAGAAATGGTAAATGTTCTGCACTTATATAGCGCTTTTCTACCTATTGGCACTCAAAGCACTTTACACTGCTTCTTATTTACTAATTCACACTCACAATCACACACACATTCATACACCGATGGGGGAGCTGCTATGCACCTGGCCAACACTCACCGGGAGCAACTAAGTTGGGGTTCAGTGTCTTGCTCAAGGACACTTCGACATGTGACCGGAGGAGCACAACTGTGAGATTGGTGGACAACCGCTCTACCTTCCTCCGCCACAGTCGCTCTCTGGCTTCTGCCAGACTCACGATCAGTATACAAAGTTTACATAGGCCCATCATGAGCTTTGAATTATTTATTTCTTATTTTCCTAAGTAATAATAATAATAATAATAATAATAAAGACATACAATCCGTGCCTTGAAAAAGTAGTCATACCCTTTTGTCACGTTACAACCACAAATGTAATGTTATTTTATTGGGAATTTATGCCATAGACCAACACAAAGTGGTACATAATTGTGAAGTGAAGGCCACATGATAAATGTTTTTTTAGAATCTTTTACAAATAAATATCTGAAAAGTGCCTTTGTATTTAGCCCCCTTTACTCTGATATCCCTAACTAAAATCCAAGAGAACCAATTGTCTTCAGAAGTCACCTAATCAGTATAAATACAGCTGTTGTGTGAAGCCCTCAGAGGTTTGTTAGAGAACATTAGTGAACAAACAGCATCATGAAGTCCACGTAAGACAAGACAGGCCAGGGATAAAGTTCTAGAGAAGTTTAAAGCAGGGTTATGGTATAAAAAAATATCCCAAGCTTTGAACATCTCACTGAGCACTGTACACAGAGAGCATCAATGAGAGAAGCAGCCAAAAGGCCCATGGTAACTCTGGAGGAGCTGCAAAGATCCACAGCTCAGGTCTGTTTGCAGTTTGCAACAAGCCATGTGGGGGACACAGCCAACATGTGGAAGAAGATGCTCTGGTCAGATGAGACCAAAATTGAACTTTTTGGCCTAAATGGAAAATGTTGTGTGGCTGTAACCTAACACTGCACATCACCCTGAACACACCATCCCCACTGATGGTGACCGGCTCCTCCCGTCACATGTCAAAGTGTCCTTGAGTAAGACAAGAATCCCAACTTAGTTGCTTAGTTGCTGATTGTGAGTGCGAAGGTGTGAATAAGAAGCAGTGTAAAGCAATAGGTAGAAAAGCTATATAAGTCCAGATCATTTATCATTCCATTATTCTAAATTCAAATGTTATTAGAAAATAGTCAGACAAAAGAGAATTGTGAGGAAAGCTATAGCTAAATCTATATAAGTGCAGAATAAAAAGGAATTGAAAAAAGTTGCTCTCCATCCAATCTGACTGAACTTGAGCTATTTTACTCTCTAGATGTGCAAAGCAGGTAGAAACATACCCCAAATAGACTGGTTCTATTCTATTCAATTAAACTTTACTTATATAGCTCCAATTCACAACAAAGTCATCTCAGGGCACTTTACAGAATAAAGTCAAGACTATACAGATGTGTAGAGAGAACCCTATGCAACAGTGGAGAGGAAAAACTCCCTTTAACCGAAGAAACCTCTAACAGAACCAGGCTCAGGGTGGACGGCCATCTGCCTCGACCGGTTGGGGTGAGTGGAAAGTGGAGAGAGATAAGAAAAAGAGCAACAAAAGCAAAAACAAAACATCGAGCAGGTTGGTAGGACCAGTAGCTGCACGCTGGAAGACACACAGCTTCAAAGCAGAGAGTGGGGGACAGAGAAGGAGAGAGACAACTACAGGAGAAAACACACAGAGTTAATGTCATACAGTGGTGACAATTGCGGGGTGAGAGGAGAGATGGTCAAGAGGAGGAAAGGAGCTCAGTGCATTGGGGGGGGTGGGTCCCCCAGCAGTCTAAGCCTATAGCAGCATAACTATAACTATATGCTTTATTAAAGAGGAAGGTTTTAAGCCTAGACATAAAAGTAGAGAGGGTGTCTGCTTCCCGAATCTGAACTGGGAGCTGGTTCCACAGGAGAGAAGCTTGATAGCTAAAGGCTCTGCCTCCCATTCTACCATTGGAAATTCTGGGAACCACAAGTAGACCACATGGACAAAGAAAAACTGAAAGATTTATGTTCAGATGAATTGTAGGGGACCCATCCCCCGATGCACTGAGCTCCTTTCGTCCCTCTCTCCTGTCCTCTCACCCCACATTTATTTGTCACCACCGTATGACATTAACTCTGTAGTGATGTCATACAATGGTAATGAAAAATAAATAAATAAATAAATACTATAAATTGAATAACCTTAAACCCTCTTCTTAAAAACTGTAAAACGAATACTGTCTGCTAAAAAGAAAACAAAATGGTACCTCACTTTTTAACTTGTCTTCATAACTATGGGGTCAGATGAGATGTGTGTGTTGTCATACACTGGCTTATCTGAAAGTATTCAACTTGTTCATCCATCTTCAAGCATCATGTTTTGCTCCTCCTTCTTCAGATTTCTTAATTCTTCGTTTCTTTCCATCAGAGTCCAGTTAAACTCTTAAACCCTAAATTTTAATCCTAATGCTGGATCTCCTTTCAGCCTTACTCAACTGTAAACTAATCCACTGCTCTGGTTTTTCATGGTCCCAATTCACAAATACTGTTTAGCTAAGAGGGATCCTTCACTGGCTCCTCTCACTGTTCTCCCCCCTCTCTCGAACAGGAAGTTGTACCACCCAAACAACGCTCAGTTGGGCATGGCCCTTATGCGGGCAGGGGTTACCCACTGGCATGCTGGGCTGATTGAAGTTGGCCATGGCTTCATCTGCAAGGCCTATGGCATTCTCATGATCACCCACGGACCCAACCACTCCATCACCAGAGACCTGGAGGTCTGTTATACAGTGGTTTGCTTTATGCTTGGCGAAAATATGATTTTCTGACCATAATTTGGAAGTTAAACACCATCAATAATCTTGTGTGTTTTTGCCTTCAGTCCATACGTATACAAACTGAGATGGAGCTGAAGATGTTTAAGAAGAATGAGCATGAGTATCACACCATGAGGGATGCTGCTCTGAAGAACCAGCCAATGGCCATTAGCTCTGCTGCTGCTGAGACGACCAAAGGCTCTTTCCACAAGCATTAGTCACGTTCGCCACTAATTTATCAATAACAATAAATGATCAATAAAAAGCCGATGTTCTGAAATTTTCAACACGTACATATAGTGTACAATATTTCCAGTCGTCCCTGTCTCTGAGTTACTGCTGTGTCTGATAATACACTGCCCTGTTAAAGGCAACACATGTAAGTACGTTTTAAGTACATGTTAGCGTACAAACAAGTTTGGTTGTGATCACATACACACAATAAATAATCCTGAGAGGCAAGTGACCCCCTTACATTTTTGCATAATATTCAGTGTTTTTAAATTGTTATTGAGTGAACTACTTAATTATTTTCCTAGTAAATGTTCAGACCTATGGCTTAAAACACCTGCTCCAGGTATTAGTCAAAAGCTTCTTCATTGTTAAGCACTAGTTAAAGTGAAGGTGGCTCTGACAACTTTGCGTGGTGCTTACTGACCAAACCAAAGTATCTTACTAAAACATATACAGTACATATACTGTACACTGCACGACAAGGGTCAGCACGACCACTCTGAGAAGTCTGCAGCTACACAAAGCAAAACGGAATATAGTTTGATCTGAGGAACTCCTCAGTATTTATTACTTCAAGACATTATTATATAAATAATATATTTTTATATTAAAACCACCAGGTTTTAACAGTTTTAAGCTTCTCTGAGTCCATTTGAACACTGCTATAATCTCTACAGTAATCTGTCCATGTTGCTGGTGAAGAATTTATAAATAACACCCACACACTGGTCATGTTGCCAGTGAGGAACTGTGCAGCGCTGGTCCAAGCCCGGCAGAAATTGGCGAGGGTTGCGTCCGGAAGGGCATCCGGCGTAAAAACTGTGCCAAATCAACATGTGGACAACGATCCCAGTGGCGACACTGAACTCACGGGATAAACTGAAAGGACAAAAAAAAAAAAAAAAAAACCCCAAAAAATCCACACCGGTCATGTTGCCACTGAGGAGCTTCCAGACCTCAGAAACCTTTCTGCTGCTATGAGTGAGGCTTCTTCCCAAGTTGATATTGTGCTTCCTCCACAGTGGATGTGTTGCAGGAGAGTGGTTGACAAAATCCTTAACCAGTTAGCAGTTCTCCTCCCCTGCTGAACACAGCCCAGTTCATTAATAAATGAGCATGTGCAATGGCCTGAATTCAACATGAATAAAAGCAAGAATACTGAGAAATTAATCCATAAATTGCCAGAATTAGTTGTGTAGACAGTGACCACAGTGAAGCTCACTGAGTCAGTCATATGAGAACAATCAGTTGACATACTTCCAATATGAAAACCCACTTTTATTAGAAGCTCATTCTGTCCTGATGGATGAATCCTATTCAATAGGACATATTGTTTAACTTTACACAAGTTATTGTGTTCATTTTTGACACAAGGTCCGACAGAAAAAGGCAGAACAAAGATTTAAGAGGAAAATCCAAACATATATTGTGGACATAAACTATCAACAAGCAAAAAACAAGCTGTGTGCATCACGGCTACAGTATCTCAGCACAGGTCACAGCCAATCCTGAGAACCCAGATCTGCATAGAGGTTAAAGGTTGCACAGTAACAGCAGCTGAGCTCACCAAAAGGAGTAAGTGTTATTGCTTTTAACAAGGGTTTTTAAGCTTTAATGTCCTTTACTTTTTGAAATTTTTGTTCTTTTATTTAAAAATATAATTGTGTCACATCAAATGACACAGTTACACAGTGACAGTAGTGATACAAACTTCTGAGACTGGTTTCAGGAAATATTCTATAGAAAACATAAAAAACACATTAGAAAATACATTTTAAACCAGGAGAACAGCACAGCAAAGCATGAAGAATATGAAAAGGTTTCAAATATTTACCAGTCACTGTGTGGAAAATTTAACAACACATTGTTTGTACATTATTATTTAGTGTTTTTAAGGAAAAGTCACTTTTAAAATCACACATAAAAATGACTTCTAAATTATTCAAAGTACCAAATCTAATCTCAAACAATAAAGTGACAGATACATGTTTTTCTCCTGAGCAGCTTCATCTCATCATCTTTTTTTATTATTGGACAACACAGAGCTCAGTGCTGGACTGAGTTTCTCCCGTCCCATCACTGTCTCTGTGAGTCCTGCTATGATCAGCTGACACTCTGTCCTGCTTGTACCCATGAGGCTCGAGACTCTGCCTCAGCTCCATCAGCAGCTCTTTACCATCACTTGATGGTAGGTTTCCCAGGTAGTACATAGGGGCCAGCTCGACAAGCCTGCACCACAGGGGGGAAAAAAAATCACCAGTTAGCTGAAGGTGTTAATGGATTGTTATTAAGTATGGTAAGAACCGGCACTCTACAGACAAATGTTAAACCATGTAATGTTGTTAGTGGCCCTAAGAGAAAGGAACATTTATTACACAAATTTTTCCAACATTTTGGAAAATACACTTTTCTTCCAAGAGAGTGGTCAGTCACATGTTCGTATATTAAGTATGCTGCTGGACCTAAAATCACAAAGAATCTCACTGTACCTCAGATCGTCTGAATGAATAGAGCTAAAATTGTACTTATTCACTTTTTATTCAGCTTTTCACAAACTGATTAATTGGTTTATTTTATGATCAGTATGACCAACAAGAAGTTGGGATCCTGTGTAATGGGAATAATAACAACAACTGGTTTCTGTTTTCAGTCAATGTTGAACTAATGGCGTATGGAAACTCATTTCCACTTCTATTTCATAACAAACGGATGGCAGAAACATCTTGAAACTTCCGTTTGCATGGTACTTGTGCCCTTCCATCACTTATGATTATGTCAATGTGAAGAACGAACAGCAAAATGGAAGCTCAGTGCTCTCAGCACCAAACACAGTTGTTATCACACACATGATATGATAAACATGAACACTTTTTTTCTCAATTGACATTAAATGTCCAAAGGTGATTGATTATTAAGTTACAGCGCTCATGTTGAAAGGAACAAAGCGGGATACTTCCCAGTTTAGGATTTAATTAAAAGGATATCATTAAAGATGTCAATAATGTGTAAAGTACAGCATTGGAAATTAAGTCTATAAATAGGCATTGATCGAAATGTGTAGATTGATGAATATTTCAGATGGGAACCACAGATCCCAGATGAATATCTATACAATCGCAAAAAACAATAATGGTTTTCTGCATAAACTCGTCATGCAATGTGATCTGATCTTCACCAAAACCACAATTATCATCAAACACATTCTCTAAGCAAATTACAACACAACCACTATTTGTTGTTACATGTCATTATTAAACACACCCACAAGCAGCATCAGCTGATAAGAGCCATGCTTCACAAAAAACAGAGCTCTCAGAATATTTAATATTAAGAGTTGTTGGTTTTTTTGTAGCTGGAAAAGGAAACAGAGTAATCTGAGAAACTTAAGATATTCATCAGTACACAGTTACTGTAGACATGTTGTCTTTATATAGACACAATTTGGTATTGTGACTACTCTCGATAGAAGTGAGAACAATGAATTCCCAAATATAATCAAGGTATACTACAGGACAATGTCAGGGTGGCTGAAAGTTGAAAGAAGCTAGGTAATGCAGCAGGACAAATCATTGGAGTAAATTTACTACAAAATGGCTTTGGGGCCATAAAATCTGCATTTCAGAGTAGCCCAGTCAGAGCCCATACCTCAACCCATAAGAGATGCTCGGGAAGCAAGAGAACTGTTCACCCTAGACCTCTTAATGATAGAGCTACGCTGAAGCTGTTCTGGAAGGAAGAATGGTACAAAAATCTTCCTTCCCTTGTGCAGGTCTAATGCACAGCTACAGGAAGCACTTGCTTGTGATTATTATGTAATTAGTAAATCACATTTCATGACCAATTTGTGTAGAAAACCAGGAAATTGCAAATAGTGCTATAACTTTTTTCTTGCGACTGTTAACAGCTTAACCAAGAAAAGCATCTAAAATAATAAAAGGTGATGTGTTAAATCTTGTAAGTATCAAGTATAACATCAAAAGCATTTCTGTAACCAAAGTCCCCCTCTGACTCACATCTGAGGGTGGACTTCAGAAGCGATGCAAATGCAGTTATCGCTGGAGATCGTGAATTCATGGTAGAGGACCCAGCTGGGGGGTTTTGGGCATGGCTCGAGACACAAGTAGGAAGAGAAGGGATGCAGGTGAGCCACATGGCGGTGAGTTAGCAGGAGGTAGTTACCCGAGCCGTCCACATCATGAGCCACCTATGGAAGAATAGAACATTTGTCATCATACAAAGAAAGAGAAAACACAATGAATTGTGAAGAATTCATAAATGTAAAGAAACAAACCTAAGAAAAACTGTCCACATTGTCCTAAAAGTATTTATTCATTATGCAACTGATTAATTCAATGGCTGTCAATGGAATTTTCTCGTGGTCTGTACAGATTATCATGAATTACAAAAAACTGCGTGACAAAAATAAAAACCCTGAGACAGAGCAACCTGGTACACAACTCAAAACCACGGCTTCAATAAAACCACCAAGCTGTACTTAATATTTTAATACAAATCTTTGTGAAGGAGAAAAGAAAAAAAATGTACCATTTTTGAGCCTATTGAAGTATCTTAATTAGAACATGAATTATCTTGTTCAAAGATATTTACACCTATATAAGTTAAACAACATGGAACAAAGCACCTTTTATGTCTGAATACCCAAATTTTAAGTGAATTACAATATTGAAATGTGTGACTGACAGGCAATGTTTGTTATCCAGGTTTGTCTTGAGATTTCAAACAATAAATACTTTGAAAAGACCACCCTTGATTTTAGCCCTAGGATTTATTTGTTAAGACTTCCTGAATAGTCAAATGAGGAGCCTCTGCCATAGGCTTGAGTTTGCATAATAGCTAAAATTGTGAATTTTGGTCTGATATTAAAGGTTAACATAAACATAAATCAAAAGAAAATGTCTGGTTTTTGAAGAAAACAAAGCATTTACTTTGAGGAAGAAGCCTGAGATGAGAGCACGCTTTATATTAGTGCAGTTGTCCTGGCATCCAAAAGCAGGGGGAGAAACAGGAAGCTCTATTCTCTGCATTACATCCAGCAGCTCTGCCCTGATCACCACAGCCAGTCGTAAGGAGGCGTGACTGAGGAAGTTTGCTGTGCACCAAGCCTCATCCTGATTATCTGCAATAACACCACACACACAGCATTCACAAATTCAGGAAAGTCTTCTACAGTATGTATGGTAATCAACACAATAATAGCACTATTGACGTTTCCCCACTGTTAGGATGATGTTAACTTTCAGGACTTTTCTAGGATTCTCCAAACACAAAGCCAAAATTCTGGGATCTTTTCTGTTTGGCTAATAACAACATTGCTAATATTAAAGCCACAATCCCAAAATACAAACAAACAATGTATATGGGTAAAGTGTGCATACCATTTATGAAGGCGTTATAAATATTAATAAGTGTCATGTGGTCCCCTTCGGTGTGCATTAGATTTCGCCAGTGTGTAACAGCAACTTCTCTGTTGGGCTCTGCTGTTATGAAGCAGGAAGGGGCTGAAATCAGAATAGGTTTATTTTAGACAAGTACAGATGAAAATCTGCTGTTGTTGGTCGTTATTTAATCAGGTATGACAGTGCTAGAACAACATCAGGTCAAGGGCCTTTGGCTATGTGAATGAATCTTTTTCAACCCCAATTTTAAAAAGTTTCAAATCTTATTAACACATATTTTATTCACAATAGAACATAAACATCATATCAGATATTGAAACAGAGACATTTTACCATTTCATGGAAAATATTTGCTCATTTGAAAATTTGATGTCAGCAACACATCTCAGAAAAGTTGGAACTTGTTGCTGAAATATGCAGGGTCTTCACTGAAAGAGACGTTGTCTGGATGCGAGAATATGTTGCTCTAAAACATCTTCGTACTTTTCAGCATTGATGTTTCCTTCCCATATCTGTAAAATGCCCCCGCCATAGGCACTAATGCCCCCCACACCACCAAAGATGCAGACTTTTGAACTGTCCGCTAATAACAAGGTGGGTGGTCCCTCTACTTTTTAGTCAGTAGGACACCGTGACCATAGTTTCCAAAAGAATTAAACATTGTGTTTCATCAGACCACAGAACAGTTTTCCATTTTGCCTCAGACCATTTTAAGCTTTAACTGACATTTGTGGATTGCACAGTGAACTGAGATTACAGTGCCCATGCAGTGATGTCCAGTAGAGACTCATGCCTGTTTTTAATGCAGTGCTGCCTGAGGGCCCGAGGATCACGTGCATCCAGTTTTGACCTTTGGCCTTGTCCTTTGCACACAGAGAATCCTCCTGATTCTCTGAATCTGTTGATGATATTAGATACTGTAGACTTCACAGTTTTACTTTTTTTTTTTTTTATGCCGAATGACCTTCCTGAGGCAAACCTCCCCAATTTCTACCAGGCTTGGCCTGGCACTGCACAGCTGGGGATGGGAAAGGGCTGTTCGGGGTTCAGTCTCTTGCCCAGAGACACTTCGACATATGGCCGGGACCGGGGATCGAACCACTGCTCTATTGTGAATAGTTTATGGGTTGATGAGATTTGCAATTCATTGCATACTGTTTTTATTTACATTTTTATTTATGTCTTCCCAACTATTTTGAATTGGAGTTGTATGTTGTCTTATCTCACTGAATGCATTCATCATCTTGACAGTGCAAGAGTTTGCATCTCCTTGTTTTAAAATGACAATGAGTAAAGTAGTTTTTTTTCTATTACGATAATATTTATTACAGTGATCTAATACAAATGTTCCTTTTTATTATTTAATTAAGAGGTGTTTTTTTTTTTAAACCAAGGAAGATGCAAATTTTTTGCAACAATATAAAATTCACTATTGTACTACCACCTTCTTTTTATAAACTTCTTGACCTTTTTTTTTTTTACTTCTGATGATGCTGAATGAGCATTATTATGAGATTTATTAAGTTCCCACTACCCTTACTATAGATATGGCAAATAAGGACTTTTCTTTAGTTACCTGTGAGCATGGCAGCTATAGTGAGAAGTTCATCAACACAGTCATACTCGCAGGCAGCGATCAGAGCTTTAGCCAGCGGTGGCTCCAGCGGCAGCTCCGACATTATGATGCCCACCGCAGACAAGTTGCCATCATCATCCAGTGCTGCCAGGTAGTCTAAGTCCTCCAAGGCCTGCATTAGAGCTTCAGGTGCTGGGAACACATTTAAAATACATAAACAACAATTACTCCCACCAGTAAATTATAATTACTTATTAAATGTCTCTAAACGTTAAAAGAAAGCTATGTCCTACCCTCAATGTTAAACTGACAGAAAAACATGGAGTAAACATGGAGGAGTGGCTTCTGGCACTTAAGCCCAGAATGTTTTCTCAAAAAGATCTGAAACTTTCTTTTATTACTGCAGAAATTTCGCCACCCTACTGATTTCCCACAATGACCTTTGGGAAAAATTTAAATATCCCATAGCAGCAACTAAATATGGCCTGCGGATGAGATCATTCATGTTGTAATTAAGAGAGGATGCCTGTGGCTTTGCTGTGGTGAAGTAGAAATTGGATAGTCTCTCTTCTGTCAATAATGACAATTGGACAGGATATGCCAGTTATATTTTGTAAACTATATCAGTGAGCTCAGCATGATTTTGCTGCAGATAATCCATTCTATACAAAAGGGATTTAGGTTATTAGCCTAAGTCTACCACAGACAGAAAATGTGATTAGCTACAACTTCCAAATGGAAGTTCAGAGTGGGCTACAGCACATTTTTGCTAGCAGTTCAGCTGCTATGAAAGTGGTGACACCAAAGACAGTATTGATCCACTTAAGTGCTATTAAGAGCACTGACATCCAGCTTCAAAGTAACTTTCCTGCGGTGAAACCACAAGCATTGCATCTTAATTAGAAGATAAATGATCTTGTTCCTACGCCTTAGTAAGCTGTGGCCATGGGGTATTTTTTCTCCCAGATGTCACTGTGAGACTTCCGTAGTTTTGTTCTGTTTAAATAATAAATAAGTCAGAATTTGAGCTGGTTTCAAGCAAATGGTCAAACTGAATTTATAAAAGCACCTGTCCAACTGACTAACTCTTCCCTCTTCTACAGCTGTTGCAACTCAAAAATGTATTCACATATATATATATATACACACACACACATATATATATACACACACACACACATATATATATATATATACATACACATACATATATACATACACACACATATATACATACACATGCATATATACATACACACACACACACATATATGCATACATACACACACACACACACACATATATACATACACACACACACACACATATATACATACACACACACACACACACATATATACATACACACACACACACACACACATATACATACACACACACACACACACATATACATACACACACACACACACACATATACATACACACACACACACACACACATATATACACACACACACACATATACATATATACACACATATATACACACACACACACACATATACATATATACACACATATATACACACACACACATATATATATATATATATATATATATATATATATATATATATATATATATATATATATATATATATATATATATATATATATATATATATATGCGCCTTGAGATGACTTTGTTGTGAATTGGCTCTATATAAATAAAGTTGATTTGAATTGAATATAGTACATATCAGAAAATAAAGCAATTTCAATTCTGTTATTAATTTTGTTTTATCAAAAAAAAGAATAAATAAATAACAAAAATTAGTGATGAGACTACTGACAAAAGTACCATTAAGGTAGCTGTCAACATGAATGGCACTGCTAACATGGGTTCTCTTATTTTGACCTGTTGCCTCATCTATGCAGTTTGACATTGCAAGTGACTGAATATGCTAAATAGTAAGAATGCTGACCAATTAGCCTAATTTGTCACATAAACCTAATAAGTGAGCAAGTTCTGCTGTATTCTATCAGCAGCCTCCACAATCTCTACCTGTAGCAGCTACCAGTGGTCGATATATCAGAAGGAGAAGGGATTATTGAGTGAAAGGGACTTATAACTGTAATCACTAAGTCTGAATAGATGTGATTTAACATGTGATTAATTTCCAATATTTTACAATTAACTATTGCCAGTCTGTGATTAATCGCAATTAACATTTATTTTTCTATTTACAGGACTGCTGTCCCCTGCGTGCTAAAAATACATAAGACACGAGTTAGTGTTTTCCATTTATCATGTGTGTTGTTGGTGTGTAGAAAAAGATATTCATTTGATATTTGTGTGTAGAATTTTGATGCAAATACCATCTTGATTAGCACTAAAATTGTTTTGCAACATGTTTAATGTTTTGGTGATTCGGTATGTTAGTTATGTGGTTATTGTTTAGAGTTTTGAAAAAATAGCCTTATTTTTAAAGATATTGCCTAAAAGATTAGAAAAAAAAACATATTACATTTGACACCATAACTTGTTTGTGCCAACCACATCTTCAGGCTATGTGAGGGCTATGTGACTAAAAATAATAATAATAATAATAATCTCCTGGCCTTCTCAATCAGCTGACTTCAGTAGAAGTAAGATAATTTGGGACGCCTTTGACTACAAAGTGTAGGAAACACAGCCAACTTGCTCAGGCTTGTGGGAACTCCTGATTGTCTTTGCCATCCAAGTAACTACCTCATGGTGCCACTTCAAAGCATCACTCCAGCAGATAATTATTTAATTTGTCAAAAATATATAGCATTATTCACTTTGATAATCATCATGCTTCCCTCAAAAAGGAGAAAATTCTCTGTTTGAGACTATTTTTGATGACATCATATATAAATAATATCAAAGTACAGTGATAATGTCCATATATCAAATCTATTATTTCAGCTCTATCCCATGTCTGTGCCTTCTTTAAGTGGTCAGTCCCAATTCCACAGCATCCTAAATTTTGGTCAGCATCTCCTCACGACATCACCCAGAGGAGTTTTACATTCGGTTTTATGTTGAGATAATATCATCTGAGGGAGCTCTGGAAAAGCAGGTTGACCATGATCACAACCTCCATAGTGTGAGCAACAAGATAACATAATCTGAACTGAAGGTTCCTCCAAGTGATGTCATCTGGAGGCACTTTTCAGCCAGAAGAAGACAGATATGTTAATAGAACAAAGTCAGAGACACGTTTAAAAGGAGTATTGTATATTTACACCCTAAACTAAAGCCATGGGGATCAAGTTGAAAATTGGTGAACTTGCCCTTTATACTATCAAAGAAATACAATAAATAACTGTCGTCCGAAGTAGTTTCTATAGGTACCTGGTCTGTCCAGGAACTTGCACTGTCCCATGTCAGCAATATCAAGCCTCTTCAGCAACAGCACCAAGTGGCTGAGGTTTTCCTCTACCACGCCTGGACAATGAGACTCCCCCATCCCATCATCATACAGAGACTGGGGATATAGACGAAGACACAGCCCTAAAAAACAAAAAGAAAAGTAGTAACCAGTCACATAACTGCCAAATACTGTAGTTTTACAATTAGATGTATATGCATGAGATACATCTCGTATCACTATCATGTTTCATTAATTACTGATACTGTAGCTGGATTATAAAATTTGTATAAAATACCTTTATGCAACATTTAAAGGACCGTGTCTTTTAAAAACTGCATCATGATAATAATAATAAAGTCTGTTGCAGGGTTTTAAATACACGTTCACCAAAAGAGACCTGACCTCCCCCATAACTAAGACAATCTTAAGTTAGGTGGTCTCAAAAACTGATTAAATATCCATCAACATTTCATTACAGTAACAAAATCATTTCTTTTTTCAGTTTCTCACCTGTCACCAATGGCATACATAACTGATCATTAGGTGTGGGGATGTTGTGGATTTATTTTTAGGTCATAATTCTCAAATAGCAACTTGTGTGAAACTGTGTGCAGAGGTGGTACAAGTACACAAACTAAACACCCAAGTAAAAGTGCAAGTATTGGGTTAAAAAAAATCTCCACTACAAGAACCACGTCAAATCTTTAACTGAAGTAAAAGTTGATTATCTACCTTTAACTTAAAGTACAAAGGTAAAAGTGCTTCACTACGAAAACAATACTTATAATAATATTCATACAAAACAGTAAATGATAAAAAAAAAAAAACAAGATCACTGCTGGTAAAGGTTGAGCTGATTTTAACCACTTTATGGTTTCATCACTTATCAACACATAATGAGACATCAGCATTTACAGGATAAATTATAAAGGATTAGTCGTAATGGTTTTATATTAAATCCAGCAGGTGGTGTGAATGTTGTGCCTAATCACTGAACAGTCTTCTTAGGGCTGTAAGACAGCTTGTAAAACAGTTTATTTAAGGGAAACATGCAAAGATGATTCACATTCACATCGCTGTCTGGCAGCAAATTTGCACCTTTACTATAATTTGCAAATTACACGGCATTAACAGTGCAAATACAAACTGAAAGGCATTAAAAGCACAAGTCACTTTCAGATGACAGTATGAGAACAAGACATTTCATTTCCCCTAAACAGTGTCTCCTCCATTTGTCTCTCGTGTCATTTCCTCACATCTTTGTAGGAGATACTAAGATGCAAGTGTGAGGACAGAGAAGCCAATTTAAGGTGATGGAAAGGACCCTTAGTGTTTAGAAAATGTCTCTGTGCATCAGCTGGTAACCAGAAATGCAGCAGTGACCTCTTACCTACCTGGAAGGTGACTGTTTACCCTCTGAGCTCTCATGTCAGCCTGGTGTTTGCTTATAGTCCTCAGGAACTGTGAGTTTGCCCTTATTTGTGGGTTGTAGATCTGAGACAGAATATGAAGTATACATATAACTTGGTTTTTATACGATAGCCTGAATATATTTAATATCAAACAACTCCAGCTATCAGTACAATTACGGTCTGTAAAATATCTAAAATATCACACATTAACTCACAGCTTTAAGTTGAAGACCTGTGTCTATGACATAGCGAATGGCTGGCAGGGTGAAGGAAGCCTCTGCTAGCGTATCAGTGAGGATAACCTTCCTCTTGACTCCTGAACTCTCAGCTTTTAGTGCAGAGCTGCCACCCACACCCTCTGAGTTGTTCTCACTCGTAGAAGATTCGGGATCTGATTCATAGACCCTCTGGGTTTGTCCACCTAGCCCTGGATGGAGAGGGAGGATCCTAAGAAGACCAAGCTGAGGACTCAGAGCTACACACTCCTTTTCCAGTAGTGCCACACATTCATCTATTTCCTACACAAAACAGTGAAAAAAGGAGAGAAGGGAAGCCATGGTTTAATCTTTCAAACATCTACACACATCTCAAAGCATCCAATTCCATGAGCAAACAAAAAGGCACTAGTGGCCATTGCACTTTGCTGATTTTCATACATTTATGAAATGTGACCTAAACTTCAGCAAAGTCACAAAAACATTGTTTTTAGCTGTAAAAACAAGCAATCATGATTGCACACAAAGTGATGGTGGAAAACATAATGGCAACACTAGGCTTCTGATGGCACTGAATGTCAGCTGGAGTCAGGTGTTAGCAACCCTGGACTCCAATCTATGAAACAAGAATGGAGATGTGGTTTAGAACTACCTTGACTCATAAAACCACTTAAACAGTGTAAGTGTGCTATTCACAAGCAGATCTGAGAAGAGCTATGATCAAGAGTTTTGCATGATGCAAATTTGCATAAAGCTGGAAAGCCAAAGTGTTAATCTCTAAGAGTTTAGCAGATATCATCCACAGTTAGATATGTTGTCTATAAATAGAGATGATTTGGTACTGTGATGAGTCTCAATAGAAGTGGGTGCTCAGCCAAGATCACTCCAAGGACACAACACAGAATGTTCAATGTGGTTAAAAAGAACCATAGAGTAACAAGAAAAGACTTAAAGGACTGCAAATGGTGCCATTATTTTATGGGAACCATGACAGCCAGTGAAGGAGCAGCAGGTGTGGTGATGTTGACAAAAAGGGAGGGAAATTAGCACGGGAGACACACTCAAGTTCAATATGCACAGATAGATTTGCACAAGTTATACTGTGCCTGTGTTTTGTATACACTGTTCTTTGCTAGTGTGTGTGTGTGTGTGTGTGTGTGTGTGTGTGAGAACCAGGACACCAGACACCAGACATATTACACAAGAGGCCTCTCAGGCTGAGGTGTCCTTGATTCCCTCCTGTACAAAACAAAGATGGTGAAACTCACCACAGCACAGAGCACAGGTTGGTTTGACCTTTTGTTCAAAAGACACAAAGAATACACTGGAGAAATGAATATGTTTGTACCATGTTGATACCTACATCTATTACTATGATAGATTTATCGATATTCACTATGCCTACATTATATACCTGCCCTCTCTTAATTGTTTCAGGAAGCATCGGACCAATAGCAGATGATCGTTGGCTAGAGACAGTGGTAACATGTTTGTCTCTTCTCGGAGCACAGAAAGAAATTTCATTTTGTCCTGTTATCAGTGTAAATCGTGGAAACAATGTTAGTTAGTGACAGATAATCTGAGTTGTTGGAAATTTAAACTAGTAAAGAAGTAGCCTACATAATCGGAAGAGTAAACCTTTTTAAGCATTAGTCCTATACTGTAGGTGAGCTGTTACATGTACAGCATAGCCCTCTGCAGGAGCCTTTGCATATTACCATACTTGTGCATTATGTTTTTAATTCATTTATTAAAAAGAACCCACAAAGTGTTACCTCTGTGAGCACTGACCAAACTGAATCTTCATCAAATTTACCACAGGATCCTATAAAAACAACGCTGTCATTCCATTTAATATAATCCTGAAATGCTCAGGAAGATCTTACACAAACACAACATCTGTGCTTTTCAAACACAGCAACATACTGAGAGATGGGGACTTGTCCATCTTGAAGACAAAAAACCCAGACATAATCAGAGCAATGCAGTACATGTATATGCAGTTCAATGCAGTGATGAATATAAAAGAAGAAGTGCCGTACTAACACATGGCACACAGGAGAACTCACCAGGGACAAACTTAGCAATCAATCCAAACAACTTCTATCTGCTGAAAACCAATGTATATGCGTATTTATTAGTATTTTTAATTGATTCTGGTCAAACATCTTGACATTTTACTACCCAGCACTAGAAATCCAGTGTTATAAATGTGCATAAATCTTACAAGGGGGTTTAATACTTATATAGGCACTGGATATTAAAAGTTGTACCTGTGCACTGGCCAAAAACACCATCACATCTCCTTCCTCTCCTCTTCTGTGCAGATCCAACACCATGTGACAGGCAGCTGCCACAGGCTCCTTTCCAGATGACAGCTCTCTGTACAAAATCTCCACCTTGTTCACGTCCACATCTTGGTTGCTGTTACTAGGGTCCAGAATGAGGTGAGGGACAGAGGGACCAAGGAAGGCAGAGAGACGAGGTGCTAGTGTCGGGTGAGTGAGGAGAACCACCCGGAAGTTGTCTGGCCTCTGGCGACAGACATCACACAGCAAGCCAAGCAGCACGTCAGTGGCCACAGTGCGCTCCTGGAGTTCATCCAACACAACAACACTGTACTGATGAAGCAGAGGGTCTGACATCATTTCCTCTAGCAGCACATGGTCACCAACAAACCTGGAGAGAGTGAAACAGATGAAGGAAACCTTTGAACTAATGGATTTTTTTTTTTTTTTTTTTTACACAAACAAAAATACCCTTTAACATTGAAACATGGCTAGAAAATGTAGACATGAGCCTCTGAACTGAAATGATTTGTTCCATTATTCCTGGGTATAGGACGGATCAGTTTTCAGTGACTGTATTGCAGATGAGAATGCTTCACTGTGACGTTGAACAGCAAACTTTAGGGGAGAGAACAAAAAGTCAAGGTGTGGCTGTAAGCAAAAGAAAGGCCACGTAACATTATCCTAAAAAAATAAAAGATCCAATGAAGCTGTCTACAGGAGAGGAGAATCTTACTTCACATAATACAAATCAGCAGGACAAATGAACAATGAGAGACAACAAGCGTATTATAAGTAACAATATTTTGATGAAAGATTTGTACAACTTTTTAAAGTAGGTCCAAATTATCCCCAAGGAGTATAAGATTTTCAAAAGCAGGTCTTGTGCCAACGAACACCCCAAGGAACATATAAGCAAAGAAATGGTTTGACAAGTTGGGAACTACACTCGTTTCATCTTAGAGTGGAATTTCCCTGATTGTCAAGTTGCATCCTACTGTTCTAGTTAGTTAGTTTATGTATATGAATAGTATTAAACTTTCCTCTGCCTTCCACAATCTAAAATTACTTTCTGCTACTTGCTAAAAAGCTCCTCAGGATGACATCATCTAGAGGCATATTTTTTTCTGTTCTGATACTATCTGGTTACTCATACTAGCGAGTCTGTAGTCTTGGTCAGCATGCCCCTCCAAAACTCTTTTAGATGATATCAACTGAACTGAAAAACTCATAGTGTATCAGCTAAAAGTACAGACATATTTAATATAGCATAGTAAAGGCAAGTGAAGTTTTATACAATTCGACTACATGTACTCCTTTAAGTAGGGCAACAGGAGGTCATCCTTTACTGAGAAGATCAGTACCACTCTCCTGTCTGTACAAATTAACTTGAGGCAGTACTCAGTTAACCTAGCTTAGAACATAAGGACTAGAACCTGATTTCAATGCTCAGAAATATCTAATATTACCTCTAAGACTCATTTATTAACTTACTGTATACAGTATGTAAAACTAGTGGTGGTTTTATAGGGACTTATATGAGAATTATTTCTCTCTGGGCACAGTGACTTGCTGGAATCCTGTCATTGCTGTGAAGCTGCCAAGCAACCAGCAAAGTCTTCAGAAAGTCACTTCACCTAGGGACAGAGCTCAGGCCAGTTACTGCCAGCCTTTATTGCAGCCTAAGCCAACACCCTGCACCCTGCACTGGCCATCCATGCTAACCTGAGGAGGGTGTCTGGTGTACAGCTGTCATCATGAGACACCCTGTAGCCCACCTCCAGACCCAGGCTGAGGTCCATCTCATCAGCCACACAGAGGGCCAGGCTCATTGCTGCTACTGAATAAGGCTGTGAACAACACACCAGCCCCTGAGAGAACTCAAAAGACAAAGCATACTCCACACACCACTGTGGCACCTGCAGAGAGGAAAGGTGAAGAAAAGAAAAAAAAAAACAGAGGAAGTGTGTTAGACATCCCGTAATTTTACTAATGTTATCATCTAGGTTCCAGGTGTGAAAAGCTAAAACTAGAACCGTAGCTAAAAGAATCATAATGGGACTATACCTCACACCACAACGTCATTTCAAATATGACAATTCAAAACAAATTCAGTGGGCTTTTCCATTACATGTAATCATTTATTCCACTGTTTTTTTTTAATATAAAATATCAATTAGAGGTGTTAAGTACTTTTGCTCACGTACTGTACTTTGTTGGCTGACCATCCTGCAATAAATCCTCCTCTATGAAGATGATAGTTCAGATTTGGTTGAAATCTAAGATACATTTCGCATTTTTCAAATTGGCACATTTAATTTAAACCTTTTTAAAGTGTGTTATGGGAATATTTCAGTCACATCAATAACACAGCTAACTTTCCTGTTTATAGCGTTTAACTAGAATTACAAGAAGAACTTTCACATTGAATATGTCCAACATTTATTTTGAGACTGAGCTAAATAATTAAGGGGACTACGGTGCCTGTAGTCCTGCCGTTTACTGCTTACCTGGGTGCTTTTTCCAGCTCCACTGGGTGCACTGAGAAGCACCATGCTGTGTCTCTCCAGGTGTTCCAGTAAACTCTTCCTGAGGCTCCAAACAGGCAACTTCTGCCTCTCTTCCAGCAGGGAGTAATAGCGTGAAGAGAAGGGCAAACCATCATATGGGTTCACCTCTAGGTCTCCCAGCCCTTCTTCCCCACCTTCTCCTCCACCTTCACCTCCATCGCCTTCATTGTCCAAATCCCCACTCAGGAGGGAAGATATGGACATGGAGTCAAGGACTGTGGAAGGATGCAACCGGGACCCCCGGGAGAGGGATGTGGTGGAGTGTTTTGCTGGTGGTGATGACATCATCAGTTGTGTGTGAGCATTAGGAAGGAGTAAGGGGCCGGTTCACAGAAAGGCCAGAGATTACCTGCAAAGAGGTCACATGAAGCAGTGGTAGGAGTCAAGAGGAGATAATGACACACCAAGTGACAAAGCAATAACACTTTCCACAAATGTGTAGTAAGGTAGATGTCAGGGGCCTCACTTCTTGTTTTTACTAAACTTTTTCTCCATCCCCTCAATGTGCCCTTCACAGAAACATATAGGTTGTTTAGTGTTTAAGCGTGGAATGTTTGTGTCCACCCAGATGCAAAGGCAATCAATAACAGAGTAACTGGAAATAAGTTGAAATAAGTTTCTGTTGTGTGTCAGAGAGGCCCACAGCATTAGCATTGGTGGGCCTAAAATAAAGTCATAAAAGGAAGAGAGTCACTCTGAGCCTGCAACTACACAGCTCTTCTGTGCTCTATACACAGCAAAATGTGTGTGTATGTATTTTATACACCGCTGATTGCAGTAAGTGTGACAAAACGTGAACAGCAAACTATGTCAACGGTTAAAGATTAAAGATCAAGGTTTGTCGAGCTGGAGCTGTTTTTATGTGGGGTCAGGTGCTTAACTGCAATAATAATTTAGTATTTAATAGGTCAAAATATTTTTTTATTAAAAAAATATAATATTTTTATATTAAAATGTTATTGCTGATCAGTGTACTGTATGCTTACTTATCTGTTATAGATTAATCTAGTGCATTACAGTAAATATATAAAAAGTAGTAACTTAATCACAGTGTTGTATCATGCGAGGATACTTAAAGCCTTGGAGCACTCTAATCCACCACAACATCAGG
Organism: Channa argus; assembly: GCF_033026475.1. Classification (NCBI taxonomy): domain Eukaryota; kingdom Metazoa; phylum Chordata; class Actinopteri; order Anabantiformes; family Channidae; genus Channa; species Channa argus. The sequence continues at coordinate 21,006,958 of NC_090214.1, read as the reverse complement.
ACCACCTGGTTTCGATGTGGTGGGAGGCAGGAGGTCACCATGGGCACCGACTAGGTGGCTGCTACACAGCCCCATACACACCAGGCTGTGATGCACTGTGTGGTTTGACACATGACACAATCACGACCAACATTAAGTTTTTTTGGATCAGACATTTAAAAAGTGAAAAAGTACGTTGGTGGAGTCGATAGGTGACCTACATACTGCAAAATGCTACTTCATGGCTGAGACTGATGATGAAAAATCTGGAAAAAAAACCTTTCAACATTTAAATTTCCTCATGAATTAACAGTTGTGTGAAGAACAGAGAGGGGTTAAGGGTTGAGATAATAACGTTAGATAAAAAACAAAGTGTTTTTTCACTACATTCGGATATTACAAAAGGATATTTTCACTACCTTTGCTGTTTTTGTTAAGACTGGGCGACATATTATCCCATTGCTACATCTGGGGCGATACCAATATAATAATATAGGAATCAGCCACGGGTGGAGACACAATTCCAGTTTGTGTCACGTCACTACAAAACAAAGGATGCTCTCGACGCTTGTGACTCTTTTCTAAGGTGCACTACTGCTGTAAATTTGAATAAATTAATATGTGGGCCAGAATGTAAAACTCACATTATGTCTGTTCCGAATAATCCGGTCATCCAGGTGAGGACATATGTGCTAACGACGCTTCCCCCTCAGTCTCTCAGCCCAACAACAAGCTCCTCTTTTCTCATTTGTTATCTCTATTTGCCATTTAAATGGTGCCAGGGCAAACGTGTCAGCTGACAGCCACAGAGGCTGAACGAAACAACGGAGAAACACACAGAAATTGCCAAACTACGCAGGGGAAAAAAGAAACGGATCAAAGAGTGGAGCAGTATCCGAAGCTACCTGTGTGACATGTCAGCAGACAGGTGAAGAAAGCTAACAGAACCAGTCCGCCCTCAGCCCGCTGTTGTTGAGTCCCGCTCACTCCACTCTGCCGTCTGTTCTCTCTCAACCCGCCTTCACATGCCTGACAACAGCTGGGGAAAACATGGACGACAGTTGTTTGCCGTCTATTTCTGTGAAACCTTATAGGTCTGGTTATTTCCTGGCTGCTGTAAATGATAATAAAAGACGCAGGCGTTGCCTGGTTGCTTCAGTCTGTCGCCGCCATGTTTGGCTGCCTAGCTGTCAAACCTTGTGTTGCATTTACGGCTCCTCGTACATCGCAGAATGTGGTTTGGCACCTGCCCTGTCCCAGTGGGGAAAAGGTTAATTTAACGTTGTACAGCATTTATTAGTGATTTTAACTTGTTTGTTTAATATACCCAAATATGATTGTATTACAATACCTCAAAAAACTTGTATGTATACAGTAATTCAGTACAATCTGGCTATGTGTTGAAGGGTCAGGTGAGCACGTTGCATAGCAGCCATTGGTGTGTGAATGGGTGAATGAGAAGCAACATTACAAAGCGCTTTGGATAAAAGCACTATATTAGGGGGCTTTTACCACTTTATACGAAGTCCAGGTACTACATAAGCTGCAGTAAAGACAATATACTTTGTATTTTATAAAATTCTGGGGTGCAGTAAGTGTAAAAATATCATTACAAATATATATTCCTAGTGAATATTTCGAGCAGATGACTGTTACTGGTCGTGATGGTCTTAGTCTTTATGGATGGATGGAGGTGCAGATAACAGTAGTCAATAATTTACGTAATCTGGCCAGTAAAAGTCCAACAGCTATTGTGCTTTATATCAGTGGTTCTACTAATGTTCAAATCACTTTATTACAAACAAACATGCATATAGGGCAACTCTGGCACAGGAAGGTAGAGCGGTTGTCCACCAACATCACAGTTGTTGGTTCAATCCCTGGCTCCTGCAGTCACATGTCAAAGTGTCCTTGAGCAAGACACTGAAGTTAGTTGCTCCCGGTGAGTGTTGGCCAGCTGCATAGCAGCTCCACCATCAGTGTATGAGTGTGTGTGTGAGTGGGTGAATGAGAAGCAATGTAAAGTGCTTTAAGTGCCAAAAAGGTAGAAAAGTGCTATATAAGTGCAGATAATTTACCATATAATGCATTTTCATCATTACATTTTTATACTGTGAGTTATGTTAAAGAGATCTTATTTACATGGAAACATCATAGCAGGATAAGCACTAACATGCAATATTTAAAATATGAAAACCAACTAAGTACAATATGGTTGTGTCAAAATGTTTATTAAAACCTTAGAAAAGACATGTTTTGTATGCCCTAACAAATATAATTTTTATTTTGCTTTATATTATTATGGACTGATTAACCTGAAAAAAAAAAAAGTGCATAAAAGGACATATACTGATTGTCAACATAAGACAAATGTAAGTGCCTAAAACATGATCATTTTCTTTTAATTTAGTGTTTTTACTACATTCATGTGTAACATAAACACTGTCAGGACATTCCAAAAGAGTCACTGGTACAATTAAACACTCTAACTTAAACACTCCTTGATGATTTATTATTTTTATATTAATGTTAAAGTTGTGGATAGAAGATTCGGAACAGCTGATTGGTTTGTTGTGTATGACAACAGATAATGGTTCATCAAAAAGACATTGGAAAAGTATTTTTTCATTAACATCATTTACTAAACCCAGTAAAGATCAGGATAGTCAGCTGACTTCACCCATATATTGTACTGTGCAGTCTTATACGGGACTTCTGAGCCTCTTTTCCTGTATAATACAATCTTTTATAATCAATATTTATGAGCCTAATTTCCTGGTTGAACTCACAAACTGGATTTTTGCTCTCAGTCTTTCCTCCCAGTCTTTGCACCAGTTCGGGCTCCACTCCAGGTTCTGGTAACGAGTAGCTAACTTGTCCAGCATCCTCACCGCCTCAGGTATGTGAAAGGTCAGGCCGGCCCTTTGCACTGCTGTCTGAAACTTGGCTGGAGATGCTGTTGCAACATAACACCTGCAATATAAGTTGAAGTAAAACAGATTTGGCCTGTGATAGAAATTTTCCCTCTTGGAAGAATTGTAGACAGAACTCAGCGTGAGGAACCATTTCAGTTTAATACATGCAGGCATGGAGAAGAACACATGGATGTTGGTGTCTTCTGACTCAAACCCTTTCTATTTATACTCAAACCCAAGAAAGGAACCACCCTCACAAAACATGAATGAGGAAACCAGGTGCACGCAGTTGACAATCATCACTCTTGTCCCTTTATAGGTTATCTGAAGATGTCAGTTGAGAACCAATAAAACCCTTTTATTGCATCTTCTTGTAGATCTTGTGACCCCAGGACCCACTATCTACTACATTGCTTTGGGCCTTGTAACAACAAAGTGCCTACGGTGATCTTAAGCAGACCTTTAAACACGACAAACCCTGTGACTTCTTGTCCTCTTTGTGACCTCTTCATAAACCCATCTTGGTTGAGTATTTGCCAATTATCTAACCATATGATTAAATTTACTTTATTCCCCCACAGGCCTTACTATAAGTCAACGGGTCAGTCAGGTGAAAATAGCGTCTTACCACATGCTTCTGTTTAACATAGGTTTATTATTTCTAAATTTGCAAGGACAACAACCTAACAACAGTTTCTTGTTATATTATTGGATGGCCATAGGGCGACAAATTCCCCAAAAAACAACAGATGTTTGATGATGGTAATAAACCTATGAATTAACATTCATTCAAACTCCAGCAGCAGTGACTCTTTCTACCTTTTCAGTCTGAAAAAGTAGCAGGGACACAGTGGCTGGCTTCTCTGTGCCAATCTAAAAAGGGGTTGTTTGAAAGCATTGTTGGATTGACGAACACACGGGAGCTCAGAGCAGATCTGAGAAAGTGGATGGTAGAATGACACTGAATTCAGGAAAGTCAGGAATGTCTCTTGGATACATTTCATAACAACTGCAGATCCCAACGATCAGTTCAAACAATTGTACATAAATCCAAGTGATGGGAAGTTGAAGCCACTTTCCAAGGTCTAAAAGAAGACTCAAAATGTCCAGCTCAGCTGAGAGGACACTAATTCAGCAACAGGTTTTGTTGTGTGACTATTTGGATTAAGTCTATAATATGTAAAAAAAAAAAAAAAAAAAAAAACATTTTAGAAAAACACTTCTCTTGTCCTAATCCTTTACTTTTGTTCAGATCTTTATTTTAGCTGACACATTTTTATTGTGTGTACTCTCAAATATCTCTGGTGTAGCTGCTGTGGATTTGGTCTGCACTATGTCAGAGGACATTAAAGACAAGTGCAGCAGGCCTACACCTCCTTCTAATAGCCATCATGTTTGACTGCTTTCCTATTTCAGTTAAGTTACACATTGCACTTGTGGTAGTCACCTTTAAAGTGTAAAATGTTATCTGCTCTGCTTCCTCCAGAAGGCTCAGTGACTTCAGGAACATACTCTGCTGGTTCATGTATTACACTGAAGTCAAAACTGTCATGTGCGTAAGTAGCTAATGGAATAAAACATTTAACCTTTTGACCCCAGGACTGTGAGGGCAGTGGTAGTGATGCCAGACAGCCACAGCAGTATGAGGACACAGCACATATCGGTTGTCCTCCCAGCATCTTCTCATGGTTTCCAGGATTCCTTCATCAGTCACTGTTCCAGTAGATAAAACTTGTGACAACTACAGAAAGAAAAAAGATGGAAAGAACAGAAAAGTATTTGACTTGTAACTGGGGGGTAAGCTATGGTTTGGGTTTGGTATGAGGTAGATGGACAAACATTATACAAATGTTGAGGACTGTTACCAGCTTGCAGTGGTTTTCAGGCAGAGAGAGTCTATGTGTATGCTGAAACTCTTCCATCATGGTCTTCACTGTCAGTCCATCTCTGTCCAGCAGCAGCCAGAACACACGCTCCATGTTGTACGGGTCCTACAAGCCAAAGTCAAGCAGCATGACACATAATTGTAAGTAAAGCAACATTTGTTTGCTGATGGTGGATGGGTCTATCATTTTGTGTGACAATTTAATTTACAGGAAATGTCAGGAAAGATCAAAGTCTAATAAGCTTGACTACAGGGTTGTGGTTGCATCTTTTCAAGGCATTCTCTACCTACTGAACCACCACTCCCAGTTCTTGCAGCCCATGTGTTGGATCATCAAAGCCAATAAACTGTTTCTAGTTACCATTTGTCATCCATGTAAATCAGTTTGGTAGGATCTGAACCCATTCTAATACATGAATATGCTTTGATCTAAATCATTCCATTGAAGCTCTGGCAGTTTTTTACGGTTTTTGTCCTGCTAGAAGGTGACCCTTCTCCCCCATCTCAAGTCTTTTGGAGACTCTAACAGGTTTTCTTCTAAGATTGCCCTGTATCTGGCTCCAGCCATCTTCTCATCAACTCTGACCAGCTTCCCTGTCCCTGCTGAAGAAAAGCTCAGCTCCGCAACATGATGCCGCCACAGCACCATGTTACATGCTGGGGATGGTGTGTTCAGGGTGATGTGCAGTGTTAGGTTTCCAGCACAGATAGCATTTTCATTTAGGGCAAAATGTTCAATTTTGGTCTCATCTGACCAGAGCACATTCTTCCACATGTTTGCTGTGTCCTTCACATGGCTTGTCACAAACTGCAAATGGGACTTCTTACAACTTTCTTTCAAAAATGGCTTTCTTCTTGCCATAAAGGCCAGATTTGTGGAGTGCAGTTTATACTGACATTAAATTACACACAGGTGGACTCTATTTACTAATTGGGAGAATTCTGAAGGCAATTGTTTGAACTGTATTTTAGTTAGGGGTATCAGGGTAAAGGGGGCTGTATACAAATGCATGCTATACTTTTCAGATATTTGGAAAAAACTTTAAAAACCATTTATCATTTTCCTTTCATTTCACAATTATGCGCCACTTTGTGTTGGTCTATCGTATAAAATCTCAATAAAATCATTTTATGTTTGAGGTTGTAACGTGACAAAACTTGAAAAAGTTTAAGGCAAATGAATATTTTTGCAAGGCACTTTAGTACTTATGCTGAAATGTAGAGTTTGGTTGTCACCAAACATACCCCTTCTTATTCAATAGTTCTACTTTGGTCTCATGTGTCCACATAACATTAGTCCAATAGTCTTCTAATTCATTCACATGACACTGAACAAACTGTAAACAAGAAACCATGTTCTTTTTGGAGAGTGGCATCACCTCCTTGTAGCTTCACCATACAACACTGTGTTCAATGTTCTCCTGATAGCGGACTCATCAACACTATTAGCCAATTCAAGAGAGGCCTTTAGTTTCCTAAACATTACACTAGGGTTGATCTTGATTCTTGTTCGTCAAGTCTTTCTGGGAAAGTTCTCCATTTGTACATAATCTGCCTCACAGTCAACTGGTAAAATCCAGTCAAGTCCAAAATCTTCAGAAATCTGTTGTAATCCTTTTCAGCCTTCTGAGCATTAACAACTTTTCTTATAAGGTCTTCACAAATCTTCTTTGTTAGAGCCATGACACACTTCTACAAACCTTTGTTGTCAAGATAAATCTTTGATACTGAAGACCCAGGTTTGTCTCCCTTAAGTAAAAGCAGGGCCTCTCACACTCACATCTAATTGTAATCCAAATAACTGAAATGCCTGACTTAAATTTACCCTGTAAATAAATTGATAATCCTTCACAAACATATTTTAGATCAGGATATGGATCACTTCATACAATTAACAAATGAAGTGTAACTGTTTTGCCTTATTTTTATTTGTCTTAATTGACTTCCCGATTATCCAGTTGTAGGACTTGCATAAAAAGATTTCACAAACTCCCATGCTCCTTTGTAGCTTTAAAGGAATATTGTTGAACTTTGGATAGAGTCAGCATGACTCCTCTGCATCCAGTCTTTATGCTAAAGTAGGTTAACCATTGCATGAATACAGCTCTGTGCTTAACACACAGACAACCCATTGATATCAACCTTCTTATGTAGCTCAGAAAGTGTATTTCTGATAAATCCAGTAGATTTTAAGGAATGTTTCGAAATAAAATTTTGTTCAAACTGTTCAAAATTCAACAGAATTTCAACATTCAGGTGTATAATCAAAAGCCACTGAGGCTATACTATCCAATCATATCAGCAATAAACAGAGGATATTTTTATGGTAAATAGGCTGCACTTATAGTGCTTTTCCACCTATTGTTACTCAAAGTGCTTTACACTGTTTCTCATTCCCCAATCGCACTCTCAGTCACACACAGATGCAGGAACTGCAATGCAGCTGGCCTACACTCACTGGGAGTTGGGGTTCAGTGTTCTGCTCAAGGACACCTTGAAATTTGACCGGAGGAGCCGGGGATCGAACCAGCAACTGTGGAATTGGTGCACGTCTGCTCTACCTCCAGTTGTTTAACTCTTCCTAGTCCTCTTGCCACTCCGTCTCTTTTTTATAAAACACACTTCACCCAATTTTACCTGGAATGCAATTACACTGAGTAATCAGATCAGCTGGGCACAGCTGCAGTTTTGTGTAGAAAATCCATTCCAAAGTTTAGCTGAAGCTCACTGTAAGCGTGGGAATCTTTCAGTCTATTTATTACTGTTTATGTCACTCTTTTTGTTCTCCTGAGCTGCTGCAAAGAGTACACAGTAACTCCACTCTGATGGTCCTCTGAGAAATAGTTCTACATACCTGTAACTGTCTCATTGCAAAGGTGTATTTACATCAATTTTGACCACTGACCGCCAAAACCCGGTCCAATCAGGATTGCTCAGGAAGAAATCTGCAGTTTTACGCATTGCTTGTTTCCTTCCAAACAGAGATAAAGTCAAACTGTATCTTATTTGACAGGAACAAACCAATGGATGACAGCAGGTGAAATTTTAAGGAACTCCAAAAGTCCCCCCCACAACCACACACACATACAATTCAAACAAAGCCAGAGTGAAGTGACTTACTCCAGTAAGACTCCAACTGCAAAGTAAAAAATTGCTTCCAAGTTGACTCGGTTTACAACTTGTGAAGGAAAGATCTGGGGAATAATAACCCTGAAAATGACTAGGATAAATTATTTTTAATGCCACAGTATGCAAGGAAGCAACTATAAGAGAAAAAAGAGTGACATTAGTTATAAATACAATGTAATGTTAAAAGATGCTGGTTCATTTTAGCTTAGAGGGACTAATAACGTTTCATATAATTCTCAACTGAACTTTTTTGGCCCTGATTACCTACTGTTCAATTGTGGTCGTAGTGAAATTTAATGAAGTAAATTTTTATCAATTATATAAGGGCAGCTTAAAAAAACCTGAACCATTCCTTTAAAATCTGACAACACAAGATATGATCACAGTCAGGTTGTAAAATCCAGTAATAAAGCAGTCATAAAGCAATCCTGCTGTCATTACTGCAGTACCTGGATGTCTATAGCAGGAGCCAAAGTTTGTGTGACTTTTGCTGCCATGGAAAAGTCACCAGTGGACACAGCCCTGTGAAGTATGTCATTAGAATTGACCATGGCCACCAGCTTGAGGGGTATCCCCATCTGCTTTACAATTAAGCCAGCTGAGGACACAGAGAGACATGGAGACACAGAGAGAAAAGGGAAGATGGTCAGTTGTTTCTCAGTTTATTCCCCACAATAAGAGGCCAATCACGGCGCAACCCTCCTATCACCAAGTGGCATCTGGGACAAGCTGCGGCACCCTGCAACCCTTAACAGGATAAGCAGTATGGGTAACGGATAGATTCATTTATTCATTTAATAATGACAATGTGTGTGTGTGTAACGCACAAACACACTGCCAAATAATGTTGTTACAGCAGTAAGCAGCCTACCTGTGACGTTTCCTGCCCCTCCAGTGGGCACTACCACTTCCAGCTCGGGCAAAGCGGCTGCGGCCTGGTCCTGTGCCATGTCACTGAGCTCCAGGTAAGCGTATATGAAGTGGGCAAGCTGGATCATGACTCTAGACCAGTTCACTGAGTTGAGGCTTATGAGGCCATGAGACTTCACCAACTCTTCATCAGCAAACAGACAGCGCAAAGGCTGGTCTATGTCATCAGAGCTGCCGTCTGCTGCAGATGCCGTTTTTCACTTTGAGAAACGGTATGACTTGTTTTTTTTTAGCTAAATAATCATTACTAGTCTTTTTACCTGCAAACACATGGACATTATCCTCAAGGCAAGTGATCATTTGTTTCTCTTGGACTGGAGTGATGCGTCCTCGAGGATAAACAACTATCACATCCAACCCAGGAAGACCTTTAGCGCTTTGGATGGCAGAGCCGCCTGTGTCTCCTGATGTCCCTGGAAGGGAAAGTCATGAGAGGACAGACTCAGATTCATTACATGTATCATTTATGGTGGGGAGGACTTTGATAGGGAATTTTAGTTTGGTGCTTCAGGAGAAACTAATGGCCATGAGGGTGCTAGTAAATGCGATAACACTGACTGCATTGACATGCACTTAAGAAACATGCAGCAGAAGTGTAATCTGATTGGTCTTCCAAAAGCCTGGCACGCAGATTTTTTACTGTATAGTGACAGAAAACGCTTTTTGACTTCTCTTTTTTGTGTATATGTTCATGTTGTAGCAGAGTGACAGCGCAGGGACAGAGAAAGGAAAAAGAGGAGATACAGTACATGCAGCTGAACAGGAAATGTCTAATTTTAATAAATCTGCAGGAGAAAGTGACTTATTTAGATTTTTACACAGTTTTGTTTTCCTGTCTGCAGCCTTTTGTTACACATATTTTCCCTCGAGCTTACATGATGTATGATATGGGCTCAAAAACAGGTCTACAGGTACTGTCTGGATTGAGTGCATGCTGAAAACATGTAGTCAAGATTAGACCTGAAGTCCCTTTTAGACATGAACTCTAGAGAATGTAAGGAGGATCATGTCCTGACTATGGAAGTGTTTTGCTTGGTAATCTGGTCATATACCACAAAATCTCATGCTGTTCCTTGTATTTGTTTGACGATTTCCAGGTCTCCCCTTTTTCCAGGTGTGTGTATTTTCCCGATTTCAGGGCAGTGGCAGGAAATGGATGTCATCAACACGCCCACTCACTCATGGTGAATCTTCCATATTACCTCCTCTAATCACAAATAAGGCTCGAATGGAGACAATCTGAACTTTGCCCTATGGAGCTGGCTGTGTAAAATCCAAGCAATGTCAGGGCCAACACACATGGGTGCTTGCGTTCACACATACACCTACCGCAGAGAAAGTCTGGAAAATGTCTGAATTCCAGTGCATGTCTGAAAGGGGCTTCAAACTGAAATACTGGAACCAAACCAACACTTCTCAACTCTACACAACCACATGTACCAAAGTCAAATATTGATTCATGCCCTGATTAAAGATAAGATAAACATAAGATAAACCTTTATTCCTGCCACAGTGGGGACATTTTCATGTTACAGCAGCATAAACGTTTTTTGCAAATGCACAGCGAGAATTTTTTACAGGATAAAAAAACAAAAAGTCAGTATACAGTACAAGGATTGATGTTATTGCACATGTATAATATAGTGGGTACTGGTTCACTGGGAGCATCTCTGGTTGTAAAGTGTGAAAGCATAAAGCATAGTTTTATGCAGCATAGAGTGACTGCATAAAACTAGTTCCTTAGTTTAATCGTGTAGCATTACAGGTGTTTCCTACCTACAAGAACAGTAGCTCTGCCCTTCTCTTTCTGCAAGAAGTAATTAAGGAATCGCACCGTACACGTCATAGCCAGGTCCTTAAAGGCCAAAGTCACCCCATGAAAGAGCTCCAGGACTGACAGACCGTCTTTTAATCGAGCGATTCTCACCACCTCAGGCACTGAGAAACCAGACAGGGCTTCACCTACCAGGACTAGGGACAAATAAAAGGTGAGAGAGTGGAGAGAAAATGTTGATTTTCTTGGTGCTCAGAGTCATTACAGTGTGGGGGGGCGGCTTTCACTTTTGTGTCAGTCAATTACTTTTGCTGCTTTTAACAAAGAACTACGTGCCATTTAAGTTAAAGACAATACCTATATACTTATTTAGTTATTTTAATGTGTGTAGACCATTGCTAAATGCTTGTTGATTTTTTTTTTTTTTTTTGTCCTTTCGGCTTGTCGCATGAGTTCAGAGTCGCCACAGCGGATCATTGTCCACATGTTGATTTGGCAGTTTTTTTTTTTTTACACCGAATGCCCTTCCTGACGCAACCCTCCCCAATTACTACCGGGTTTGGACGGGCACTGCACAGCGGAGGATGGGAATGAATGGGCTATTGGGGGTTCAGTGTCTTGCCCAGAGACACTGAACTGCACGACATATAGCCGGGACCGGGGATCAAACCACTGACCATGTGGTCCATAGACTACTGGCTTACCAATTGAGCTACAGCCGCCCCCTGAATGCTTGTTACATAGTTTAACTTTTCTTTTCCTAAAACTTGGTACCATAGTTTGCAAACTTAGCTAAAACACATTGCACCTTTGGTACTGGTGTATAAAATCCAGCAAATCAAAGTGATAATAAGTGATATTTGATGGACACTTAAATTACTAGTACTTACTGACTTACTGACTGCAATATCAATGCCTGGCATTATATGATGTTCCTTGTTTTATTTAAAAATGTTGAATTACATGTAATGTGAATATTTGTCCAGCTCACCCTCCAGGTCCTCTCTGGGTATCAGATTACTAGGGATGAACAGAGAAGAAACCTCCACCACAAGTTTGTTGTAGGGCAGCCCTCTCCAGCACCTAAGGGTGTCTGCGCTCAGCACAGGAACACTCTCTGGCATGAACATCCCCCCATCTGGAGCATAACCTGAAAATAGAACATCACGGAAGTCCCATCCATGGACCCCACCCCTAGTACTGCAGTACTGCATTGGACAAACCTATGAATAGAGATACAATTTTTGATAGTAAATAAAACAAAGACAACATATTAAATGTAAAACATGAGAAATATATATTTTTAAATAGTTGATCAGTATGAATTTGATGCCAAAAACACATTTTGTAAGAGGTCAATCTCGTGATTGACTATAAAAAGAGCATCCCAGAGAATCTGACCCTTTCAGAAGTCAGGATTGGATGAGGTTCACCACTCTGAACGATTGTGGTGAAATAGTTCAACAATTTCACATTAATAAATAACATAACATATAATCCTCTGTGATACATAAAAGAAAACTAATACTGAAGGACCATGATCTTCAGGCCGTCAGGCAGCACTGCATAAAAAACAGCCACAATTCTGTCGTAGAAATCAGTGCATGGGCTCAGGAACACCTCCAAAAACCACTGTGAGAAAAGTTTGTTGCTGGATTCCCAAATGCAGCTTGAAATTCTACCATGTTTCTTTTGTTTGGATGCTATTCCCACACAACACACTGCAAAGCACCTTACGCGTCAGGTCACTGACAAGCTGAAAAAAGTGAATGAAGTCACTACTGTTAAAAATTCACTTTAGTGGAGCTCATGGTTTATGGTGGTTATCATACTGTAGCCAGCAAACATTAAGCCTACTCGTTCAAAGAGCAAGCTAAACGTTTCCCATTCAGTAATAGAAGGACTGAAAGATGCTTTACTCCTCAATCTCTGTCAAACAAGCTAAATCTTGTCATTTTACAGGAGGCTTGCCCCCCACTACATTGCTGTTTAATTAGTTTGGATGGACGTAAAAGCTTTGGACCTTCTCCCTGCTTTTCCTACACATTCATATACAAAAACATTTTGTATGGTTTTTTTTATGTTTTGTCTTATATAAAACATTTTACTTACATTTTTTTCTATTCGTTTGATCTGTCTAGTACTAGTACACACATTGCTTGAGTAACCGTTCCTGTCTCTTTGTGTAATTATAGTAAAGTAATATTTCTCCATAAAAACTAATCAGCTGAATCAGTCCTTTGTTTTTAATTATTAAAATTGACCCCACAGCAGCTTGTGCTAATTTCTGCTGTATGTAAAATGAATGAGTTATTTCCCCTTTATGACAATAGCCTCTACCGAACCACCGAGACACACGCACACACACATGGATGTATACAGTGCTGTAAAAATTATGTTTTTTTGTTTTTTTCAAGACAAACCCATGAGCACCTTCCTGGTTCCCCCGACAAAAAGCCAATTGGATCTTTCCTTTAACATCTGGATTATGGGAGAAAATAAACAGCGTGGTGATCAGAGGTCTATGATACTTACACGTCTTGTTCAGCAAGTTAGTCTCCACAGATGTTTTTTTTTTTTTTTTACTTTAACCACAATCACTTTACAAAAGCTATTTTTAAGCTACTGCTTTTGACCTGAAACCCTGTAATGTGTCTGTTGTAATGTCTGTTTCTCCAAGTTTCCCTTCGCCCCGCCTCCGTGAAAACAGCAAAGGGAGCGCGAGACCAACGACAGGCTCGTCCCCATAACGTTGTGCGCGTGTACAACTGTGGTTGTAAGGAGAGCGATAAAGGCCAAATTTAACTTTAGCTTTTTAACTCTGTATGGAATTGAATAACTAGTTTGTGCTAGTGTTGACACATTACAAATAATTATAAAAAAAAAACTCAAGTGTTGTTGCAAAGTGTCGAAATACTTAGGCTATTGCAATAGTTCAGTTTTTCTTTTTTAATTCATTTACATACATTTTTAAAAATCTGTGTCATTATGGGGTACAGAGTGTAGATTAATGAGAAAATATTAATTTGAACGATTGTAGTACCAGGCTGCAATATGACAAAATTGAAAAAAAAAGGGGGGGGGGGGTTGAATACCTTTTGAATACCTTTGTAGGAGTCCTCATATAAATTGCATTCAAAATTATGCATTTTATAATTTTGAATGTAGTTCATAGGAGGCCCAAGTCACATGTTTATGAGGGCCAAATATATAAAAAGTTAGTCAACGGCTTTTGGCTTGTTCCATGAGTTTGTACACCGGGTGCCCTTCCTGCCACAACCCTCCCATTTTATCTTGAGTCCCCTATTTTAAAGGTCAAAGATCACTATTTGTAAAATTGGAGCAGATTTTATGTTGTGTCATGTGCTTAACCAAGAATTTAGTATTTAATAGATTAGAATATTTTATTATTTAATATTTCTTTTACATTTATACCCACGGGCTTCTGTATGTATGTGTGTGTGTGTGTTTGTGTGTGTGTACATGTGTATCTTGGTATTATCAAGACTTGCATGATCTTTGGTTGATGAAAGGCACAGATTAGTAAGAAAAGATGACTATGAGCCTCTTGTTTATTATTTATCATACAAGCCTTTAATACAAACTAATTCTTATAGTCACTGATGCTTTAGAAACAATAACCTTTTCTATATCCTTAAATCACAGCACAACTGTCTTTCTTTTTGTTCAGCAGGAGCATTTTTGTAACATTTTATTCCACATCCATTATCTGAACAGACTGCTTGACCACATCCAGTGAGAGTGGGGTCACAGATTTGGTCAGGATAGCTGTGGTTCCGGGAGCATACTTGTACTGTCCCTCTCTGGAAAAAGAAAAAAGGTCACTGTTGGTAAAGGTGGAGGTCATTTTAACCACTGTCTATGTTGACACCTGGTTTACCCACAATGACACATCAACATCTACGTATTAGTTCATGTTTTTGTAAAAAAAAAAAAAAACAAACACATCATATTTTTAGATTTCAACCAATAGGTACTGTTGACTTTTGCTAAATCACAGAACAAACCTTTATTTTAATGTTGGACATGTAAAAAAATGTATAAAACAATAAGGCAATCTTTCAAATATTATTGGATTTTAAAATAATATACAGTATAACATCAGTCAGGATGGCAGTAGTCCTACTCCAAGTCTGAACTTGAACCAACACCAGTACTTTTCAGTCCTGTTATTAAATAAATATGGTAGAATCTTAAAAAGACAACACAATTGACTGTAGTAGGTTCCTCACATTGATTGGTTGATTGATTGATTTTAACACAGTTCATTGTGTCCACTAAGTCTGGTAATCTTATTTTAACTGCAGGTTTTTATATATGCTGTAAAATTTATTTGACTGAAGCCCAGGAATAAATACAGAACATGCTAATGTATATTAAACTACTGCAGTATTAACCGGTGAAATGGAAAACAGAGGCTAGATACTGACCAACTGCTCATAACCTCTCAACAAGTTTTTCCTCATACGACAAGCTTAGAACAGAACAGGCTACAGCTGATCATGCCCTTAAAACGCACCCACATCTGATCTACAAAATTAGCTAAAGCCGTCCTGTTTTATTTTTTTTTTCTATTTTTAATGTAAAAGCATATTAAAAGAAAAAGAACTGAAAGTTACTATGTGGGTCTCCTCTATTAAAATGTACAGATGCTGCCTCACCTTTTTCCCTTTATTGTAGGTTTGTCATAGCCTCGCAAATACTCCACTCCAGCTTCCGTGATAACACATAAATCCACATTGCTTCCTGAGCCCAGGTCACAGAAAATCCCTGCAGCTATTGCATCTCGTACAAGCTGCTTTGCCTCCTCCAGCTGTAAGGGTGAGAGAAACAAAAACTTGAACATGCCTGCAATGGCAGAAGCACTTAAATTAGGGACATACAGTACTGATTCAGGTATCATGTTGTTGACAGCTCATTTCCACTGACCTTTACATTAACACACCTTACATTTCCCATACAGACAATTTTACTTGTAAATCTACATGCAATTTGCACATTAATTAAAAATAAAAAGGGAAGTACTCTGTGGTGAGGCACAAACAGGGGAAAACAATTTCTTAAGCTATAGGCAATAATTATAAAATGGAAGCAGTTTAAACCAGAAGGACTCATCGTAGCGTTGGCTGTCAGGACAAACTGAGAAAGCAAACAACAACATCCTTGGTCAGTGAGGTGATCAGCCTTGAGTTGTCCAGACAAAGCCCACAGTCCCATGGCCTTTGTTGGCACCCTTAACCAGGTTTAGTGTTGACTGCTGCACATGTTATTGCATTTATGAAGCAAACTAAAAACTGATAATCTATTTGAAATACCTGAAAAAAATACTGTGATTCTAGGAAATTATATTTTACTTGTGTCGGGACTCAACGCTTTAAGCTCGAGTGGATTGTTATGAGCTGGTATGATGATATGCACCTACTGAGAAATACGTCCCAAAAGCCCAAAGTTAAAGCACATACAACATCTTTGAAAACAGTGGGGATGAGCATCGTCCAAAAAAACAACCAAAACTGCCAAAAAGCTGTATATAGAGAAGTAGCTGCAATAGAAATGCAATGTTTCATTATTTGTTATTAGAATTGGGAAAAATTGTGAGCCCCACCTTTAACAGACATAAGGTAAGTGTTAGTACATTGTGCTGATATTACTTTACCTTTATCATGGCTTGTTAAATGTAGATTGTTTCGCTTGCAGTATTTTTTCCAAAAATAAAAACTCAACACAGCAAAAAATGCAGCGAGTACTTTCAGAATCAACTGTGATTAAAATGTAATAAAACAGTCTCACCTCCATATTTGGTTTAAATCTGTCTTCAAATACAGAAACAGCAGCTGCAGCGCCAGAACCTGAAATCAGAATTAAATTTCAGAAATTTCTTTTTAAATTTATTGTTTACTAAGCAGGTTCTATTTGTCGGTTTTATCTCAGATTTTTCTTTTCTTTCTTCTTTACATTCAGACACCTGCAAAATCTGGTCAAAAATACAGTACAGTAAACACATGGGGCCATAACACACAAACATATAAAGTACCCAAAATCCATAAACACTCACCCATGGTGAGGAAAGGCAGTTTGTCATAGGATCCATGTGGATATACACTGTAGAGGTGAGCTCCATTTACATCAACTCCTCCAACAATCAAGGATGCACCAACATGACCCTGGTATCTGGAAAACCAACCAGTCATCACAATTATTACAACATCCTGATTTTCATGGGATTATCCTAGGATCCAAGGATGCTGTCAGCTCTTTGTGATGGTGGAACATTTATGACGTTTTGTTGACAATTATAATGCATCCAACTCAAATTAACATTTCATTATTAGTGATTCTGATTTCTCTATCTTTGTTACCCTCACCTGAAAAGCATCTGTTTTAGCTGTCGGGTTACCATGGCAACAAGGGGAGGCCGCCCAGTGTTGAGAGAGTGCAACTCTACGTTAGAAGCCATGATCTGTGTGGTGATTTCTGCATCCGCAGCCACACCGGCCCCACAGCAGCTACAAGACATGCAGCTCTTTAATTACAGGTCCAGGGGTGGACAAATTGCAAACATAATCATCATCATTTTGCTGTATTTTCAGTTATGCTGTAACTGAATAGTTAGTGAAGTAAGTCTGTTTTTACTGTTTCAGTGTGCTTAAAAATAACACTAACACAAAATCAAAATTTAGCAGGAGACTGCTTTAAATTAACAATCAAAATACTGAACCCCATGCAGTAAACAAGGTCACATATAAAGACCTAGAAATATCAGATTTCAACAATTTACGTATGCAATACAAACATTTGACCCAGTCCATGTAAATTAAAAAGTAAAAATAATGAAACATGCTATATTGTTATATACTGTGTAAATAAATAGTGACCCTGAGCTAAGATTTGATCTGATCCACAAACTGGTTTCACTCACTAGATCTTGGGAGCAATGTAGTGAATCTTCATGCAGTTTTTGTCAGCCACCACCATGTCGTCTGTAGCCCTGGTATCTGCTCCCAGGATCACTCCATCCTGAAAGACAAGGACAGGATGTACATAACACATCTGGTTCATGTCCGGTGTTTACTTCCTAAACACTAATCAATAGCTTAGAGTGGTTCTGTAGTGCATGGTTTATGTCAATTTGTATGCCAGTCAATAAAAACATTGAAGTTTGATCCTCACCTTGTAAAGAATCCCAGCAATGGTTGTCCCCGTCTTTCTGGCACTGGGAGCTTTGTACCCAAGCTCTGAGAAACTGGACTCCAACGCTGCATTCCTGGAAATGATTGAAGAGCATTAGACAAAAATATTTAAAGAACTTTGAATTTTGGGGATACTGGTGTTGTTTTGCTAGCCTAACTGGGCCTAATCTTTTATAGTAGTCCACATTCTACACCTTCTGAACAAACCTGCACACAGAGATGTTAAATAATAAGGGTTGGTTACTTTCTTTGCTTGTTATTGCCACCAAATCACATACAAACATTAAAATCAGCACAACACCAACTGTGTAATTTGTGACTCTAGAACCTAATTTTAGCTTACTCGTAATACCATAGACCTCCAGAGTGGTTTAAAAATTATAAGCATGTTTCCTGAGCAATGTCATCAACAAGCTGTGTGTCACATTTGTTTTAAAATCTCACCCAAATGCAGGACAGGGACAAGGAGTAAGTGGTAGTAAACAAGTGACCGAACATAAGTGTGGCTGACAGGGCTCAAACTGATTACTACTGCAAAGCTGCAGTCCAGGAAGGTTGGCATAAAAAAATAAAGGCTGGAATAAATAATAAATGAATAAAGCAAAAGTGGGGAATGGGCAACGCAGGAAGAGAATGGCCAGGAGGAAGAAAAGGAAGCTGGAAACAAGGGCCAGACCAAAACCAAATAAAAATAAGACCATGACACTGTGTACATCTCGAAGACTGAAAGCCACTCAGAATTAATTAGAAGTAATTAGAACTAATAAGGAGATCATGATGAAAATCAACTAATTAAATTGATTGATATAATTAAAAAGATACGTCTATTATCTGTAACCGCTTATCATATTTAGGGCCGGGTGAGGAACCTGGAGGGAGCAGCGCTAACCGCTCCTCCATCGCGCCCCTATGGATACTATAACAACCTAAAATAGACCATTAATGTAGATATAACCTAGCTGGCTAGTAAGCTGAACTAGTGAACTAATCCAGGCTACTTTAGTGGCAGAAACAGTGCAGCTAGCTAAGTGACAGGCACCATCTTGAACTACCACATCATTTCTATGGAAACTATTCTTCTCATTCTGCTGCCCTGGTCTGAATGCAGCATAAAATACGGAGCTTGCAAATATAACAATAATGGAGATGGAGGAAATGCTGCTTACGTAGTTCATAGACAGAATAGATTATGTGTTTATAAGAAATGAGAAAACAGAAGTAACTGGGTGGTATTTTGCTTTTGTTAGACTTACACAAAATCAGTTCTGCACCTCCAAGAATACAGAGATTATTACTGAGATAACAAAACGAGATAACAAAGGTACAATGATGTCATTTGAAATAATCAGATGAAGAAATTGCAGTGACAAAGACCATACATACCAGGGTCAACAACACAGGATCAAGAAACAGAGATGCATGTAAACACTATCAATCTTGCCTATGACAGATAAGGATGAAACACGTATCGACTTATAGACACTGAGGGAAGTGGTGCATACATTCAAGACTTCATGCGGTGATGGAATTCTATTCAAGGGACATAGAATCATTGTTTCATGCTCACTAAGAGCAAGGGATCAACTCTTTTGGCCTGGAGTGTCAAAAGAAATATCACAAATGGACAACAGCTGCTCAGTGTTCTCTTTACTGAATAGCAACTCATTGTGGACTATTACAAATATTTAGGGAACAGGACAGTTGAAGAGCAACTGTCTGAATTTACGATTTGCAAAACACAGTGTTCAAGATGTGATTATATTGGACAATGCTCCTCAGTTCAGCTCAGATGTGATTGTCAGTACTGTGAGGATTCTGACATACTGTGTCACATCAAGCCCACATCATCCTCAGCCAAATACACTGACAGAGAGAGAAGTTCAAGACCTCCCACCTAGGCCAGCAACTGAGACTACTTAATAACATCAAACTTTGAGAGGTGAGGACCCAAAGTTACCGATTCCAAATCCCCCAATTCACTGCAATGACGCTTTTTTCCCCCCTTCTTGCTCGCACATGAAGCGCGTCCACACTTGCGCTAGTGGACGACCCGACACAGAAACCAACCGGTGTCATGGACAAACTCGTTTTTCAGCGCCTTGGTCCGCCAGTGTAAATCTCTAACGTAGTATCGCTGCGTGGTGGCCCCAGCTGCCTCCCCAGGTTGATGAGATGAGCCAAGATTTTGTACTAACGAGATTGTTCACTTAAGTTACAGTAAAGCAATGGCGGCGATACGGTTTTTCTGGCGATGTATAATATATTTGTAGCGCCAATAGAGCCACACTTTACTTAGCCTATACCTTGGCTAATGACACTGCTACAGTTACACAGGCTGTAAGAAACAATCATTTCTGAGTTTTCTAAAGAGATCACCACGGGCCTCATGACAGCTTTTCCTCCCGTGCACCATTGCACCGCCGCTCTTCTTACCTGCGGCTGTTCTCAAAGCAGAAACCTCCACTCAGCTGCTCGCAGGATTTCATACTGTGGAGCATCTTCTGTCTCTAAACGGAATAGATAAGGCTAAGCGGAGAACTGGTTCTCAAAATATAAGAACCTTCAACAAAAGACCAGTCAGGCTGTGTGTATGTGTAAGCTTCTAAGCTTTTTTTTTTTATTTTTACTTTTACTTTCATTTTCTCACCCAAGCCAAGCCTTCCTCATTCCCACTGTAAAAAAAAAAAATCCAATTTAACCTTTGACTTTGTTAACGTGAGTATTATTGAACATCTGTACTGATACTGAGTCTGACAACTTCCAGAAGTGAGATTAGAGGAAGCAGTTTTCTATTTTCTCCCAGTGAAGCTCCTCTTAATACTGTATGTCCCAGTGAAGCTCCTCTTAATACTGTATCTGTGAATTACTTCACTCTCTGTTGCAAAGCTTACTCCGCAAGATACTTCTTACAGTGTATTACTATTAAAAACTTGTCAGGACAAAACCTGGTTCTTGCTGATCTTATATGCTAGATCAGGTGACTCAGAATAAACAAACCATTTAGTTTATTCCTCCTTGCTTTTAGAAAAAAAAAGTATTGAGCCTATAGACGCCGAGCTTATTTGATGCTTTACTTCCAATTACTCTTAGGTGTTTTAACATTAAAAGTCCAGCACCTAGTCCCACCCCCCAGTTTACTTTTTCTTAGTGTGCGAAGAAGAAAGTTGTTTTAAATTAGACCTGCATTTAGAGTCACACTCACACTGGCAATATACGGTAGGTCACACACACTCAGTTCACATGCAGTTGTACACTGGTGTTACAAAGTGAAGCAGCTGCCTAAACGACAATCTTTGAACAATGACTGTACAGTATTTTAGACAATGGCAGCCAAAAAACATGTATAATCATACTGACAAAGTGTGCTTCATATTTTGGACATTTAGGCATCATGTACATGATTAATCTACAGAGTAAGTAATGAGGATAATATTGTTATCTTTAATCATTTCTAACCTCTTATTGTCAAAATCGCATGTAATCAAGAAACCAAATATCATAAACAAAGCATGCAATTGGGTCATGTGATATAAAATCAGATATTATGAATACATTTCAAGCCATTTCAAACTCTAAACTGGGACAAAGGTCAGGTTTGTCATTTGATTTAATAACGATTATTACCATTTGGTGGCACTGTGGTTCCATTATACATTCACTAATTTTTCCAACAATATATTATGCTGGATCAAACATCATGAAATCACTTATGGAAATGTATTATTCAGGTGTCATAAAGCCATTAGTTCATACAGATATTGGACTTGTACCAAATTAAAGTCAGTCTCTTTCCTTGGCTAAGGGTTATGGTTTTACGACAGTGTCTCCGTCACCTCAAGTTTGGGGCATATGAGGGAGACTCATCCATGTCAAGATGCCCTGGGTTAAACCTGAGTTATATCCTGTGTGGTCCTCTTGTAGGGGAGTGTTGATAATTTACAATTAAATTCAGGGGTTCAGTGTTCATGTGCAGTTTATGTGAAGTTTATGTGAAGTTTATTTAAGCTTTCCAAGACATGGTCTAAAAAAGGAGGGAGTCCACTCTCCTTTCTCTGGGAAATGCGTTTAAGGTCAGTTTGTTAGCTATGTCTCTGCAGCCTTGTGTGCACGCTACACTGCATGTGATGATGGTGCTGAGATTTAGTGGCTACTAGGAGGGGTTGCTACTAGTATCACAAATTGGCCAGATCCTACTAGCACAAATAGGGCAAAGGCGGACTCAAGTGAGGGGACAGAGAGGGATTGACTTAAACAAAAAACAAGTTTATTGATATAAATCCAAGGATCAACAGAAGACGTTCAGATTAAAAGAAAAAAGGCTAATAGCAGGGAGTGAACACTGAACAAAAACCTAAACACAAACTATCAACTCAACTAAACACTAGGGAAATTAACTTAAAGAAAACAAAACAGGTCAAACATCGACAACCAGAGTGAAATATAGTTAACAAAATAAACACTAGCGAAACGGCTGAGAAATAAAATAAAACACGAATGAGAAACTTAAACTTACTAAACCTGAATGAACACATGGGGAAAGACTATGGAAACTAGTAAACAGAACCACCCCAAATAAAATAAGACACGGATAAGAAACATAAAACTACTAAGTCAGAATGAACACACAGGGAACGACTGAAGAAACAAACAACAAAATAAAACACCCAACCTCAGACCAAAAGTTGCCGGTAAAAAAGAGAGAGATAAGACTGTGCGAGCGATTGAAAATAACAAAAGGCTTTTATTGGCACAACTTAACAATAAACAGAAATCGCTCCTAATGTCGGAGGGTACAAAGAAACAGGCTAGAACAGACAAGACAATTACCAAAATTAAAGGCTCAGGGATAAATAAGGCTGGGACATGAAAGAATAAAATCTAAATGAACACACTAAAACTTAAACTTAAACAAATAAGACACGGGTAAACAAAAACTACTAAACAGGATTTTAGGAAACTAACAAACAGAAAGAAACTTAAACAAGTAAGATACGGGTAAACAAAAACTACTAAACAGGATCCCTGTAGTGGAGGACCAGGAGATGGACCAGAAGGAGGGTCAGCCGGCCTGGGGCCTGGAGTAGGTTTAGGAACGGGCCGGACCTCAGCCGAACCGGAGCCAGGAGCAGAAACAGAACCAGGGTCGAGGCCAGACCACAGCAGACCCAGAGCCAGGAGCCAGGAGCAGGAACAGAGCCAGGCCCGACCACGGCCAACCCCGAGCAAGGAACAGGAAAAGAACCAGGCCGGACCACGACAGACCCGGAGCCAGGAGCAGGAACAGAACCAGACCATGGCCGCCCTGGAGCCAGGAGCAGGAACAGAACCAGGGTCGATACCAGACCACAGCAGACCTGGAGCCAGGAGCCAGGAGCAGGAACAGAGCAAGGCCGGACCACGGCCGACCCCGAGCCAGGAACAGGAACAGAACTAGGGTCTAGGCTGGGCGAGGTGGTGAGCGACCAGGAGGCAGGTGCTGGATCAGGATCTGAGTCGAGACCGGACAAGGCATCGAGTGACCCGGAGGAAGGTGCCAGAGCAGGATCGGACTCGGGGCCAGGCGGAGCACTGACCAGTCTGGGGGCAGGACCAGAGTCGGGAGCTGGGCTGGCAACGGCCGACACAGAGAGAAGAACAGGAACTGCAGCAGGGCCTTGGTAGACAGACACAGAACAAACAGACACAGGACAAATGGTGGCCGACCTCGTCGCCGGGACAGGAACAGGAACTAGACGAGCGGTCGCCGACCTCAGGGCCGCGACAGGAACAGAAGCAGGAGCTATATGAGTGGTCGCCGACCTCAGGGCCGCGACAGGAACACAAGCAGGACAGGAACAAACAACCATTTGTCAAACAGAACACAAACTACATTTGTCTGTGTGGAAGTTTTTTCACATTTCCTAAATCTCTGTCTGTAGGCCTCCGGAACCAGCTCATATGTACGAAGAAAAGTAGCTTTACTTTGTCATAGTCCAAGCTGTCTTCAATAGACAAAGAAGTGCATACTTCCTGGGCTTTGCTCACAAATTTACACTGAAGCAGCAGAGGCCACACAGTCTTTGGCCACTTTAACATAGCCACTATACGTTCGAAGGCATTGAAGTATGAATCAACCTCTGATTCTCTGAATGGCGGAACGAGTGTAATGTGCCTACTCACAGAGAGTGTCACAAACTGTGTTTTGATATTTCTGTAAATAACTGTAAATATAACTCACTGCACATATTGAGCACCAGGTAGCCACAGTAGGAGTGAGAAGCCCTTTTTTTGTTACTACCTTTTCTCCTGTGTTGGGTTAAGAGTTCAGGTTAGGCACCCTGTCATTTGTTTTGTATTTATTTGGTTGCTTAGGTAAGACAGGGATGGTGGTAGAGTTTTTGTTTGTTGTTTTGGGCATTGCTTACGTCCGAAGTAAATAAAATAGCGACCGTTTACAACACTTGGTCTGGTTTTGCTTGGGAATGGAAGCAGTGGTGGGGCACATCCTGTTATGTCTAGGTTCCCCTAGACCAGGGGCATAATATGATTTGGGGGCTCGTCCGTCCTAATTTAACTCACTTTGTTTCACTTTTGGCGTAAGTATTAGCTCGGTAGTTGTTTTGTCTGTTTGGAAGTTTTTTCTTTTGTGGTGGTGGCAGCATGGAGTTTAAATTGAAGGAGTTCACAACTAATCCGACCAGAGACAAGTTCGACAGATGTCGAAAAGCTGATTGGCTTTGATAGCAGACTTTTTTGATGTGCGTGTCCCTTTAAATGCTAAAAAAGAGGAATTGAAACAGCTCCTCACAACAAAGCTCATGGAAAGTGTTTTTTTACTCACGTCAAATCCGTCTTCACGGCCAGATGAGGGGGACAGAGGTCCAGGACTGGCAAGTACAGCGGCTCCCCGCTCTATCTCCAGAGCTTTCACCTTTAGCAGCATGGCCTCCATCTCCAACTCCCAGTTTCTCACCTCCACCTCCCTTATCTGCAGGGTTAATTTTAATTCCTCCATGGTCATGCCAGGAGTGAGTGGTAGGTCTTGGAGTGGGGCAGGAGCACCAGCTAAGTCACCCATCTCAACTGCCCTGAAGGGCATCGGTTTGACAAGAAAAAACATCTCCTCACAACAAAGCTCATGAAAAGTGTTTTTTTTACTCATGTCAAATCCGTCTTCACGGCCAGATGAGGGGGACAGAGGTCCAGGACTGGCAGGTACAGCGGCTCCCCGCTCTATCTCCAGAGCTTTCACCTTTAGCAGCATGGCCTCGACCTCTAACTCCCAGTTTCTCACCTCCACCTCCCTTATCCGCAGGGTTAATTTTAATTCCTCCATGGTCATGCCAGGAGTGAGTGGTAGGTCTTAGAGTGGGGCAGGAGCACCAGCTAAGTCACCCATCTCAACTACCCTGAAGGGCGTCGGCTTGACAAGAAAAAACACTTTCGATGAGCTTTGCTGTGAGGAGCTGTTCAAATTCCTCTTTTTTAGCATTTAAAGGGTAACGCACATCAAAAAAGTCTGCTATCAGAGCCAAATCAGCTTTTCGACATCTGTCCAACTTGTCTCTGGTCGGATTAGTTGTGAACTCCTTCAATTTAAACTCCATGCTGCCACCACCACAAAAGAAAAAACTTCCAAACAGACAAAACAACTACCGAGCCAATACTTATGCCAAAAGTGAAACGAAGTGAGTTAAATTAGATTGGACGAGCTTCGGATGTGAGCAATGCCCAAAACAACAAACAAAAACTCTACCACCATCGCTGTCTTACCTAAGCAACCAAATAAATACAAAACAAATAACCTGAACTTATAACCCAAAACAGGAGAAAAGGTAGTAACAAAAGGGCTTCTCACTCCTACTGTATGAGCCAAGCAAGGGGGTTAGTTTAGTTATTTGTTTTATGTAATTGTTTATGTAACGTGTGTTTGTGATGTGTCTATGTACTGACGTGACATTGTATGGCTTTGATAGTTTGCCTTTGTAATTTACTTTTAAGTTTGCTGACCAGTGGTCAAGGAAACAATGCAATGCTAAGGGTTTGTTAAAGAGAGAAACAGCGATAGCAGCGAGAAGCTAAGCTTAAGGTAGAAGAAGCTAAGCTCAAAGACGAGAAAGAAGAATTGGAAATGAACGCCGCTCTTGCAGCTGCTAACGCACGAAGTCAGATCATGAATAAACATGCACACCTCACTGAGTCACGTGATCCAAATGTGGTCACTGATGACTTCCATCTTAGTCAGGGAAAGACGACGTATGCTGGGGAGGAGGTACCTGTTGTCGGTGATGTGGCTGTTCAGATTGAAAGGGCAAGAGAAGAAGCTGTTAGGGGGTACAGCTTAGGGTACAGTACAGATTACAGTGGGGAAGTAACGACTGGGGCTCGCGGCTGTGATACCCAAGCAAGGGCTGTTAATCAGCTTCCAGAATCAAAGGGTCGACATGTATTGTTTAATGGTGCTCAGTGTCAAACCGACCGTACTGAAGTTCCAGATAAACAACACAGGGTTTATGCTCACCCTCCTCAACCGATTCCTACCTTTAGTGGAGATCCTTTAGAATTTAATGTTTTCATCAAAGCATTTGAGCACGCGGTGAAGAATAGCGGGGGTGATGACAGTGACTCTACCTGTTGCAGCAGCACACGAGAGGACAACCTAAGGAGATTGTGCAAAGTTGCTTTGGCATGCAACCAAGCGAAGGATATCACAGGGCCAGGTTTCTTTTAAGGAAGCATGGATCTAGACTTGGACAAAAATGCACTTCCAATGGAAAGGATATTGGGCGTGCAATGGTGCATTCAGTCTGATCAATTCAAGTTCAGGGTCGTTATTCAAAGTAAGCCCCCCACCAGAAGAGGGATATTATCCATGTTGAGCTCAGTGGATGATTCATTGGGAATGCTTGCAACTGTGAATTTATATGCTAGGAACATTATGCAGGAGCTTTGCAGAATGAAGTTGGGATGGTATGAAACGGTCCCTGAACATCTTGCCCAAAGGTGGTCTCAGTGGGTGCAAGGTCTTGAGAAGCTAACTGACTTTGGAATTGAGAGATGTTTCAAGCCAAAAGGCTTTGGTCAGACTGTGTCCGCTCAACTGCATCATTTTGCAGACGCTAGTGAGAATGGCTATGGGACAGTAACATAATTAGTCCAGCGTAACATCAGTAACCAAGCTCACAGTGCCTTTGTGTTGGCAAAGGCGAGAGTTGCCCCCTTTAAACCCATGACTATCCCTCGTCTGGAGCTTACTGCAGCAACCTTAGCAGTTCATATAGACAAAATGCTAAGAAAGGAGTTGGAACTACCACTGGAAGACTCTGTGTACTGGACTGACAGTACAGCGGTGCTAAAGTACATCAGCAACGAAACATCAAGGTTTCGCACGTTTGTAGCTAACAGGGTGTCGGCGATTCAGCAGACCTCAAGTCTCACAGTGGCAGTAAGTAAACTCTCAGCTTAATCCGGCAGATGGTGCATCAAGAGTGAGACAGTGGTAAAGACTGATCTCCTACGGTGTGTTAAGTGCTGGTAACCTCTGGCACCAGAAGAAAGAAGAAAGAACACCATAGAAGAATAGCCAAAGGATTTTTGTGGATTAGTGTATGATTTGTTTTGGGTTTGTGGAAAGTCATTTAGTAATTAGTAAATACAGTAATATTATTATTCACGTGGGAGTTAATGACGCCCGATTATGCAAATCGGAGGTCACTAAAATGAATGTTGAATCGGTGTGTAACTTTGCAAAAACAATGTCGGACTCCGTAATTTTCTCTGGTCCCCTGCCAAATCTGACCAGTGACGACATTTACACCCGCATGTCGTCATTCAACCGCTGGCTGTCTAGGTGGTGTCCAGCAAACGATGTGGGCTACATAGACAATTGGAAACGTTTTTGGGGAAAACCTAGGCTGATTAGGAGAGATGGCATCCATCCTACTTTAGATGGTGCAGCTTTCTTATCCAGAAATATGGCTGGTTTTATTAAACAACCAAAAGTATGACAATCCAGAGTTGAGCCTAGGATGCAGAGATCCAGTCCTACACGCCTCTCTGCAGTGTCCTTACAACCGTCACCCCCCCACAACTCCCACATACCTATAGAGACAGTGTCTGTTCCCCGACCTAAATTACATAAAGTAAATATGACAACAAGAGGAGTTAATCATGATAACCTAATAAAAGTTAGGACTACTTCTCTTACAGAACAAAACCCCAAAACTATTAAATGTGGATTATTAAATATCAGATCTCTCTCTTCTAAATCTCTGTAAGTAAATGACTTAATAAACGATCATCAATTCCATTTATTTTGTCTCACTGAAACTTGGTTGCAGCAGGAAGAATATGTCAGTTTAAATGAGTCATATTAATGATCATGTTCCTAGAAGCACAGGCCGAGGTGGAGGAGCAGCAGCAATCTTCCATTCTAGCTTATCAATAAACCCTAGACCTAAACATAGTTATAACTCATTTTAGAGCCTTACTCTTAGCCTTTCACACCCAAACTGGAAAACTCAAAAACCACTATTATTTGTTATCATGTACCGTCCTCCAGTCCCTTATTCAGAGTTTTTGATTGAATTTTCTGATTTTCTATCTGATTTAGTGCTTAGTACAGATAAAGTCATTGTAGTGGGTGACTTTAACATTCATGTAGATGCTGACAGTAACTGTCTCAGCACTTTGTTTAATTCATTATTAGATTCAATTGGTTTTTCCCAAAATGTAAATAAACCCACTCACTGTTTTAGTCACATGTTAGACCTTGTCCTTACGTATGGAAATGAAGCGGATAATTTAACCATATTTCCTCACAACTCTCTTCTGTCTGACCATTTTATAATTACATTTGAATTTACAATAACGGACTATATAGCAGTTAGGGAAAAATTCCACTATAGCAGATGCTTAAGTGAAAAAGCTGTCAACAAATTTAAAGAAATTATTTCTTCATCATTTGCTTCACCATATGTTAATACAATGGAAAGTAGTCTCCTTAATGTTACTCCTGCACAACTAGATTATCTTGTTGACAATTCTGCAGCCTCACTACGTACAATACTCGATAGTGTTGCCCCTCTGAAAAAGAAGGCAGTAAACCAGCAGAGGTGATCTCCATGGTATAGTTCACAAACACGCAACTTAAAACAGGCAACATGAAAGTTAGAAAGGAAGTGTTGTTCCAGAAAGTTAGAAGAATCTCATTTGGCCTGGAAAAACAGTTTAAAAATGTACAAAAAAGCTCTGTGATGCCAGAACAGCATATTATTCATCATTAATAGAAGAAAACAAGAACAACCCCCGGTCTCTGTTCAGCACTGTAAACAGACTGACTAAGAGCCATAGTTCTGTTGAGCCTAGTTTTCCCTTAACTCTGAGCAGCAATGACTTCCTGACTTTCTTTATGAATAAAATTGTAGCTATTAGAGAAAGAATTCACCAGATCCTCCCCCCAAATATTACAGATAGAGCTTCATGTACAGTAGTGCTAGAGTCATCGATAAGGCCCCACTCCCTGTTAGACTGCTTTTTACCCATAGATCTCTCTGAGCTAACTTCAATTATTACCTCATCTAAACCAACAACCTGTTTGCTAGACCCTATTCCAACTAAGCTGCTCAAGGAAGCTTTACCCTTAATAGATACGTTCATATTAGATATCATAAATCTATCTTTAGAAACAGGCTATGTACCACAGGCCTATAAGGTAGCTGTAATTAAACCATTACTTAAAAAACCCTGTCTTAACCCAGGTGTCTTAGCCAATTACAGACCAATATCTAATCTCCCCTTTATTTCTAAAATAATTGAAAAAGTAGTCGCAAAACAATTCTGTGATCACCTTCATAGGAATAATTTGTATGAAGACTTTCAGTCAGGATTTAGAGTTCATCATAGTACAGAAACAGCACTGGTAAAAGTCACCAACGATCTTCTCATGGCCTCAGATAATGAACTCATCTCTATACTTGTTCTGTTAGAGCTTAGTGCTGCATTCGATACCATTGATCATAACATTTTATTACAGAGACTGGAACATGAAATTGGGATTAAAGGAACTGCACTAGGTTGGTTTAAATCTTATCTGTCTGATAGATTTCAATTTGTTCATGTTAATGATGAAGCCTCCATGCACACAAAGGTTAGCTATGGAGTTCCACAAGGCTCTCAAGGCAACATTATTAGAAAACACTCCATAAATTTCCACTGTTATGCTGATGATACCCAGCTATATTTATCTATGGAACCAGATGAAAATAATCAGTTAATAAAGCTTCAAGCCTGCCTACAAGACATAAAGGCCTGGATGTCCCACAATTTTTTACTTTTAAACTCAGACAAAACTGAAGTCATAGTATTTGGGCCCAAAAATCTCAGAGATATGATGTCCAACCATATTGTTACACTAGATGGCATAAGTCTGGCCTCCAATACTACTGCAAGGAACCTTGGAGTTATTTTTGATCAGGATCTGTCCTTTAACTCACATATAAAACAAATCTCTAGAACAGCCTTCTTCCACCTACGGAACATTGCCAAAATTAGGAGCATCCTGTCTCAAAGTGATGCCGAAAAACTGGTCCATGCATTTGTTACCTCTAGGTTGGACTACTGTAATTCCCTACTTTCAGGATGCCCCAGTAACTCCCTAAAGAGCCTGCAATTAATCCAAAATGCTGTAGCAAGAGTGCTGACTGTAACTAGCAAGAGAGATCATATTTCACCTTCACTAGCTTCTCTCAATTGGCTTCCCATTAAATGTAGAATAGAATTTAAAACCCTGCTTCTTACATATAAAGCTCTGAATGGTCAGGGTCCATCATATATAGAAGACCTCATAGCACCATATCATCCCAGTAGACCACTTCGCTCTCAGAATGCAGGTCTACTTGTGGTTCCCAGAATTTCCAAAAGTAGAATGGGAGGTAGAGCCTTTAGCTATCAAGCTCCTCTCTTGTGGAACCAGCTCCCAGTTCAGATTCGGGAAGGAGACACCCTCTCTACTTTTAAGTCTAGGCTTAAAACCTTCCTTTTAGGCTTAGACTGCTGGGGGACCCACCCCCCAATGCACTGAGCTCCTTTCCTCCTCTTGACCATTTCTCCTCTCCTCTCACCCCGCAATTGTCACCACTGTATGTCATTAACTCTCTCTGTCCCTTTCTGCAGGTGTCCTCCGGCTTTGAAGCTGTGTGTCTTCCAGCGTGCAGCTACTGGTCCTACCAATCTGCCCGATGTTTTGTTGTTGCTTTTTGTTGCTCTGTTCTTTTCTCTCTACCCTTTCCACTCACCCCAACCGGTCGAGGCAGATGGCCGTCCCTCCTGAGCCTGGTTCTGCTGGAGGTTTCTTCCGTTAAAGGGAGTTTTTCCTCTCCACTGTTGCCTATGGCTTGTTCCAGGGGGAATTGTTGGGTTCTCTTTATACATCTTTATAATCTTGACTTTATTCTGTAAAGTGCCCTGAGATGACTTTGTTGTGAATTGGCGCTATATAAATAAAGTTGAATTGAATTGAATTGAATTAATTGTTTCCAACATTAAATGTCTCTAATAATGGAGAACAATAGAGCCCAGGTATGTATGAGCCAACCAAGGGGGTTAGTTTAGTTATTTATTTTATGTAATTGTTTATGTAATGTGTGTTTGTGATGTGTCTATGTACTGATGATGTCATTAGTGACATCATATTGCTTTGATAGTTTACCTTTTAAGTTTGTTGACCAGTGGTCAAGGAAACAATGCAATGCTAAGGGTTTGTTAAAGAGAGATGCAGTTTAGCTCAGCTACTGAAGGGTGCAGACGTGACACCGTAAATGAAGCAGCCAGAGGGCAAAGTCATAACTGTGTGAACAGCGGTGTATTGCGCTCAGGTGAAGGGCTGCCAGGAAAAATACAGGAAGTAGGAAAACACGCGCTCGACGTGTGGAGAGTACTGCAGTTGGACACGGAGTGGAAATATTTGTGTATTAAAAACACATGCCCCACAGCGTGATATGCGAGTTGAGATAAATGAATGTTTTCTAAAGTGTTTAATAGTATTTCCTGTACATTATTTCAAAGCAACGAGAAATATGACGGTTAATGAGCACCATGCGGTGTGGAGTTGTGAACGTTTTCTGTTTCTTCCACCCTTTAGAGGTGCCACTGCCGTATTTGTACGTTATTTGTGTGAACATTTGAATCTAGTTGTGCTACACAGTTTGTCAAATTATCCTTTTTGAGGGTTATTATTTTTATTCTATTTACCATAGAACTTGCACTGGGCTTCTAGTGTTTGTTTGTTTTTGTTTGTTTCTTTTTGAAATTTCTACATTTGTTAAAAAACTTTAGTCACTGTCCATCAGTGGGAAATAATACCTTTAATACTTTTAAGAAATAAAGAACCCACATAAAATTTATTTGAAGTGTGGAGTGTCATTTGCCCAGCTTCACATACTTTGAGAAACTTGTTTGATGAAACAGCTAGTGAACTTGCTTGTGAGATCACTGTGCTTAAAGTTGTATGTACAATTGATCTGTCATCAGCTAAGTTGAGACGCAAGTGTTTGTCTAACAACAATCTCTGGAGTGAAATATGTGCTAAAGCGTCAGATTCGAGTAAGATCCTCTACACCTACTGTGGCTACCTGGTGCTCGATATATACAGTGAGTTGCAGTGAGTGACACTCTCAATCACACACCGATGGGGGAGCTGCAATGCAGCTGGCCAACACTCACCAGCAGAACTAAGTTGGGGTTCAGTGTCTTGCTCAAGGACACTTCGACATGTGCCTGGAGGAGCCAGGAATTGAACCAACAACTGTGAGATTGGTGGACGACCACTCTACCTTCCTGCGCCACAGTCACCCCTATATATGGAACGAGACGCTCCATCCTGTCCAATCCCGTGGCGACAACGAATTTGAATGGCCCAATCTGTGCCGACCACCTGTGGCTCAACCCCCCCCTCAGACACACCCACACAAAACACAGAGGAGAAGGAGAAAAAGATAACATGTTAGTTTTGAGCAGTATATATGGCGTTTAAGTATTACTGATATCTATTTAAAAAAATGATTCAGGAATTTGCAGAAGGTGCAGGGGGCTATCCTTTCCTAACGAACTTATATAATCTTGAACTGTCTTATTGTTAAAATCTGTAGTGATTCGTTCTCTTAAGTGTTCCAATGTACATTCGTTAACCAGTTCAAACCATTTATTAAGAAGTTTTTCTTTAACTTTATCTGGCACAAAATTAAAGTGATTAGTGATTGTTTTTGTGCCACGTTGTAACTGTTTATCACGAGGACAAATCCAATTTTTTGCCTGTGTCACAAATGTATCCAGAGCAAATGTAATTTTTTCAGCTCTTGTTTTTTTCTCATCAACATCTTTGATAGTATTATAGAGGTCTGAAGAGGTCATTTTCTTAAAACGTTGAATGTTTTTCAATTTCAGAGGATCCCCTTTGCATTTTTCAATATACGGATAGAGATCACTGGATGGCTTTAGAATGGTGCCATATTTCTTATGTCTAAAATGGTTTGGACCCGTTAATCCATAACACACAGAATATGTCACCAGAGTAAAAATTCCTTCTTCTTGCCACAAATGTACATTGTCTTCAAGTTGTTTCATACAACATTTTTTGTTTTTATTTTGTAAACATGGACTATAATAAGTATAAATCAATATGCCCTTCACTTTTTCATGTTTAGCAGCAAGGAAACCATTAATTAGATAGATTAAAATTTCCTCACTGTGCTGTGATTTCTCATGATTTGGATAAACTGGATTAGTTGTTTTATAATAACCTTCATAAATCAAAATGGCAAATGCAAATTGTTTTTTTCCTGTCTGTTGTACCTTCTTAAGCTCTTGCTTAATTAGTGATAAAAACGCTCTAATTGATTCATTTATACAAGAATTATTTTTGTATGGGTGTAAAAACATATTTAACAAATAATTTTCAGTCCAATAGAACTGTTGTGTAAATTTGTCTAAGAATATGAATATGTCATAATATGTCACCAGAGTAAATACATTGATTTTAAGTTTTATAAACGTTAAACATAGAATATGATAAGTATAAATCAATATGCACTTCACTTTTTCATGTTCGCTAGCAAGGAAACCATTAATTGTATAAATTGAAATTTCCTCAAAATTTTTTATATACTTCCTTTCATTACAGTCGTGCACAAAAGATTCCTGGGCATCCTCTCTCTGGAACGTGGATGGCTTCTTCCTCCTGAATGAGAAATTATTAAATCAAAAATTAAAGAGTTCACATTTTTCCAAATCTATCTCACATACTTCCCGACATTCATCCCGTTGAAACTGGCCCTTTCTAAAGGTCTTCAGTGTTTCTTTACTAATTTAAAAGTTTTCAGACCTAATTTAATTCTGGCTTCTGAAACGTTATACCTTATTAGTGATCAAAGGTGGTCATGGTCAAATGTTTATTACTGATAGACTGGCTAATATCATCTTTTTATGACGGACAGTCAAAGGCCAGACTCAGAAACTGCACTATCATGCTTTAGTATACTCAGTACTAAGGAGTCAGACCAAAGAAATACAACATGCTTCATTATTTTTGGCAATACACTAAACTAAAATCTAGACATTTATTTTTTCTTGATGTCATTTGCTTAACTGTAATAATTATTTTGATACTAAGTGTGTACTATACTATACTATAGTATAAATAAACACAAAGAAGCAAGTAGGAAGCAGGAATAGGATCCTTCAAATTCCTTTGCATTCATGTGTATTTGAAATGGGGTGACCCCATTTGCTTTTGGTCATGAATCAACTGCAAAACTGAAAGTATCTTTTGGGTGACTTCACCAACTTTCAACTTGCTCTCTATGGCTTTAGTTTAGTGTTTAAATGTGCATTGATGCTTTTGACTTAATTTTATTAAAACATTTCTCTGCTTCTAGCTGAAAATCTCCAGATAACATCAGCGACGGAGTTTTCATCATTAGGAATCATCTGAGCTCTAGAAAAGCAAATTGACCATAATTACAAAGTGCATGATGTGAGCAATAAGATGACATAATCTGAACTAAAGGTCGTGGCCCAATAATTGATATAGCCATAAGACTTAGTAGTGATTAAATTTACCTGTGCCATGTATTTTTGCTTAGAAACAGGAGTGTACTTTTTTAGGCAGTATAATCAACAGGAACTGTTGATAGAAACTGTATAATATCAAAACATTACTGCCAAATAAAGTAGGGCAACATCATCTAAAATCAGAAATCATCTATAATTTGTCTTTGTGTAAAACTGATTAAACTACATTACATAATAACATTAACATTTCTTTGACTTTACTATTAGACATAAGGTGTCTCCAAATTTACTTGCCAAAGTAATTATGTGTAATTATGTAAACATCACCTATACTGAAGGTGTTGAAAATTCTGCTAAATTTAAATGTAGAGTTACACCTAAATGTTTACATACACTATTTAAAAAGATACATAACTTTCTTTCACACGGTCTGACATTAAATCAGACTAAACTTTTCCTGTTTTAGGTCAGTGTTTTTTTTTTTTTTTTTTTAGAATATCTATTTGCTAAATGCCAGAATAAGGAGAGAACTTTCTTTAAGGTTTACATAATTTGGAAGAACCCAGATGATGATGTCATGGCTTTGGAAGCTTCTGATAGGTTAACTGACAACATCTGAGTTTATTGAAGATGTAAGATGTGGATGTATTTTTATGGCACATCTCAAACACACTGCTTCCTTTTGTGACATCATGGGAAAATCAAAGGAAATCAGCCAAGATATTAGGAAAGGAATTGGGGAGCTCCACAAGTCTCAATCAACTTTGGGTACTGTTGAAGGAATGGAAAAATGTTTATGCTTGTGCTGTATGAGCAATGATTGAACCATTGCATGCTTTTAACATGACCTGATCTAAGTTGAGCAGGAAATCACCTTGCTGAAGTTCAACCTTGAGGCACAGTGCTTTCTCAACATGACCAGGTCAAATTGGAACAGAAAAACACCCAATTGCTCAAGTAAACATCGAAGACCGCAATAGAAAGCGGAAGATATGCCTTAGTAAACAAAGTGTCTGCAGATGGCGCAGATAGCTTTAACCACATGAGACAGTAGATTTCCCTGGAAATGACTGAGACATAGCATGCTTCAGCATGACCAGGTCAAGTTATGATGCATTAAGTGTAAAAGTAGGGCAGGCAGCATTAAAAAAACTGTATAAAAGGTGAAGAGAATTTGCCAGTGATGGGAGTGAGGAGAAGCCAGTAGAAGAGAGTAGGGTTTGGAGAAATAGAGAGTTGAGAGTTTGCTTTCTTAGTAGTTTTTTGCTCAGGACTGAGAATTAGAGAACAACCCTTCTATAGACTCTACTGTTGACTGCAACTGCTGAGACTTTTTTTATTGCTGATATTCTTCAATAAACTTTTGAAAGACTCCACTGCCTGGGACTCATCTCCTTTTGGGTAAGCATTTCTAAAATTTTATAATCTCAAATAAAAGAAGAGGTTAAGATTATAAGCACCAAGAGGGGGCACAAAGGGTAAGGATGCCGAGTACCCAAGACTAAATAAGTGTTTCCTCCCTCTATCTACTGGTTGGTAGAAACACAAAACAGAATTTTAGAAGTGATTTTAAAATTCAGGAAGGGAAACTACCAGATGAAATAGCGCTGAAATGTGCGCTTGCCTGAATGATGATGAACATGATGATATTAACCAGAGGTGAAATTGAAGAGTCTAAAAGACAGAGTGTTTACACAGTTAATATATAACAGAGGTATTCTCCAATAAAAGACACACAAAGAGTTGAAAGTCATAGCGGGTCAATTCTTAACAGAGAAGCACTTGAGTTAAGGAGACTCAAGCAAGGTTGACCTTGGGAATTGCGCGTGCTTCCACAGTACAATTTCCAGATGCCTGAAGGTGCCACTTTAATCTGGTTAAACTATTATATGCAAGTATAAACACTGTGGAAATGTCCAGTCATCATACGCCTCTTTAAGGAGACAGGTTTTGTGTCCCAGAGATGAACATGCTTTGGTGCAACATGTGGGCATCAGCCCCAGAACAAAAGCAAATCAACTTGTGAAGATGCTGGGTGAAGCTGGTAAGAGAGTGTCATTTTTCACAGTTAATCCACTCAGCGAGGAAGTAGCCATTACACCAAAAGCAACATAAGAAATCCAGATTACAAGTTTGCAAATTGACACAGGGACAAAGACATTCATTTCTGAAGACATGTCCTGTGGTCTGGTGAAACTAAAAATGGACTGTTTGGTAGTAAATAACCATCTATTACATTTGGAGGAAAAAGGGGAAAGCTTGTGAGCCTGAGAACACCATCCAAACT
The DNA here is from genome assembly GCF_033026475.1 of Channa argus. Taxonomy (NCBI): domain Eukaryota; kingdom Metazoa; phylum Chordata; class Actinopteri; order Anabantiformes; family Channidae; genus Channa; species Channa argus. The sequence goes on along the minus strand of NC_090214.1, from coordinate 20,969,802 downwards.
ATGAAGTATGGGGGTAGCAGGGTCATGTTGTGGGGTTGTTTTTCAAGGCGGCCAACAAACATGACTCAGCTACAGTGACTCAGTGGGGCGACGGTGGCACAGGAAAGTAGAGCGGTTGTCCACCAATCTCACAGTTGTTGGTTCAATCCGGCTCCTCTGGTCACATGTCGAAGTGTCCTTGAGTATGAGTGTGTGTGTGATTCTGAGTGTGAATGGGTAAATAAGAAGCAGTGTAAAGTGCTTTCAGTGCCAATAGGTAGAAAAGCAGAACATTTACCATTTACACCAGATCTGTCAAGAGGAATGAGCAAAATTTCTGCAAACTATTGTGAGAAGCTTGTGGAAGGACATTTCAAATGTTTGACCCAAGTCATACAGTTCAGGCAAGGCAATGCTCCCAAATACTAAAGAAGTGTATGTAAACTTCAGACCTTAAAAAAAATTCTCTACAATTTCTCTCTCTCATTATTCTGGCATTTAGCAAATAGAAATTATTTTTAAAATTCTAACTGACCTAAAACAGGACAAGTTTAGTCCGTTATAATGTCAGACCATGAGAAAAAAAAAAAAGGTTATTTGTCTTTTGTACAGTGTATGTAAATATCTGGTTTCAACTTTATGTACTGGCAGATGGTTGGCCTGTAAAAAATGTATTGGTTCATTTATTTTATATTAGGATTCTAAATCTGCAAAGTAATTAACTGATAAAGCTATCAAATACATTGCTTGGTAATTGTGGGGCAAGGACTGACTTCCAGTGTCAAATATCAAGCTTGTAAACTCAGATTTAAAGTAAGAACAGAGAAACTTCCTAACAGTTTGAAAACAATCTTTAATGTTAAAAAACACAAATTCTGTGATATGTGGTGTGGCCCAGAGTATGGCACATTCACTATTTACTTTTATTATCTACCAAATTTCTTATGTCTGCTACTGTCATGATACAAGATACATACAAGTTGGTAGAATTGTGTTTAGCAGACAACTACTGTAGCATTAACCCAATTATCTGAAAGTTCAATTCTCCAAAGAGAAGGTAGCTTACATCGTCTGTGGTCCTCTACTGCTGCGGGTGACGAAGCCACGGTACTGACTCAAATGATGGACATGTGCGTCTACCAGCTCAATGAAGCAGAACTGAAAGGGCTTGGGCACTTTAGACATGTCTAAAGTGGACATATCTTCCCTCCTTCCCATTTCTTCTTGCATCTATTGCAAAGTTTGGAAAATGTAGTTTCAAAACACTGGACTGAAACACTGCAAAAAAAGCTTGTAAAAGACAATTGCAATCTCTCAATCGTAAAGTGGCCAGTTGCTGGCATGGCCAAAATGAGAATAAAAAATCAAAACAGTTGAACCATTGTAATAGTATACAGTATAAAACACTAACCAATAATATTTAATTAATGATCAATAGATTAAAACACATTATAAACAACAACAAATATCATAAAAAACATATCAGATGTTGAAACCTAGACATTTTGCCATTGCATTTTCACAACTCTTTTTGAATTAGGCAGCAACACATCTCAAAAAAGTTGGAACAGGGTGAGGTTTACCATTGTTTAACATCCCCTTTTCTTTTAACAACTGTCTTTAAACATCTGGGAAGTGAGGAGACCAGTTGCTGGAGTGTAGGAGAGGAATATTGTCATATTCTTGTCTCCTGCAGGATTCTAGCTGCTTAAGAGTCCTGGGCCTTTGTTGCCAAATGTTTTCTATTGGTGAAAGGTCTGCAGACAGGCCAGTTCAACACCCGGACTGTTCTTCAGCAAAGCCATGCTCTTGTGATGGATGCAGTATCTGGTTTAGCATTGTCTTGCTGAAATATGCAAGGTCTTCCCCAAAGGAGACGTTGTCTGGATGGGAGCATATGTTGCTTTAAAACCTCCAGGTACTTTTCAGCATTGATGGTGCCTTTCCAGATTTGTAAGCTGCCCATGCCATAAGCACTAATGCACCCCCACACCATCAGAGATGCAGGCTTTTAAACTGTCCACTGTTAACCACTTGGATGTGCCATCTCCTCTTTAGTACACAGGACACGGCATCCATGGTTTCAAAAACAGTTTTTCATTTTCCCTCAGTCCATTTTAAATGAGATTTGACCCAGACAACACGGCGGTGTTTCCGGATGGTGTTGGCATATGACTTCTTTGCATGATACAGCTTTGATTAACATTTGTGGATTGCACAGCAAACTAGGTTCACAGACAGTGATTTCTGGAAGATTTCCAGGGCCCATGCAGTGATGTCCAGTAGAGAATCGTGCATGTTTTTGATGCAGTGCTGCCTGAGGGCCCAAAGATCACACGCATCCAGTTTTGACCTTTGGACTTGTCCCTTGCGCTTAGAGATTTCTCCTGATTCTTTGTTTTGTTTGTTTGTTTGTCACAGATTGGTGAACTTCTGCTTATTACATTTGAAAGGCTCTGCCTCTCTGAAATGCTACTTTTACAGCCAGTCATGTTACTGACCTGGTGCCAAGTAACCTAATTAGTTGTAAAATGCTTCTCCATTTGTTTTTTGATTTGCCGCAATTACTTTTCCAGCACTTTGTTGCTCTGCAAATCATTGCATTCTGTTTTTTATTTATGTTTTACACATTGTCCAAACTTTTTTTGAATTGGGGTATCTTCCTGAGCTTGCACTTCCACTATAACTCAAAAATGTAAAAAACAAATGCTATGTATAAAACTGGAGTAACAACTTGACCTGACACTGCTATTAGCAAAAATCTTGCATTCAGAAAAATTATATTAGTCGTTCATTCAAACAACTGAGACAACAGGCCAGTGACCAACAGACAACACACCAGCATTTCTGCAATTGTCACACCCACATTGTTTTTAGGTAACTTTAAACTGTGACAGCTGCTGATTTAGCAATACAATACTAGTAACGCATAAGTAAAAAGTTTACTTATGTTTTATCCAAGCACCAAAATACACACAGGGCTAATTTATTTACAATTTACAATTTTTTATTTTTTTTTTTTGACCTTTCAGCTTATCCAATGAATTCAGTGTCGTCTGTTTTCAGTGTCATTGTCCACATATTGATTTGGCACAGTTATTTATACTTGATTCCCTTCCTGATGCAAGCCAATGTACTAGTATTAATATAAAGGTACTCATACAGAAGAGAGACAGAACACCTATGTTGATGAAAAAAACACTGGGTCTAAAAACATTAAAATGTTAAAAATGTCACTAACAGACAATAAAATAATATCGAACGCAAATGCCAAAAAGAAAACAAGTGACTGCAAACGTTTGTAAGCTCATCAACGCATTACAGCCTATAACAGTCCCAAAACGACATACAAAAAACCCCTACTGTACATTTTGAGAAACAGGTGTAATTTTAATTAGACTTACCAGGCCGATTCTTTTATGAGCCAACCCTGGATTGTGGGGTAGCCAAAGTTCACCTTCTACAGTTGTTTTCAAAAGATCTTTATTACAACTATAATTAATGTTTGGATTTTTTGCAGACAAACGAGGTTTGCTAGGGTGCGTTGGAGTGACTGCACATATTTATACTGTGTGACATCTTGTCTCTTAGCAATTTTGTCATTGTCTTACCAAGTACGTAAGAAGTGGAATGCTGGTTTTCAAGTTTGAAGGGAGGAGCAAGTATCAGTTTGTAGGCCCCAACACATTGTGTATGTGGTGCACAATTATTCTCCAGTTTGTCTTCCTAAACTTTATTTCTGAGTGTATTTAGTTTTGGTTTGCTAAAGTTTTCAGAATATCTGCTTTGTGAAAAGTACTGCATTTACTCTACTGCTACAAATCAATAATTGTAAACAAAAAGATTAGTAAGCTCATAGCTCTATTAGAATATCATGGTAATATTATTATGACTACAGAGGTAAATTTATCTCTTTTAATTCCAACTGTCCCTGAAAATACAGCCTCTCTAAACACATTTCATGTTAATAATTGAATTAATTCATCCCTTTGTTTCAAGAATTGCCAGTGGCTTTGCCTTTTCCAGCTAAATAAAAGTTCACAGTTATGGTCTGTATAAGTAATTTGCAAGGACCCAAGTAAGGAGACGGCAAGAGGAGGTAGAAAGAAAAAAAAGGCATTTAATATAAAGAATTTGGAGGGGTGAACACAGCTAAAAATCACTCCACGAGAAGGGTACAGAACTTGCAGAACAAAACAACATAAATCCAAAATGTAAACTTAAATACCCAAAAGGGGAGGTCAACTTAGACTGGGGACTGTGCCAGGGGAGCAACGAAAACAGACTATACACGTACAGGGAAAACAACAGACAGGACAGCTACTTAACGAACAGGGTGCACACATACAAGACAGACAAGACAATGACTAGACGGAACCAATATAAGGTATAAATGAACAGAACTAAACAGGAACTGACAGATGGGAAAAAAATCATAATGAAACTAAACTTGAGGCAGAGGGAAATTAACAAGAGTAACTAATACAGGGAGTAGGATAAAAAAAACAAAACAGACAGAGGATAAACTAAGTCAAAAACATAAAAAGGGGTAACCAAACCACAGACCAAAACTTGAGTGTCCAGAACGGGGACAAACCAGGGGGGTGAGCAACTGGGTGCTGCATACAGAATACCAAGTACAAACTACGGAATATACAGAAAACAAAAAAACTGGCAGAGAACAGTGGGGAGAGCTGGGTATAAAAGGACTGGGGAACAGGTGAAACAAATCAGGACAAAACGAGGAAGGTAAAGAAACCAAATAGACTAACAGGAAGGGGCACAGGAGGAGCAACAAAATAAAAGCCAAGGACAGACTGTAAAAAAATCACTATACTTCCAAACTGAATGTTCTAGTGCTGCTCCAGACATTTTTATTACAGTATGACATAGTACTTATCCATATCTGAATAGAGTTACTGGTGATAGAGCTCATTAGGAAGTGATGGGAAAAGCAACAGATGTGATTAAAAATAAAACATATGTTGCTTTGAATGAGTAATACATAAGTAACAAGGTTATTTATGTTTTGTCTAAGCATCAAAATATGATCCACTCTAGGATAATATTTTTACAATATAGGATAGATACTATGTGTAAGTGTGTCCTTACACACACGCCAATGGAAGTATTGGTCCTAACACAGAGCCTTGTGGAACTCCATAGCTAACCTTTGTGTGCATGGAGGATTCATCATTAACATGAACAAATTGAAATCTATCAGACAGATAAGATTTAAACCAACCTAGTGCAGTTCCTTTAATCCCAATTTCATGTTCCAGTCTCTGTAATAAAATGTTGTGATCAATGGTATCAAATGCAGCACTAAGCTCTAACAGAACAAGTATAGAGATGAGTCCATTATCTGAGGCCATGAGAAGATCATTGGTGACTTTTACCAGCGCTGTTTCTGTACTATGATGAATTCTAAATCCTGACTGAAAGTCTTCATACAAATTATTCCTATGAAGGTGATCACATAATTGTTTTACGAAGGATTTTAGAAATAAAGGGGAGATTAGATATCGGTCTGTAATTGGCTAAAACACCTGGGTCTGAAGACAGGGATTTTTAAGTAGCGGTTTAATTACAGCTCGCTTATAGTCCTGTGGTACATAGCTTAGTCCTTTCTAACTTTCGTGTTGCCTGTTTAATTTGTTTATGTTTGCAAACTATACCCTCTTCTGGTTTACTGCCTTCTTTTTCAGAGGGGCAACAGAGGGGAGTTTTCAGAGGGGAGTATTGTACGTAGTGAAGCTGCAGAATCGTCAACAACATAATTTACTTGTGCAGGAGTAACATTAAGGAGACTATTTCCATTGTATTAACATATGGTGAAGCAAATGATGAAAAAATTATTTCTCTATATTTGTTTACAGCTTTTTCACTTAAGCGTCTGCTACAGTGGAATTTTTCCCTAACTGCTGTATAGTCTGTTATTGTAAATTCAAATGTTATTACAAAATGGTCAGACAGAAGAGAGTTGTGAGGAAATATTGTTAAATTATCCGCTTTAATTCCATATGTAAGGACAAGGTCTAAGGTGTGACTCCCTATGGCAGATGAAATACAGCCCTTCATCGCTTGAAATAACATTTAATCTGTGACTGGAACATTTTTTAGATATTCTGTTTCCTAATTTTATTCGTAATTGTTGTTTCCACCTTTTATTTTTGCTTTTTTTAAGTTCTCCTAACAAAACTCCTATTGTAACTTTTACCACCAGGTGAAATACACATAGACACAACCCTACACACCAATATTATGCACAACATACGCACACAAATAATTTTATTAATATTAAAACAACCTCACTTTGAAGTAACATGGATGTAACAGTGATGTGATTTCTTCTTAATGTTTTGTATAGTCTTTGCCTTTCAGTCAAATGACATCTTAACTGACTGACGTTTAACAGTGGTTCTTGGTCTCAAGTCTATTACTGCTATAGAGGAAAAGAAAGGAAACAAAAAGAAAAAGAAAAAGATTTCACCCCGTTTCTCCTTTCGACATCATTCCACACAAAGCTTTGACGTTACAGGTTCAAGTGTAGGAATGCTGTGAGTCCTGAAGAATGAAAGCTGGGGATAGGAGTTTACCAGAAAAGCAATGGAATTAAGGGAAATCAATTGCTTCGACTGCCCTATTGTTCTCTGTGACAGTGATCACTAGAACAATTTATGGGATGTTTGCATATGTTTCATTCTTAGTCATATGTTTCTTGTAAAGGTTTTGTTATTACCCTGGATACTTATACGTACTAGTCATGCAAGTCAAGCTGTACAGGGTGATGACGCAGTTTTGACAACAGGGACTGCCCATTTTCTTTTTAATAAAGATTTTTTAATATTGACTTTTTGTTTTTCATTCTATACAAATGTTTTTGACGCACATTTGCACACTTTTGCTGCTGCTTGGAAATGTCCCCACTATGGGACAAATCAAGGTTTATCTTAACTTATATGGTAACATTTATTTAAATGTTTTGGTCTTGATATCCTTGCATGCTGGATTCAATCGTGTTTCTTTACTGCTTGTGTTGATATTATTTTGTTTAGTTTTACAATTTTACAAGATAGCTGAACCACACATTTTGAGTGCTACAAAAATTCTACAGTGCTTTCTTTAAAAGTTGTTCATTTTGCCCTCACCCATTAAAGACTTTTTCCACAGTTAAAAGACATGAGAGACCATTATTGGTTTTATGTACCAATAATGTAAAACAAAAGGAATCTACAACTGAAACTCAGTCATTCCATGACAGTAACAGGTTGCAGCAGGAAGAATTTGTCAGTCTAAATGAGTCAACACCCTCAAGTCATATTAATGTTGCCAATGTTGCCATGTTCCTAGAAGCACAGGCCGAGGTGGAGGAGTAGCAACAATCTTCCATTCAAGCTTATCAATAATTCCTAGACCTAAACATAGTTATAACTCATTTGAGAGTCTTACTCTTAGCCTTTCACACCCAAACTGGAAAACTCAAAAACCACTATTATTTGTTATCATGTACCGTCCTCCAGTCCCTTATTCAGAGTTTTTGATTGAATTTTCTGATTTTCTATCTGATTTAGTGCTTATTACAGATAAAGTCATTATAGTTGGTGACTTAACATTCATGTAGATGCTGACAGTAAGCGCCAATTCACAACAAAGTCATCTCAGGGCACTTTACAGAATAAAGTCAAGATTATAAAGATGTATAAAGAGAACCCAACAATTCCCCCTGGAGCAAGCCCTAGGCAACAGTGGAGAGGAAAAACTCCCTTTAACGGAAGAAACCTCCAGCAGAACCAGGCTCAGGGTGGACGGCCATCTGCCTCGACCGGTTGGGGTGAGTGGAAAGGGGAGAGAGAAAAGAACAGCGCAACAAAAAGCAACAACAAAACATCGGGCAGATTGGTAGGACCAGTAGCTGCACGCTGGAAGACACACAGGTTCAAAGCCACGGACACCTGCAGAAAGGGACAGAGAGAGGGGGACAGAGAAGGACAAAGACAACTACGGGAGAGAACACACAGAGTTAATGACATACAGTGGTGACAATTGCGGGGTGAGAGCAGAGAGGGACAAGAGGAGGAAAGGAGCTCAGTGCATTGGGGGGTGGGTCCCCCAGCAGTCTAAGCCTATGGCAGCATAACTATAACTAACTATGTGCTTTATTAAAGAGGAAGGTTTTAAGCCTAGACTTAAAAGTAGAGAGGGTGTCTGCTTCCCGAATCTGAACTGGGAGCTGGTTCCACAAGAGAGGAGCTTGATAGTTAAAGGCTCTACCTCCCATTCTACCTTTGAAAATTCTGGGAACCACAAGTAGGCCTGCATTCTGAGAACGAAGTGGTCTACTGGGATGATATGGTACTATGAGGTCTTCTATATATGATGGAGCCTGACCATTCAGAGCTTTATATGTAAGAAGCAGGGTTTTAAATTCTATTCTAGATTTAATGGGAAGCCAATGGAGACAAGCTAGTGAAGGTGAAATATGATCTCTCTTGCTAGTTCCAGTCAGTACTCAGTACGCATTTTGGATTAATTGCAGGCTCTTTAGGGAGTTACTGGGGCATCCTGAAAGTAGGGAATTACAGCAGTCCAACCTAGATGTTGGGGCAACTATAAAGGGCAACTGTGGTGTAGGCGATAGAGCGGTCGTCCACTAATTCCCCAGTTGCTGGTTCGATCCCTGCCTCCTCCGGTCACATGTTGAAGTGTCCTTGAGCAAGACACTGAAGCCAAACATAGTTGCTCCCAGTGAGCGTTGGCCAGCAGCATAGGAGCTCCCCCATTGGTGTGTTTGATTGTGAGTGTTAATGGGAGAATAAGAAGCAGTGTAAAGCACGTTGAGTACCAATAGGTAGAAAAGCACTTTATACAGTCATGGCCAAAAATATCAGCACCACAATTCTGTCAGAAAATGCAACCATTTAAACCTCACATGCTTTTTGTTTTTGTTTGCACTGGAGCAACACAAAAAAACAGAGAAGAAAAGTCAAATATGATACAATTCCACACCGAACCCAAAAAATGCACTGGAAAAAATTATTGGCGCCCTTAACTTAATATTTGGTAGCACCCCCTTTGGAAAAAATAACTAAAATCAATCGCCTCCTGTAACCATGAATGAGTTTCTCATACCTCTCTAGTGGACCACTCTTCTTTTTCAACCTCCTCCAGGTAATTCAGATTTGAAGGAGCCTTTTCGCAACTGCTGTTTTGAGATCTCTCTACAGGTGTTCTATGGGATTCAGAACTTGACTCATTGCTGGCCCTCGCAGAACTCTTTAGAGCTTTGTTTGTATCAATTTCTGCGTGCTTTTTAAAGTGGGTTTTGGGGTCATTGTCTTGCTGGAAGACCCATGACCTCTTTTGGAGATGCAGCTTTCTGACACTGGCCACTAACATTGCACACTAAAATTCTTTGGTAGTCATCAGATTTCATGATATTGTTCACACAGTAAAGCACCAAAGTAACCCCAAAACATCTTTGAACCTCCAACATGTTTGACTGTAGGGACGGTGTTGTTTTTTTTCAAGGCCTTATTCCTTTTTCTGTAAACAGTGCCAAGATGTCCTTTACCAAAAAGCTTCACATTGTCTCCACAATGTCTGTCCACAATATGTTTCCAGAAGGACTGTCGTTTTGTCAAACTCCTCTCTGGTGCAGTGGTGTCCTCCTGGGTCTCCTACCATAGCATCCCTTTTTATTCAGATAGCGACGCATAGTGCTGTTGTACCCTGTGTCTGCAGATCAGCTTGAATTTGTTTGGAAGTTAATCGGGGTTCTTTATCCACCATTCAAACAATCCTTTGTTGTAATATTTCATTAATTTTGCTTATCCATCCACATCCAGGGAGGTTAGCTACAGTGCCATTGGCTGTAAACCTCTTGATGATATTGCATACAGTGGACACAGGAACATTAAGATCCTTGGAGATGGACTTGTGACCTTGAGATTGTCCATGCTTTTCCACAATTTTTTCTCTCAAATCCACAGACACCTTTTTACACTTCTTTCTTTTCTCCATGCTCAGTGTGACACACAATACAAAAGGTTGAGTCAACTTTTTCTATTTTAACTGGTTGCATGTGTGATTACTATTTTTTCCCTTTTACCTGTTACTTGCCACAGGTGTGTTTAAATACAAATTACAGAAGCATCACATGCTTGAAAAACAATTTTTTCTTACTATTTTGACAAGGTGCCAATAATTTTGTCCAGGCCATTTTTGAGTTCTGTGTGAATTTTATCGAGTCTGAATTTTCTTTTCTTCTTGTTTTTTGTGTTGTTCCAGTTCAAACAAAAACAATAAGCACCTGAATACCAAAACATTTGAAATTGCAACAATTTTCAGAGAGAAGGGTTGCTTTTTCTGACAGAATTGCCAATATTTTCGTAAGTACAGACCATTTACCATTTAGAAGTACGTTTTTCAAGGTCACTTTGAGACAGGATGCTCCTAATTTTGGCAATATTCCACAGGTGGAAGAAGGCTATTCTAGAGATTTGTTTTATATTTGATATAAAGGACAAATCCTGGTCAAAAATAACTCAAGAGGTTCCTTGCATTAGTACTGAGGGCCAGACTTATGTCATCTAGAGTAACGAATATGGTTCGACAGCTTATTTTTGAGATTTTTAGGCCCAAATACTATGACTTCAATTTTGTACAGCTGTTTCTGTACTATGATGAACTCTAAATCCTGATTGAAAGTTTTTATACAAATTGTTGTATGAAGACTCTATTTAAGCAGCCCACATTCTCTACCTCGTTTGGCAGATTGTCTGATCACTTTGTGTCAAGTCTCCATCATTCTTATCTTTGTGTTTTGACCTAACTTCATGTATTTAACCTTGTTTGGACGTTTCCTCAACTCAACTACTGCCTTCTTTTTCCACTACCCTCCACCTGGTGCCTATCGCAGTACATGCCATCTGCCATCTTGTATTCCTCATATGCATTGCACGGACCTGCTTCTAACTGACTTCTCCTGTCTTCCCAGATACGTCTCCCCACCTGATGATCACCTACACTCCTTGCACTAATTTGTACCGCTGAGTGGGCATCCAAGGTTGAGTGCTGCTCCACATTTGAGAAATTCTCCACAGAACTTTTGAGAACATTCAACCCTGCCAAACCGGAGACCGAGGCTACTCATGTTCTACTCGCGATCCTGTTCCGTGTTTAGTTTGTTCCTGTTTTCCCCAGCTTTACTTCCTACCCTAGGCTTTTATATTGTTGTCCCTGTTCCACTTCCTGTTTGCTGTCTCTTGGGTTTCTTTACCCACCTCATGTGTCATGATTCTTTCACGTGTGCCTCTGCTTATTTAGCTCCAGCTTTCCCCACAGTTTCCTGCCAGTTCGTCTTTATTGTGGTCATTGTGTTGAATGCTCCTGGACAGCAAGCCCCCGGATCTTTTCCCGGTTTGGACTGGTCTGTCAGTCTCGGTTTAGAGCTCTGAGCTTTAGAGCTCTTTTTAACCCTTTTATTTAACCTTTTGCACAAGTGTGTCTTGATATTAGTTACTATTCTGTCTGATTCCTGTGTGTACACAACCTTTAGTTTTTGTGTAGTCCTGATCCTGTTTTTTAGTATGTGTGCATGTGTGCTTTTTGGTTAATTGCTATTTTCTTTGGCACTTACCCGGTATGTTTCTATCCCATTTCCCTGTTTTCCCAGCACAGTTGTAGTTTAGTTATCTTCCCCACTTCTGCATTTTGGTTTACGTCATGAGTTACAGTTTTTATTTAGTCTTTGACCTTTCTCTCTGTCTTTCTTGTTGAGCAAGTTATTTCCCCCCTCCTAGTCCTTACAATATCTGGCGGCCCAGGCCAACGGTCCGTATCAGGTCCAGTAAAAGAGGGGGCACAGCACGGGTCGGGAGGACACTGTGGAGCCGATCTCTGACATCACCACCAGCCTCCCGTCCTCTCACTCCTGCTTAGGTCAGCGTTGGTCCCACTCGCACTCCTGTCTCTGTGTTTATTGACTCAGGCTCTTATGCCAACTTCATTGACCGTCATTTTGCCCAGAAAATCAATGTGGAAACAATACCCTAACCTCAGTTTTTTCAGGTGTGCTCCCTCAACAATCAACACTCACATCAGGTTTCACACAAAACTGCCCCTCTCTTTATACCATTGACAACCATGTGGAATCCATCTCACTCCTCATTATTCAGTCCCCTCACCATCAAGTGGTATTAAAATTCTGTGGGTGGAGAACCACAGCCCACACCTGGACTGGAAGTCAGGTAAGATTTTGGAGTGGGTGGCTTCATATACTGAGTCATGTCTGCGTTCAGCATTTGTGCCCACTGTGTCTGAAACTGTTTTTCCCGATATATCTTAAGTGCCATACGTGTACTCTGATTTGAAAGAAGTTTTCAACAACCTACCTTTCTACCTCCACATAGACTCTAGGACTGTGCTATACACCTTATTCCTGGGGTATCATCACCCCAAGGCTGACTCTTTTCACTTTCTCCCCCCGAGAAGGAAGCGATACATCAGAGGCACTGGATGAGTCTTCTCACTGCCACTGGCCTTCCTCTTTTCCTGCTGGGGCTGGTTTCTTTTTTGGGGAAGAAAGAGGAAGGTCTGATAATAAATAACTTTAAAAGCAGGGCCAGAGGGGGGCCTAGGGGGGCTCTGGCCATAGACATTTTGTACCCTGAAAACTTTATATAAACATTATTAGGGTTTTGTTATACAGTCTATTATTTCAGAAAAAGTTTTAAGTTGAGTTTTAATATTTTTAAACCATTTTCTAACTGTGGCAATCTATTTTTAGTATGTGCCTCAGTTTGCCCACCCCAGTGAAACATTTTTAAATTTGCCCCTGATTGTCTGTTACGGTTCATAGCAAAATAAAACATTATAAAAAAACAGAACAAACAAAACTTCCTTACATTGGTGTTTTTAGTGTGTGTGTGTGTATATACTGAATCTGCATGGCCCATATAAATTATGAAAATACATGTATGTATGAGTGCTGTAATAACTTTGCAGCACATTGTTGTGCCCTACACGCTAAACCTACAACAGACACAATGGAATGTTTTCCAATTATCACGCAAGTAGTTGTTGTTGAGAAAAGTATAATTTGTTTTTATACATTTGTGTGTAGAGTTTTGATGCAAACCAAGTAACTGTTAAAATGTTGTTAGACTGGGCTCTAGTTAGGTTTAATAAGACGTGACTGGTTGAGCTGTGTCACTGAAAACGTGACCACCGTCTTCTCCCTGTTTCTCCGGTAAATCAGTCCCGTATATATCAGCCCCTCCTATTGTAATATGCGGTAAACAATCGTGACTTTTGTTCAGTCTGAATCTTGTCTTAAATCATATTTTATTGGTTTAATGGAGCCATTGATTCCTTTTCATAAAAAAAAAACGGAAAAGGTGGCATATTATGAAATGTGTAATGTGATTTTTAACGCAACTTTTATTAGAAATGTAGTGAAATGTAATATTTGATCTTAGATGCAGGGAAGTAAAAAAAAAAAAAAGCAGCCAGAAGTACAGTACAGTAAAAGTACTGCGTCCGTCCTCAGAAGGATGATCACATGAGACCGGTGATGCTGTGAGCACCGCGGACACATGTACAGGTAGACAGGGGACGAATAGTCGGGAGTAATAGCAGCTTTAGGCCGAACAGCAGGTAAGATAGTCACAGTCACTGTTTCCTGTTTGTCACAGCTATTTCTAAAGATGTGCGTAAGATTTGGTATCATTTTGTCACATTCAGTTAATTGTGAGAATATTCTGATGGAGGCTGATGTTTGCAGAATGGAGTACAGACATAATGTGAACTTGGAGGAACTGTGTCCAGTCTGTGGAGATCGAGTCTCTGGGTACCACTACGGTCTGCTGACCTGTGAAAGCTGCAAGGTCCGTTCAGGTTTTTGTACTGCGTGCAGTTGTGTAACTTTCTTTTACTAGGGAGGTTTTTTTTTATTACTAGCAGTTAGTGCTAAATTATTATCAGGCTCACGTATGCACGTCCAGAGTCTTTATATGTTCTGGCTCAAAACGATTTTCTCAGGTGAGTTGACTCGAATATGGATTAAATTTGAATTAGTTTTGATTTGAATCCAAAACACCTCATTGACCACACAAAATATGAATTAATCATATTTTCTTTCAGTATATTTAATTTTAATAAATTACATAAAAATCGTTTTCATAGAATTGGTCATATTTTAAGTATATGATTAGGGAATAAAGTGTGTGACTATGGGATTTCTCTCAGTTTATGTTCGTGTTGGACATGGATGTTGGTTTGCGCAGCAGGTTGTGGTGTCGGAGAGTTTTTTCTGAGCCGCAAATGGAGCCAGTTTATTATTATTATTATTATTATTATTATTATTATTATTATTATTATTATTATTATTATTATTATTATTATGTTTGTTTCTCATAAATAATCCAAGAAAACAGTCCCAGTCAGCTCTTAGAAATTGCCTATAGGAGATGTTGGTTTCTCTTCTTCTATGTGAACTCGTCCAGTCCACATTGCGAGAACAAGTGTCTCCTTCTTCTTCGACACCCACAGGGCTTTTTCAAAAGAACCGTGCAAAACAACAAGAAGTACATCTGTGCAGAAAGCCAGGAGTGCAGGATTGATAAGACTCAGAGGAAACGCTGTCCGTTCTGCAGGTTTCAGAAGTGTCTATTAGTCGGCATGCGACTGGAAGGTAAGTACTAAAGTACCAGTGAGTGGAGTGACACTAATGTTTTTCAACAAAGCGACAACTTAATATTTAGGCCTAACATAATAATAATAATAATAATAATAATAATAATAATAATAATAATAATAATAATAATAATAATAATAATAATAACATGAACAGAAAATCCAGACCTGTATAACATTTGTTAATAATTTGTGAATGTAAAATCATTTTATTATACAAGAAAGACCATTTATTAGTAAGAATACAGTATATACAGTGGAATGATCTAGTATTTGTTAAAGATTCAAGTTTTGGGGCTCAGGACAGGTTCGAATGAAAAGAACTTTGAATGGTTTTCTATTTGTCTACATGTTTTAGTCTCCCGAGTCCTGAAGGGACATGAAATGCTGGGATCCATGTCAGTTACACCTAAATTACAGCTAAAACAGGAAGAATATCTTGTAACTGCTGCAATAATAAAAGGGTTGATGTGAAAGTATGTTACGCTTCCCCCTTTTTATAATCTGATGATAGAACAGGACAAAAAGTTGTAATATTGTTATATTGTAATTCCATCTAACTTTAGAATTTGGCCCTGAAAATGCAAGTTAACTCAATTAATTGTATTTTCAACAATCCCCATACAAACAACTGTGGCTCAGCTAATTACAGTCACCCATAAACTGCAGGGTCAGTGCTTTGGTTCCCTGCTCCTCACAGTCACATATTGTTGTCGTGTTCTTGGGCAAAACACTGAACTCTGCTCATGTATTAACCCCGGAATTCTCTATTTTTAATGTGCCTAACGAGAGCAATGCACTTATTTATTCAATAAACAAATTATTTCCCTGAACATTTATTGGTAAATTCAAGAATTTAGATCATGATTATTGATTTGCATAAACTCAACTTTCCCTTTAATTAGTTAAGACACATTTAAATAAATAAATTAGGTGAATATATTGCAGCCCTATTTTTATACTAAACACACAGGAAGGTCCAAATTAGGTAATTACTGGAAGACATCAAACTTTCCTGAACTCAATGTCATTTATAGAGAAAAACATTTCTAGTTTATAAATAAAGTGGTTTATGGCTCCATAACAACACAGATGCACAGCTTTGATCAGATGTGAAAATAAATCAAATAAAAACTTGGCTGTCTTACATTGCTTCTATTTTGTTTTCTATTTGTGTATCACTAATTTCTAAAAAAAAAATAAATAAATAAATAAAAAGTTATGTGTCAGTCCTTAAAGGATGCTCTTGTGTGTCCTCGCTTATCTCTCCTCAAACATCACTCCTCAACCCTCAACCTTTGATCCTCAATCCACAAAGCGATATAGGAGGCACCCTTCAACACTGAGGACTGGAACAACTTCCGGGGCCACCAAAAATTGAGGAACAATTATTTAAGGGAATTAACAAGCACCCAAAAAAATTCCTAGTGTGTAACCAACACTAGCTTGTTTGTCTGTAACATAAACCCATGTTGTTGCCCCAAAATGACTAAAAACAGTATTTCAAACACATCAGTATTGTTACCAAATGTTGCTCATGAAGCTCTGAACCATTGTGAATCCAAGGCAAGATCTCACACATGCTGAGTAGACAAGTTTACTTCAGACCACTGTACAAGGTTGTATGAGAAATCATAGTCTCTGGGGCAACTTTTGTTAAACCGAAAAGTTTGAATAAAAAAACATTCACCCAGTGGAGCAGTATGTCCAGCTGAGAGGTCTACGGCAGAGACAAATAACTTAATTTACGTTGCAGACTGATTGACAGGCTTTAGTGTCTGTATGAGGGTTGATGTGAATTCTAACCCTAACCCTAAAATCCTGTACTATGTTTTGCAGTGCGTAGCTCTACACGTGAAGACTTCTCAGGCTCAGCTAAATATCTTACTTCTCAGAGGCAACAATAATTTATACATTATTTTAAAACTTTACAATATAATTCCCCAATGCATAGTAAAGTACTAATACTGTTGTTTTTTACAAAATCAAAAAAGAAAAAAATCACATTGTCCGACTTTTTATCCACTGACAGTATTACTGTACAATGTACTTATTTGTAGGTACTTTAAAATACTAATGTATCAAATGTGTGAATGTGAGTATGAATGATGTGCAGCCCTGACATACACTGTCATCTTGTTCCAGCTGTACTCTGCCTTTCATCTCTATGACAGCTAGGATCAGCTCCAGCAACCCCATGACCCTGAACAGGAAAAGCCAACCTGTTCTCCCACCTTAATGCCCATAGAGGCCGTTTGTCCCTATGCTCTCATACGATCCAGTGATCTGTTTGTTGAAATAGCACAGCTGTTTTAGTGGATGGGTGGACTTTTCCCATTAACACATCACCATGAGTAACTGCTGTAAACACATTTTTCTCATCAGCTGTTCGTGCGGATCGGATGCGAGGTGGCAGAAACAAGTTTGGCCCCATGTACAAGCGTGATCGTGCCCTCAAGCAGCAGAGAAAAGCTCTGATTCAAGCCAGTGAATTCAGAAGACCACCTCTGGACTCTTCAACCTACCAGAGAGACTTTACCTTTGCTGGTTGCCTCCGAACAGAACCTTCTTTACCCACTGCACAAAATGACAGCATCAACCACCAACCTCTGTCACTGTGTCCACCCCTGCCCTTCAACTCACCTGGTTATACCCAGTGCCAATGCGCCTTCATCTTGAACTGGTCGGTCAAGTCAGAACACAGCGACTGTGCAGGTTTACCAAGTCCCGTTGCAGGAGTCTGCATCAAATCCGATAAGCTGTGCTCAAGCTCTCCACAAGGTCTCAGGATACCTCAGCTGGTGCTAGAGTTCCTGCACTGTGATCCCGATGAGCTACAGCTGCAGAATAAGATGGCTGCTCGCCTCCTGCAGGAGCAGGCTGGCTGGAACCAACAAGAGAGTCCCAGCACCTTCAGCCTGATGTGCATCATGGCTGACCAGATGCTGTTCTTCATGGTGGAGTGGGCTCGCACAGCCATGTTCTTCAAACAACTTAAAGTAAGGTTGCATTTTGAAATTTCCCCTTCAAGAGTCACCACAGCGGTTGTCATGTTGATTTGGTTGAGCTTTTATGCCAGATGTCCTTCCTGCTGCAACCCTCCCATTTTATCCGAGCTCGGGCCCTGCACCAAGGTGGCACTTGGTAACTGGGCAGGGCCGCACGTGGTGGGGAGGGATTCGAACCCACAGCCTTCTGCATCCCAAACCAATGCTCTACCACATATCCACCAGGCCCGTCAGATCCCAATTAAAACGGTGTTAGTCTAAATTCAAGATCATAGCTTCAGACCCTGTTTGTACCTGAAAATGATTGAAGCTTATTACTCCAGTTCAGTTTGTTGATCTCTTGTTTGTGGGCAAAACCAAAAACCCTAGGATATTCAACTAAACTTAAATAAACCTTAAAATAAAGGTTTACCATAGTAAATAAACCTTTGATATCCACATAAGTTGGCCCCGAGAACGACTGGAGACCTGTCTAGGGTGGACCCCGCCTCTCATCTTATGACAGCCCCCTGTGAGCATTAACAAGATAAGTGATTACAGATAATGGATGCATATCCGCGTAAGTTGTGGGTCCACAACTTGTTGTCAAAGAAACACCGACAAGGGGAAGCAGAATGAAAATGGGACAAGGTAGTGGCACAAACAAGGTTAAGAGTGGCCTCATTAGGAGAGACAAATACTAGAGTGATGCTAAATTTGCGTAATTCAGCCTAACATATGACCTAAATGTAATTTAGTTTTGATTGCTTTAACTACAACATGGATGTAAATGGGCAATACAATATAAAAGTGTTATAACTGCAATCCTCTGTTACTTCTTGCGTCCTTACCTTCCCCTGGCTCCATCATCTCGCCCTCTTCTATGCTCCATAAACTCCATAAAGTCAGTGTATGGACTGTCCGACCTTTGACTTTTGCCAATCCTTTGTAATGTTTTTGTATCGCCAAGGTAACGATGACAATAAAACAGTACCACAAAGCAGGAAAAAGTTACACTGCAATATCTTACATAGAAGCAGTATAGGTTGATTAAATGTACTTTCTAAATATACAAGTAGCCTTATCACCTGACATACTGCTACTCCATGAGGGCATAGGTGATGTCGTGGCATCGGATGGAGGCCACAGGCTCCCTTTTGCAGGGGTGGTTCTTACTGCAACCTCACTGCTAGATTTAAACCAAAATAGCTGCCACTTTCTGTGTCCACAGGCCCATCAACGATTAAAGGTGTTTACATTCACGTGTCTCAAAATGCATTTTCTGTGCATCCATGAAGTTTAACAAATGTTTTTGCTTTCTCCAGTTTGACTCCACGTTTGCTTGTTAGCAGTTTTCTTCAGCCCCTGTCTTTGTTGGCACATTGTTGCAATACTTGATGCATTGCTTCTGCCAACTCTAGAACACTGGAAACCAGTGGTAGGAATATCTATATACTCACTTGTCACTTCATATACCATCTCATACAGTCCAATACAGCATCTCTGCCCTGAATTCTGCTTTTACCAAGTTAAAGTTTCTCAGTCAGAAAGGTGATCATTCTACTAACATTTAGAATTAAAGTCAAAGTTGGTAGTGGATCTATAGTAGAATGTTCTGGCCCCCTCATTTATTTGAAATTGGGGTGACAATATTGCCAAAGTGCATATGGTCTGTAGACATACCTTTTCAGAAATCATTTTCAGAAATAATGCTTTTTCGGGTGAAGAAATAGATGAGAATTATATTTGCTCATACATCTTAAGGTACCAGTTGGCTTAGCTTAGCAAAGAGACTGGAAGATGATTTTGAAATTTCAGAAATTATTTATTTCAGAAATAGAAAAACATTAGAGATGTTTGAAATGTGGCTCTCACTTTCTTTATGGCACAACAATGCTATTTGAATGCAGGCATTTATTGTGGGATCATTATAATGACAAAATCACACAGCGACCACCGTGTGACCACATGCTCAGAAACGTAAATTAAGCTTCAAATGCAAACTGAGGGGTTTTCCTGAGCCATATAATCCTCTCCTAATACTCACCACACTCGGTGTTGAGTCATGGAAACGGGAAGAAGTTAAAGTTGTTTTGAACTGTCTGAGTTTAGATTGAATGTAGATTGATCAGGAGCCTGATAAACGTCTGTTTCTGCTCTAAGTTGAGTGACCAGATGAAGCTGCTGCACAACTGCTGGAGTGAACTGTTGCTTCTGGACGTCATCTCCAGGCAGGTCCTATATGGCAAAGAAGGCAGTCTGCTCCTGGTCACTGGGCAGGAAGTGAGTCACCTCTGCTGCTCTGCCGCTTTCTTTTCATCTCTGCCTCCTTTGCTTGGGTGACCTTTATTTCTAGTCCCCAGTTAATCCAAATCTATCCTAGTTTGGGTTCTTGGTTGCAGGGGGCTGGTGTCACCTAGTGTGCAGTGAGCCCCTGTAATGGATTAATGGGATGGAAATACACAACATTTTCCTTGCTTGTGCTGTTTACTGGCTAGTTAATGGGACATTCGTAGCTGCATTGTTGTTGTTGTTTTTATTTTATTTTTACCAGGTTTATAATTTGTAGGACTTGATGCTGATCATTTGATTATTCTCATCTTCTTTGTCTATATGCTGCAAACACTATGTGTGTCATTTTGTCACCTTGCATGGATATATACTACACCATCATCAGTCTACTGTATCAGGCGTAGTTTGCACCAGTTATCCTGAGAAAAACACTGTCCAAGTTCTGGGCTACTGAGACATAATAGTGTTAGATGAGAGAGGTTTTCTGAAATAAAATGTCTCTATATTCTATAAATATAAACAAATTTAGAGTTTGATCAGGTTCCCAGTGCCAACGATCCAAAAAGGCATCACAGCATCTGTGATGTGTGGGGGTGCGGCAATGCTCACGGCATCAGTGACTTGCGTAAGTATGAACACAACACAACACAAAGCTGTACATTGGGATTTCAGAGAAAATTGCCATCAGGGACTTTCTCTGGAAGTCAGTGGATATTTCATCAGTACAATTCCAGCTTGGTGAAGCTGAACCCAGATTGTGTGTTTTGCTGAATGAATTAAAAGTGTATGAAGCATCATGAAAAGGAGAATCAAACAATGATGGCAACAGGGTGTTGAGCGGCTGAATTGTTTTGATCCAGCACCCAAACTGCAACGTTACAGTATCATTATTTCCCAACCCATTAAAAAAGTAAAGGTGATGTAACACAGTGGTAGATATGACACTGTCCCAACCTTTTGTGAGTGTTGCAGATATCAAACTCTAAATTTGCTTATAATTACGAAATACAATGAAGTTAGTCAGCCAATTATGTACAACCTTTCTTTGTGTTTTGTCAAATAGATAAAACTTTAGGAGAATTAACCAATTACAGATGTTGGTTTTACTGAATTTCAGAAAAAAGAAAACTACTTAAAACTTATAGAAACTTCCCTCTCATTGCTTATAATAAAATTTAGAGAAAATGTCACCACACAAAATTGTGCACAGGACTAAATGTAATGGAGCCCATCCAAACCCTGCATGAGTGTCTCCAACACTACTGGGACCCGTGTGTACTGTGTATTTTGCCAGGAAGTGACACATGGTAAAAACCTCATAGTTAAAGCTGTGCAGAGCTTGGTCAAATATAATTTTACACAACATCACTGAGTATGTGGGTAAAGTCTAAGCAGGTGAGAAAAGTTGGACATTACCAAGCAATGTCTTCAATTGTGATTATTTTAATTTTTA
The DNA here is from genome assembly GCF_033026475.1 of Channa argus. NCBI lineage: Eukaryota > Metazoa > Chordata > Actinopteri > Anabantiformes > Channidae > Channa > Channa argus. Next base: position 20,948,394 of record NC_090214.1, on the reverse strand, counting down.
TTTTATAGTTGTGCATCAAACAGGGACAGACTGTAATTACACTGATGGTGTATGTTTACCACTGGGTTTAGGTGGAGCTGTCAGACATAACCTCCTCTGCTAGTCCTACCTTAGCCAGCCTGGTCCACAAAGGACAGGAGCTGATTGAGAAGCTGCATATCCTAAACATGGACCGCCAAGTGTTTGCCTGCATGAAGTTTCTCATCCTCTTTAACCCAGGTTAGTGACAACATAGTGACACATTTTGAAGTTAATGTGATCAGTGTGAACAGTTTTTAAATGAATGACACGCAATATTTAGCACTGAGAAATGACTTGCAATGATGTGGCTGGGCAGGCAGATGTAGAAAGTGCAGGACTGTCATCCCAAAGACCCAACAAAAAACACTTTGGTTAAAGTTAGAGAAAGGTTGTGGTTTTGTTTAAAAGCAAAAACACGTTGTATGTCATTGTTACATTATTCTCTATAAAGCCAGACCATAATCTTTTTAACCAAGTGCTTATCCCTTTGCTATGCACCTAAATCCTTGTACAAACACAAAAATATGTATATATAATATAACATAAGGCCTGTAGTATTAGCTATTAGGTGAAGTACACTTTGGAGATGTCTGGACCACTTGTCTGTAAAAGTACTTGACAATGGCACTAAAATAAGCATCATTACAGTTTTCTCATTTACTGTAGAGGTTTCAAACATTGTATAGCATTTCATGGTTGTGATGATGGGGTCCGGCTTTTTAAACAAATCAGTCCAGTTCTTGTTAATAAAAACAAACTATAAACAAAAACTACCCCCCCCCCCCCCCCCCACAATCCGTGTATATGGGTATTACATAATGCTGTTTATTGATTTAGGTCCAAATCTTGATATTTTTGTGCATATGTTTATAAATATGCATAGGCGGTGCCCTCTGCTGGTTGTAACCCAGCTTTTGCAATTGAATTGACCTGGTGGCTGATGTGGTAGCAGCTTCAGTCACGAAGCATCACGTTCGACCCTCCTTTCTAATTTTCCTTCTACTTTAATTTTTGTATAATTTATCTGATCTTTAGTTCCTTAGCTGAGAGTTTAGGTCAGTCCCAGATTAATGTGGTCAGAAAGAGGCTGTCCAGAGAACTCAAGTTAGTTTTCCACTCTCTGACATGAAATGGTTTCACAATTCTTGCTCCATGAATATTCATGTCTTGCTGTTTTCCCTTTTCTACACTGACAAGATGTAACAGAGCTAGAAGACCAACAGTTTGTAAAGAGTGTGCAGGAGCAGGTCAAAGGAGCCTTGCTGGAGTACACATGGAGCCCCTCTTCCCAGTACCTCAGACGCTTTGCTCACCTGTTGCTGTGTCTGTCTGAGTTACACTCCCTCAGTGTCCTTGCTGAAGAATACCTGTACTGCAACCTGAGTGCGGAGGTGCCCTGTAACAACCTGCTCACTGAGATGCTCCACGCCAAGCACAGCTGGGAATGAAGCCTCAGAGAGGGTCTGTGATTGCTTGTTAGACCATGAAAGCATTAGGTTGTCCAAAGAGTGTCTAATAAAATCTGATTAACTTTTGTATTATATGTGGCATCTATCAATTGAACCTTGTAACATTTTACTTAGGACATTATGGGACATTATGGCAAATGTGTGTTTGCTATCAAATCTAGCATGAAGACGCTGAAGTTTGAGATGAGTTTCTAATTTTAATAAAAGTTACTCTGTAAAGTAAATAGGAAATAGGAATAGCCAGTTAACCGGACATGAGATCTACAGTTAAACTAAGGGGATTTATAGCGTTTGGGACAATATTTGTTTAATAATTCACCAGTGGTCAACCAGTGGAGCAGTGTGTCTTTCTCGTGTGTTTTTAATCATTTTTGGTCATCAACACAGCTGAACAAGCTGATCCAGGCTGCTCACTGACAATGTACATATGAGCGGAGAAGATTTATTGTCAGTTTTGTTTAAAGCCTCATAGACTGTGTGTTATTCTAGTGCATTCAGTAAAGCGTAAAGCATATCATGTAGACCACCGGTGTACATAACTCTGCATGTGTGTAATTCCTGCAGTAATAGCAGAGACAAATAAAGTTCTCATGAAGTTATTCTTGCTGTGCTTTTGCTTTGCAAAGAGCCTGTCAGAGACAGCTGTGGATATACAGCTGTCTCTAAATAGTGTCTAACTCTGTCAGTCGGCGACTGTGGTGCAGGAAGGTAGAGCGGTCGTCCACCAATCTCATAGTTGTTGGTTCAATCCCCATATCCTCCAGTCACATGTTGAAGTGTCTTTGAGCAAGACACTGAACCCCAACTTAGTTGCTCCCGGTGAGTGTTGGCCAGCTGCATAGCAGCTCCCCCATCGGTGTGAATGTAAGTGTAAAGTGTGCAGTAGACTTATCACAGCTTTTTGAATGAAAACCACCACCTGCTGTTGCTGGATGTTCACGAGAGCAGTAAGATGAAACCGGAATTATTAAATAATAATCAGAAAGAGGCAAAAAAGTCCTGTCGAGCTAAGTAACTGGTAGTCACCCACTGTCAATATAACAGAAATTATGGTTGTTTTATAAAGTTGTTCTACGTGTGACATCGTTGTATTTGTATCTGTTTACTACAACCTTTCATTGAAACAACCGCACTTTTTCTGAGGGCACCATTACATTATTACATTACATTAAAAAACAAAAAAACAACAGCACGACTTTTGTGATGTTTTTAAAACCCTCAGACTTTGCAGAAAACACCAACTTGAATAAAAGTCTGTGGCCTTCAGCACCTCCTGGCCATAAAACAAGGGTCCATTGTTTAGTCCAGCAGGGGTGGAGACTTCAGTGACACAGTCGATAAGTCCTCCGTTTTTGGAAATCTTCCCAACGCATCCCTTGGATACACATGCTGTGATACCTGAAGCTTGTTTAGTCCAAGATAAATGCACTGGAACATGAAGGCAATGGATGATGGGAACACAGGCACATTTCCTGCAGGTTAAAGACAGAGTACATTAAACCCTTGTTATCAGTTATTGAGATCCCCAGATTACACCTTTAACCACCTGTTTTGCCCTCTCTGCTTTAATAAAAGGCTTAATCAACGTAATGCACTCATCTTGTTGTGTGGAGGTTCCCTATCTGATCTTGTCCACCTCACTGGAGCCCATTTCCTACGCGACCTTGACGTCCACCTGGCATCAAGTTGGCACCAATTCTGTTCAAGGACAGAACATGGCAGCATGTTCACTACACATCAATACAGAATCTGCTGCAGTCATGGCTACAGAAAGTTACAAATTTAAAGGCATTTCATAATTATACGAAGTAAAAGAAAGTCAGCCTCTCAAAATTTTCAGCCTTTCAGGTTGGTGACTTTGTTCTTGCATTCTGGTAATAAAATAAATAAGGCAGAAATAAAACAAAAATGGGGAATCGCTTAATTGTAGAATGTGTTTATCAAGACAAATACATTTTAGTTTAGTATCTGCTCTGCCTCACTCTGTTCAGCCCTTTGCAGTAGCTATAAGTCATCATGAAAGTACAAAACGAAAGAAGTTACAAAATGTACAGTCCAGCAAAAATAATCTTGATACAGGGGAAGACTCAATTTAAAAAACAAAAAAAAGCAAAAAAGCTGTCAAAGTGAATATTTTTGCAACGCTCCAAGGGTTGTTATTCGAGTCTGTGGCAAAGGAGGCACCTCCCCACATAAAGATATGTTTTGGAGCAGCAAATATTTTTAAAAAGAACAGATCCTTACTGTACTTTAACCATCACATGCCATATTATAGAGGACATCCAGAACTACCAATGGCTACTCATCCAATTTACAGGAATCTCAACTCACTGCTTTCTATGTAGGTCTAAGAAGGTAGTTTCTGTTTTATTTGTTTTTAGGAATATTTGTGTGTGAAACCTCAACACCCTAATCAAACAGAAATTTATTAGAACTTGTGGTAGTGCTGAAAATGTGGGAACTATACGTTGTTGTGTTTCTGTTGTCTGGACAACCAGGGAATATTTTATGCATAATATAGAACATTTTAATTGAAAGTGACAAATTATAATCTGAATGATGTGAAGTTCACTGTTCACTGTTCAGTGTATTTTACAGTAGACAGGCTGAGTTGAGAACAGAACAGATTATTTTAAAGTCATCTCAATACTATTGCTTAAATGCTCCAAAATCCCCAAAAGATTTTGTATTTCTGTGTTTTTTTTTTTTACATTACTTTATTACAACTATACGCAAAAGTAAATCCTCTGGTGACTTCTTTTGATTCTTTTGTGTACTGATTAGACGGTAAACAGTAATATTGTAATGTGTTTATCTTTGTTTCTCATTTAGAAAACGAATCTGATATAGAAGAATTTATTTTTACAGTTTACCAGTTTTCTGCATACTTTTCCACAGGCTAAAGATTTCCTGCTCTACCTTGTTGTGTCACTTTCCAAGAACCACAGTCCTGCTGCTAAAATATTTAAACTGCTAAATCTGTTCTCATCTTTCAAATAATAATAATAATAATAATAATAATAATAATAATAATAATAATAATAATAATAATAATAATAATAATAATACATTTTATTTATAAACACTTTTCAAAACACTCAAGGACACTCTACAAACAATCAACAAACATATAAAACAGAAGATATTGACAGGAAAATGCCATTAGAGATTATAGTGAGTAGTTGATCTTGAACAGGCAGGTTTTGAGTCTGGATTTGAAGACCAGAAGAGTCAATATTTCTAATGTCCGGTGGGAGCGAGTTCCAGAGTTTGGGAGCAGAGCGGCTTCATGACAGTCATGAGGTTTTAGTCCAAATGAAACAATTCCCACATAGATTAAACTATCATTTGATCCTTTTCATTTCAAGTAGCCTGCATTTATGTATCTGCAGCTAATATAAAAGTTTAGACAACCGTAGACAAGGCAGCCAAATGAGACCACGCACATTTGAGAAAAGCAGGAGACCCTCTACAAAATCTAGTGTTCTCAAGTTGCCTGTAAGGACAAAATAGGGTATTTATCAAATATTCCAATAAATCCAGCCAAGAACAAGCTATAGAAAAGGTAAAAATGAGTCAAAGACTTTGCTAGTTAATTAATTAATTAATTTATTTATTTATTACTACATTTGTAAAGTAGTAACTAAACCCATGAGCTAAATCAAATGGAGTATAAACCTACATTATTTCCCACTGAATCCCTCATGAAACACAAGATATAAATACTCCAGCTATGTACAAGTGCCTAAAAATAGTACAATTGCCTAAAAAGCACAGTATTTGATTAAATGATTTTAAATGATTTTTCTTACTCCCCTGTGTGGTGGTATCACAGTTTGTGAGAAAGTGCCAAATCATTTCCTGGGCGTTTAAACGCCGCTTCTTTACAAGGTGTCCTCAAACGCAGCACCGTCAACAAGCCGCTTCCTCAACTTCCCGGAAGCCCAAAGCTTCATTCACCAAGATGGCGACGTTGACAGTGAGGCGGCCACAGTTTAGCGGTTTCAGTTTCGAAAACTGTAAAAGGTGAGCGCTTTTCATTGAATGAAAACCGGATCAGGCGAACTACATCACTTGATTTAATAAGGGTCCGACATTTTCATATAGATGGTGCGTAAAATAGAGGTTTTTCAGACGGTTTTCTGGTGATAGATATGTTGAGTAGGCTTCTCTAACCTTACAATGACTCAGGCATTTTGCCACGCTTGTAACGTTAATAACCTTAATGCTCACTTTGGTTGTTTCTACCTTAAGAACATTATATTTCACAGATTAAAACATACAGGTCACATGTAGCATTTTAAGAAACTGTGTTAGTAACGTTATACAGTGTTGTTTTCCAAAGAAAATCGCGGCTCCGAACGTTTCTTCTCGTTACTCTGCTAACTGTTGCCTGTCTGTGATACATTTCTTCACTTTGATCATCGCCTGCATCACAAACACTGTTTAAAAAAAAACAAAACAATTATTTCTCATGGTTTAAATAGAAATAACCTGTGTCGGCTCTTGGAGACTTAAATTCTAACGTTTTAAAATAATTACATTAAAATTCCAGCATCTGTTTATCATTGGCGTTTCTACTTTTCACATAAAGAAAACGATGCCATGTTTGACTTTTTTTAGTTGCTAAAATGACAATATAACACATCTTATTTGGGCCATAGTATGTATGCAGTTCATAATGAAACACATGTTTAATCATTAAAACATCTGCCCTTTAAATAATGTTTCTATAAAACACAATGGCAGAAATTTCAGGATGGATTTTTGGGGTTTTAATTTGCTGCCAACAGAGTAGAAAACATAAACAATCTAAACTGTTCTTCCCAACTTGTATCCAACTGTAACTCCATTAAATCCTGAAAAATATATTTTCCATAAAACACTGAAAGTTGCATTACCTGCACAAAGTGGTTTAAACATAAAAAATTACATGTGTTTTATAAAAATATTACGAACCAATAAATGCTGATGAACCATTATGGATTGTACATGTTTTGCCATAATTACCATATGTATTGTTTAAAATGCACTGTTTTCTTAGTTCTTACTTGTGTACTTTAAGTACTTAGTATTTTGCCTAGTATTTTAACTTGAGTGAAAGATTTAAAGTGGCACTTGTAGTAGAGAATATTCTTAGGCCAATACTGTGAGTATTATGTTTATGTAGTTCTACCACCTCTGCACACAGTGGATCCCATTTTGCTGCGTATGAGGCTGCGTAGCTGCAGCTTGCTCAGTAGCCGAGCTGACCCATGTCCTTCGTGTCATTATTCATATCAGCAGTAGTTTTGTTGTGGCTGATGGGTACAGTTCTACTGCTGCAGGGCAGCACTTACAGCAGTAGATGCTAATGTGTACATTCATACATTTAAGCCTTTTTTTTAAAAATTTCAATTAGAAATTATGTACGTTTGTATGTACGTTTTTTAAAAAGCTCTATGTAGTCATCAGCAATATGTTTTTGGGAAACCGAAAACAAAGAGCAGCAAGCCACAAATTGACCGTTGTTGATTTTACTCAGGATAAACCATTTCATTGGTTCATTAATTCAGAAGACCAACCGTTTAATAAATATGCAACCTGTGATTTGATATTGAAGACTTCACTCAAGGCAATAATTGGGCAGGTGTTCTATTTTTTTCTTTTTTTCCTCCTGTTTTTTCCTTCTGTTCAGCTTTTCATTTTTGATTTATTTTCAGAAATGCTTTATTAGAAGGTGAACTGAACCAAGTGGGATGCAGCTTACCGGCTGCCCGTAAAACGGGAACAACTATCTGTGGTGTTGTCTTCAAGGTGAGTTGCACAAACCAGGCTGCTTCAAATAAGTCAGAACTGAAGATGTAGTTTAATCCGAAATAAAAAGTTTAGTAGCTACTAGTATGCTGGTTTATGTTGGTTTGGACAATATGTCATTTCAGCATTGTCATCACAATGTGCGCATGTGCAACAGTCTCATTACCAGATGTGCAATATGTTTGTTGCATATAACCAAAGAAAAACTTGCATCATTCTCATTTTCCATGAATCTTCTGCAAGAGAAGTCTTTTCCTCTCTACAAATTTCAGGAGTGATGTTTTTGGAGTCTGACTTCAATGCTGCTGTACCCAACACGGAACAGCTGATAATTCACCACCCACTCCCGTTACATAGGAGATAAAACAAACACACCCGTAGTTATGGGATTAGGATTAATAGGCAGCGTATGCTACTTACTAATGATTAGCAGAGGTCCTAACCTGTATCCACACTGGGTGCTGTTTGATGCACTGTTTTTATTTTAGAATGAAATAAGACGACACAGACAATGCAAGAGAAACATAAAGCACATTTTCATCACTAGCCTAACTTACAAAATCATTCTAGACTGATTAACTCTTTGCAGCTAGAGCTATTTAAGTTTTATGGTAAAGATTTTTGTACTTCATATAACAATACACATTTACTGGCCACTTTATTAAGTAGACCTGTAAAATCAAATGTAATCCAGTGCACCGAATCTATGGGAGATATATAGCTATAAATTATAGCCATGTGAAAGGCAGAGAAGAGTAAGTCAGTTTTGTCCAATAGCTCTTGTCTACAAAATTTTGCTTTGTTATAAAATACATTTTTAAAAATCCCATGAGTTCAGTGTCGCCGCAGCAGATCATTGTCCGCATGTTTGGCACAGTTTTTACTCTGGATGCTCTTCCTGACAAAACCCTCCCCAATTTCTACCGGGCTTGGACCAGCACTGCACAGCTGGGGAGGAGAAAGGGCTGTTAGGGGATCAGTGTCTTGCCCAGAGACACTTCAACGTATAGCTGGCACCGGGGATCAAACCACTGACCCTTTGATCTGTGACTGCCTTACCATGTACCAATCTGTACCAATGTGTCATGTATCAAACTGCCTGTATGTTGGACTTTCACCAAACACACATTACACACAGGAAAAGCTTCTCCCCTCTTAAATTTGGATTAGACATGTAAAACAGTTAAGTCAGAAGTACAGGACAATTTTATTGAGTCTGATTTGCTTGTGTCTGTCAAGAATGGCGTCATCCTTGGCGCTGACACCAGAGCCACTGAGGGCATGGTGGTGGCTGACAAGAACTGCTCCAAGATCCACTACATCTCTCCCAACATTTAGTAAGTGACAGCTGCTCCGGTTTTCTATACCCTCCAGATAATGAGCTGAAGAACATGTGTTCTCTTGAGAGTTTAGTTGTCTAACTACTAGCCTGCTATGTCATTGTGTTGTTGCCCAGCTGTTGCGGAGCAGGAACAGCTGCAGACACAGAGATGACCACCCAGATCATCTCCTCCAACCTGGAGCTTCACTCCCTCTCTACAGGAAGGCTGCCACGCGTGGCCACAGCTAACCGCATGCTCAAACAGATGCTCTTCAGGTACGCTCTCTGGGCTGGATCCCTCTGTCACATCATTGAACCATGAGTGTTGATAAATCTAATAACCCAAAGAAGATGTGTTTTTGGAGTTTGTCTGAAGATCCAAGTGTCATGTGCTGCTCCGTGTGTGTTTGTGGCTTCAGATATCAGGGCTACATTGGGGCTGCTCTGGTTCTGGGTGGAATGGACTGTAATGGTCCTCATCTTTATAGCATCTACCCCCACGGCTCAACTGACAAGCTGCCCTACGTCACCATGGGTTAGTCTCCCACACCAACACACCACTGTGTGTATTGGTGTGTGCTTCTTATATTTCACTCGTAATTTGTTATCTTGCGTTTTAAAAATGTTAGTTTTATTTTATTTTACTGATACGTGGTGTTTGCCAGATGCATCGGGGGAGGTGCAGACCTTGATCTACATCATGTTCTGCTTTACATTTTTAGAAGATGTTAAACAGTGGTGTTGCTGTGTCTAACCAATACTAGACATTTGACGGAAATTTGGGTTTTGACACAAATGCTCAACATAAGTAAATGTTTTGAATCCCTTTTGGATATACACTCACACGTAGTACAAAACTCTAACTCACTGTAGCTGTCTTCTAGCTAATTAGCTTTCAAACCACATAGAGTAGAAGTTAGAAACATATTTGCTGGACAGAAGATTTCAGTTTTAAAGTGGTGATGATCTTATCTAGGTTCTACAGAGAAATGAGGTGCCGTAGTTTAACATTCCAGTCGTGTATTTCAGGTAATAAGGACCTCAGTATTAAGATACAAAACCACAAACATTGACTTGTTGCACTCTGCTCTGCCAGCTCAGCTACCCTGCTTTTAGTTAATCAGTGTGTGGAAGCAGTGGAGCTGCAGTGCTCTCTAGTGGACAAACCATCGAAGCTGCTCCGAATAACCAAAGTCTGGCCTGTGTCAGACTGAGCTCTCTGTGGTCTTCTGCCAGATGAGAGAGGAGTACTGTGTTTACAGCAGGAAGCTCAACAAACAGCAGTGATTTTCTGATTTGTGTTGCTCTGGGTTTTACCTCTCTGGCTACAGATACAGTCTGATCTCATCTGGATTTTGATTTACAGACCACCAACCATTTTTAATCTAAGCTGAAATATCAATGATGCAGCTTTTAGTTTTTCTATTTGTAAAGGCTCTGGGTCCCTGGCTGCCATGGCTGTGTTTGAGGACCGCTACAAGCCTGACATGGAGGTTAGTTACCGACTCACAAGAGACTGTCCTGCTGTGTGTGTGTGTGTGTGTGTGTGTGTGTGCGCTCATCCCAAAAAGGTAAATTTGATTCCTTGTTATGTTTGATACTGAAGGAAGAGGAGGCCAAGCGTTTGGTGCGTGACGCCATAGCTGCTGGCATCTTCAACGACCTGGGCTCTGGCAGCAACATTGACCTGTGTGTTATCACCAAGGGCAAGGTGGATTACATTCGGCCCCATGATGAGGCCAACAAGAAGGGGGTCAGGTGAGCACACGTAGAAAGGAAGCCACCATGATTCACGTGAACAGGAGGATGTGCTGTTGTTTGTGTCTGCTGTAACAGAATGCATCATGTCACATCATCACAGAGCATGTTAATAACACTGTAACCATCATATAAAATGATTAACTTGCCATCACTTGATAAAACTGGTGGATGACTAGTCTTATTGCTTGTTCTTCATGAAGAACACATGAGTTTGAAGCTGTGCAGCTGTGAGTCCAGATGGGAAATCTTTGAGTAGAGTACAGAGTTAACAGCCGTCACCTCACACTAGATTTTACTACCCTTTGTTTTTTAATCCAAATACTTGACTTGCCTAACTAACATGCATGTGTGTGTTGAGACTGGCATGCTGTGCTGAGGACATCTTTAATGTGTGGAACCACATTAAACTAAGACTTGTTTCATGTTATTGATTTTCCCTTACTCTGACTGAAACACTGTTTGCAATTCTTATTTATCTTTTTGGCATAAATTGGTCACATCACCAAAGTCAAAAATATCAAAAGCCCAATATATCTAAGCTGATAAAACACAGCTACAATCTTTCATGTCTTTTAATGAACACACCCATCAAACATACAAAGTGATGGTGGAAAAAGTATCCTAATGTCATATAGTTATGTCTAACTATGGATTGATGAATAGCTTAAGTCTTTGAGATTATGCTGTAAGTCTTTCCAACCACATGCTTATCAATAACTCTGGGTTGTAGATCTTCTGAGATCTCTTTTGGGTGAAACATTAGTTGATGCTGCCTGAGAATAGCACACTGACTGTTTTTGTGTAGGTCAAGGTACAACTCAACCCAATCTCCATTCTTCAATAATTGATGACATCTGTTAAGTCTAGGGTTGTCATTCAATTTTTCACTATCCCTTTGTATGTTTGATGGGTGTGTTCATCAAAAACATGAAAGATTGTATCTGTGTTTTATCAGATAGAATCTTATTGGACACAAGTGTGTCCAATAAAGATCAGAAGGAAGGATCATGACTGTTTTATCACTTAGTAATATTTTGTCGTTTTGACTTTGCTGATGACCAGATCACATTAACTAACCAATTTCTATTATTATTAGTATTAGTATTAGTATTATTGAATCTGTCTTATTCCCTCTGACGCAGAACCGGGGACTACAAGTACAAAAGAGGAACCACCGGCGTGTTGACAAGGGTGGTGACCCCACTGAACATAGAGGTAGTGGAAGAGTCAGTACAGACCATGGATACGTCCTAAAATACTTGGGCTTCCTCGTGTAAATCACCACCCTGTAGAATTCCTAACACACGTGGCATGTTTTTTTTCTTCTTCATGGTTCTCAATAAAAATAAGTTGATTCGTGATTTGTTCTGTTTAGATATAAAATAGCTGTATCCTGTACTGTGTTCCATCTGCAGGGTTTCTGAGAAGAGATCTTATGAATTACTTTAACCAACTCTTAGCTAAATGTATAAACAGCCAGTAGTTGAAAATTTGGTATAGAGTTAGTGTGTCTAGCAGTAGACAGGAAAGCTGATTTAAGAAAGTGACCTTGCAACAGAGGTCCAGATGTGGTCCTTATTTTTTTTTATTTTAAATTTAAAAAAAAAAAAGAAATTACTAAGTAGCATTATTTTCTCAAGGCGTTTTCTTGTGTGTGTCACTTGTCTGGTAATGAGAAACGGGTGCATAAAGCACCAAGAATACCAAATGTTGCCACAGTCAGTAGGGGGCGTAGTAGATCCACACCATAGATGCTGCTAGTGGAAGCCCCCATGATCTATTTTAAAAAATAATTTTACCAAACTATTATTTTTCAGCTATAAAATGAAAGCCCTATGGATACCTCTTCTCCAGAGGTTTTGTTTTGTAAGCCACATGTGTGTTACTATGGTAATTTCAATGATTTTGGGGACTTATTAAAAACAGTTTAAACAAGAAACAAAGTTGAAAATAAGTTTAATTTGAAAACACATTCTACTACAAATGCATTGGAAGCAGTTGGCTCTGTTTCCACAGACAGGGAAATTTCAAGTGACACGAAAGTTTATAAAAATATAATGCACAATACTTAAGTACAGTAAATGGATGCTAAAAATACAAGTTGTTGAAGCATGGTAACATTTATGCCATTATCAAAGAATACAAGTTGTCCTTGGCAAATAAATGGTTCTTCCGTCTAGTAAGGCACTGATCACACACTAACTTTACATTAAGAAAATCCCATACAGCAGCTCTGCCATGAATTCTACTTTTAAGGTTAGAATTTCTCAATTTTTAAGTTGAAACTGGTGCAGTTGTATGGCAGCACGTTAAGAGGTGGTTCTAATGTCTGAACTATTTGTAATGATCTGGGGTGTAAAAGGAAAGCACAATTCTTGGCAAAGCTGCTGTATTTGATTGCATAAGATTGTATAGGTGTACCTAATAAAGTGGCCAGCGTGTGTAAATGATCCTTGGATAAGGACTGAGTCTTTGATCGGCACTGTATCAAAAGGAGGTTCACAGCATGTCCTTCCTATTGGGTTTGCAAATTCACAGTAACGGTCTAGATTTGCACATATAAACACTTAAAGATCATATAACTATTTAGAAACCTAAATAAAACCCCCATCGTGGCATCAATGTTTTTTTTTTTTCATTCTTATGAAATTCAAGATAAAAAGCACAGTAATACAATATTTAGCCATTTCTTCAGTTTTACATGGGTAATGATCATATAAGTTCTAAATCTTTATTACAATAATAAGTCAGACAAACAATTCCTTCTTAATTTGACTAAACACTGGAGATGACACAAAAGGCAAAATAAAAACTTTTGAGCCAAAAGAATAAAATCAGAGGCTGGTACAGTTTGTAAGAAATTAAACCCAAGAGCAAGGACACATGTTCATACATGGAGAGACAGCCATGAGAAAAAAGTCCAGTCCTTTCCAATATTTACACGAAAAGCCAAGAGCAGCTGTGGTGAAATTTCAGACGGATCCTCTAAGGTTGAAGACATCAGTCACATCAACATCATTAAACAGATGTAATAGTGTCACCACCTAAAACAGCACTGCTGACACTATAATATGTGCTAAAATACCTCTGCTAATTTAGGTGAACCACTTGAAAGACGCAAGCCTACATTTCTTATAATGCTACTGAACAGAGTATGGCATTTGATCGTAATCTGATTTCTCATGTTATCAGTATTATTACGATTGATTTTATTTAAGAATACAATCAGCCAATGAAGCACCTGAACTGCACCGATCAATGTATTTGTATCTGCATGAAGCACAGGAGTGACTGGATGTATCCCAGTGAGCTCTAATGAACCTAAACTCTCTGCAGCCTGAATAGAGACACATTAAACATGTCGAGCAGGGACTTGACTACTTACACTCACTAATACTGAAAGTGTTGGTATTGAGACAGAGCCAAAGTTAGAGATTAGCTGGTAAACATAGTGAAGAATTTTGCAGCTAAAGAGCCAGCGGTTTTCCTCAGAAGGCGACCAAAGACCAAAACCAAAGCTCAATCTCAAGTGAATACTGAGATAATCTTTGGGCAGTGGGCCTAGAAAAGATCTAACTCACCACAGTCAATCTGGTTTTTGGTCAGAAAGCCAATGGATAGAAATAAAGAAATGTATCACAGCTCAGCTCCATCAATAACAGATACGATGTACATTTTGATTGTCCATTTAAAGGCCTAAAAAAAGACAACAATGGATAATAAGATTACAATGTTAGATGCCACATATTGTAATATATATGTCTCAGCTCTTCTGCATATGTTACCTGAAATACAAGGTATGAACTTGGAATGCAACTGCTGTGGAGTATAAAAAAAGCTTAGAGAAATCTGTGATCATAGGGACACACAGCTCTCTATCCTCAGCAAAACAGAAGATCAGAGATGCAGATACCTCTCAAATAAACAAGTGTGGCTTCACAAACTCCATTTTCCACAAGCGTTATCACTGACACATCCCTTCAAACTCTCCAAGACAGAAAATAAGTGGGCGTTTGGACGTTGAAACATCACAGTCCACTTTCCAATTCTTTCCACGGTTTCCTCTTGTCAAGATGAGGGTAAAGCAAACACTTTTCTGCAGGACCATCCAGAGTTTACATCGTGGCTGAAGGTCCTCAGACTGAGCAGAGCAGAAATGGTTTTTCAGGTGCTTGACGTCCACATGTGCATCTGTTTGGCAAACTGCAGCACAAAGACGATATCTGGCCGCTGGTCTGGGTCCGGGTTGATGCACATGCTAACTAGGTCCCGCAGCTGTGGAAAGTAAGTCGTGTTAGTTTAAAGGACAGAGTGTTGGCTTTTATTTAAGGGTTTTGGCTGAAACCATTACATGCAGCTTGTAGGATTTTTGTATCGATAAACCCCCAATTTTAAGGACTCGGATAGTATCTGGACAAACTAAAATAAGGATTTTAAATTGTCAGTTTGAATGATTACAAAACCTTTGTCATAGATGACTGCCCTAAAACCCACAGTCACCAGATGCTAGGTTTCATTTCTGGGGATGCCGTGCCAGTACTTCACTGCAGCTGCCTTCACTTCCTGCTTGTTTTTTGTCTTTAGCAAATGAAACACAGCTCTGCTGTATTCAAGATTTCAGGTGATTGACTTGGCTATTGCAGAACAATAAAATTCAGGGTGTGAGCGAATGAAGTGTTGAGCTCAGGAACACAAGATCCAAGTATTTAAACTGACAATTTGCAAGAGTTAAAGGGATCTATTGGCTTAAATTTCTAGCCTGATATTCAACAATCATTCTGCTTAAACTGCCAAATCTTAAATATGAACACAGTCAGACTGCTGTCTTGCAGTTGGGTGCAAACGTTTGCATCCCCTTATTTTGAAATGGCAAAAGATTAAAACAAACTATAACTAACCACATCCCCGCAGCAGTAAAAGCCTGATCAAAAGAAGAACTCTATGTATCGCAGAAAGCAACGTATCTAGGTGTAAATACCACACAATAAATGCTGAAATTCTTAAATCCTAATGTCTTCAGCGTACAGCAAAAGGAATTCGTTTAGTCTTGCTGGTCCAATACTTTGGGAAGGAACTGTATACGGACATTCATCACTGGTAACGATCTGTGGCTGCCACTTTACCTTCTCGGAGTAATGGTCAGGTGGGAGAGGAGGGTAATCACACTGCTCAATTTTCTGACAGAGGGAGAGCAGGTTCATCTTGTCTCCATAAAAAGGGCTCTGCAGCGCTGCCATCTGAAGGAAAAGGAAGACAGGCTGGATAAGGCACATTTCCGGGAAGAGGAAAGAAGCACTGATGTGTAGACAGTCACGTAAGTGGCATTAAATGACTGGAAGGAGAGTTGATACAGTGAATTTTTATTTATTTTTTGTCCTTTCGTTTTATCCCGTGAGTTCAGTGTCGCCACAGCGGATCGTTGTCCGCATGTTGACTTGGCACAGTTTGGATGCCCTTCCTGACGCAACCCACCCCAATTTCTACCGGGCTTGGACCGGCATTGCACAGCTGGGGAGGAGAATGGGCTGTTCAGGGTTCAGTGTCTTGCCCACAGACACTTGGACATTTTACCAGCTGAGCTACAGCCACATCACGAACCTCTGAAAGCTGTGTAAATGTGTTAAAAGGACTATAATTAGAGATTTTTGAGTAGGACAAGAAATTAAGAAATATGTCAAGAGAGACAAAGAGTAAAAAGTACACTATCTGGTATCTTTAACTAGAGAATAAATACGCTGACACATAATGCTGTTCATTCAGGCTGTGTTGGCCAATCAAAACCACTCCCTGAGCCTCCAGAACACACAACTATGGAACCACTGTCTCTGGAGATGACTGTCTCAACAATGGCTCAGCATTCCAATGAAGGAAATACGAGGAAATGTGACTAAGAATAGGGCTTGTTATGTTCAGAGTGATGGCAGGCATATGGAGGCATGTGAAAGTCCCAGCTGAAACTAAATAGCCTTTTTCCTGCTCCAGCACACATACCTGCTCTGTGAATCACATGTCCTGTGTTATTGTTTGAGAAAAACAAATCCCAACCCCAAAGCGGAGAAATGTATATTTGATATGGTTTAGATTCATCTTAATTACAAAAATAATTCCTGCACTGCGACTGGTGAAAGAGTTGGGGAAAAACTGCTCTGCTAGTATCATTTGTGTTTTATTATAAACACATAGCATAAATAAGTTGATCATAATCAATTAGATAAGCTCTTATATCCTGATAACATATCTATATATCTCTATCTACTGAAATGTAGAAATGTAAATAAACAGTGTTACTGTTATTTTTATTTTTTTATTTTACTTTCTTTAAAATCATATTGTTCCACTTCCAGTCACAGAGGATGTTGCTTCTTTTCCTCTGGTTTCCTTTCTTTTTAGTTTTGCAGACTAAAATCAATAGTAAAACCTTTTGATAACATCCAATATGTACGCTGACGCCTTCATGTACAATAGCAGGAACATTTATTTCCGAATTGCTAAAATCAAATAATGAAAACAATCTGACAGCATGAATAGAAAACTGTGCTCTGAGCAAGGCAGCTCCAGTAGAGAAGCCCGATAACCAGGCTGGTTTTACTGGGTGCCACAAGTTAGTAAAGAAGACAGTTCTTACCACTCAGCTGACGTATGACAAGAGGCTTTGAGAACCCTGACTTGCCATAAAACAAATTATGATTGGAGAATCCATTTTTGTCCTTTTTTTCAACATCAGTTTCTGAACTTAGAGTCACTCTCCAATTTGTATAAATACGTTTTCGCATTCAAAAACTCAAAAGTCACATGCAGCTGAATGCGTATAAAGCACTAAAAAAATAATATATAGTAGTATATAGTATAAACACTGACGGGTTCAGACAAAACACAATTCAGTTATTCAAGGATCAGACTTAGATCGGCTTGATTTTCAAACGATACCACTCCTGTATAAAAATGCACAGATCAGTGCAGATACCAATTCTCTGCAATGGATCAGTGACAAGTTCACCTTTGTAAACAAAATTCCCAAGTGGCTCAGGAGGTGGAACAATTGTCGACTCTTGTTCGTTCTATTCCAGGTTTTTCCTATACACAATAAACCCCAAGATAAACCTGGCAGCTCAGCTGTTCAGCAGCTCCCTCACTGATGTGTGTGTGTGTAAATGTGTGAATGAGAAGTAGTGTAAAGCCCTTTGGGTGCCAAATACAATACACTGTACAGCTTCCAGGGGCCACAAGCTGGAGGTTTCTGCTTACAACACATCAAAGTTATTTGTCTGAATCATTCAAGGTGAATAAAGGTCACAAAGGTTTACATGACTTACTTCATACAGAAGACACCCCAGGGACCAGATATCAGACTTAAAATTGTATCCATTCTCATGGATCCTCTCCGGTGACATATAGTAAGGTGTCCCCACTGGCACAGACAGAGAAGAGAATGTACATTTTGCTCCAAGAAATAAATGAATGAATGAATGTAACATGAATGAATAAGTAATAAGAAGAAAATGAGAGTAGTTTATAGTAGTAGAGGAAAACATGAATCAGCACTTAGTGCCCAAACACACTAGGAGATAAAACATATATCTGACATATCATTAATTTGAATAAATCTGCCATTTCTTGAATTAATAACAGAATATTACACAGCACAGTAGCAATCTGTTGTTTTGCACTAAAAAGTTACAAAGGTAACTATGGTTCTGTGAAGTGACTGCCAGTGGCACTAAACAATGTGCATATGTCTCAGGTCGAGAAGGTTGAGATCTAATATCAACAAAGACACATGCTTATTTATAGACCCACACGTAGCCTACACACGAGACTTTGTTTGCATAAATTGCAAGAAGATGTATTCACACATTTTACTGCCACTGGCTCTCACAAAAAAATGAAACAGAACTGCACACACGTGTAAAAACCCAATAGAAACGAAAAGTTATACATTCAGGTTCACGTGTACATGTATGTTATCTGTGCACATGCATATGTTTTACCTAAGGAGTGAGCTGCAGTTGTCTTAGAGCTGAAGAAGCGGCCTAATCCCAGGTCACCCAGCTTCACCTCCCCTGTGGCTGTTATGAACACATTGGCTGGCTTGATATCTACGACACACACAAACACACATGCACAAACACTTAAACTGGGAAAAACTAATCTAAACTAATAATTTCATCACACTCATATTTGAATCATATTGGAACATACTGTACACACCTTTGTAGTAAACCGCAAATGTTTAGGATTAGGACTTTCTCTCCAGTCTATACACTGTTATGTACAGCCATACATTGCATATACTATATTTGTGTTTTAGGTTTAACTATAAATTAAAAAAAAAAAAAAAAATACGGTTAGTAAAGGAAAAGAAAGTTGAATGAAATCAGTTGAGAGGAATGTGTGGCAAAGCCTGATGGTGAATAGCAGGATGGCATTGATTAGTAGAAACAAATATGAAGAAATATTTAAATAAATAAATATTTGTTTATTTATTTAAATATTTAAATAAATAAACAAATATGAAGTAAATGGTAAAAACGAGCGATGACTGGAGGGGTGAGAAGTGGGTAAATCTGAGGGTAGCAGTTTACCACGATGCATTATTCTGCGTGAATGCATGTGCTCCAGAGCACTGCAGAGCTGCACAAAGTATTTCCATATAGTCCTCTCTGGAATGAGTCGCCTCTTCTTCTTGAAGTACTGAACACAAAGAAGAAGGAATTGTTAGTCAGCAAAAGGTTACAATGCTCATCTGAAAGACGCCACAAGTAGCACATTTATATGGAGAATATTATGGAATTGTATGAGGACAAAGGAGTGTTCTCATCTCACATCAGTAGGATTAGTATCGAAAGTATAGATGATGGTAACAGGCAGTATATTCTGGTGAGAATTCTTGCAAAATAATGGGATTTCATCTCTGAAGTTTCCACACCAGTGTTGAAATAGTGTTATTCTAACATCTGTTGTGTTTCACTTTATCGGACATAGGCCTATGAGTAATTCCTGACCTTTATCATCTGGGACAGATCTCCAGCATCCGCCAGTTCCAAAACAATGTTGAGCTCACTGTCTTCAATAAAGGAGTCTAGGTATTTGATTATATTGGGGTGATTCAGCTGCTGCAGTGGCCAAACAGGAGAAAGACGGTTATTTGCTGACATTTGAAAAGTATCAAATACGAATTCAAGTGTAGTCTAACTTTGTTTTTTCACATTCTATTTAGAAAATGTTCCAAAGTCAGTCAATGATTTACATTTTTTCACTGATGCTCTCAAAATGACTGTGATGAATCGACCTTACCTTCAGAAGATCTATCTCTTTGACACAGTCCTGACGAGCCTTGGCATCCATCATTTCAAAGATCTGTAATGACAGAATGAAATGAAAAAAAAAATGTCCGAATGCATAAGAAAAGCCGACCATTTTGTCACTATGGTGTAGTTTTTGGCCTGATGTAGCAGTAAACAGACCTTCCAGATACAGATATGTGTGTGTGTGTGTGTGTGTGTATGTATGTGTGTGTATATATATATATATATATATATATATATATATATATATATATATATACACGCTTCACACGCTTCACACTTCTTACAACTACTTGTTCAGCTTGCTCAAGGACACTTAACATATGACCGCAGAATCAGAAAAATATGGGATTGATGGACGACTGCTGTACCTCCTGAGCCACAGCTGCCCGTAATAGGACAGTTTTTTAGATTGTAAAAATAATCCTAACCTCAACAAATTCAAAATGATCGTAGATCAATGAAATATACGTTTATTGATAATTAGCAAATGTTTGCTTTTTTTTGTTTTTTTTTACAACTTACATTCCCATTTTTATAAGTTTGGATTTCCTCCCCTGATATTTCAGATTACTTATCACCCCACACATACATTGAAACAATTACATATGTGATGAGCTACAATTGTTCTCTCACTTAAAGTATCACCAATGCTTTTAGCGTTTACCATCAGTTTTGCCATCTGCAATGATATCTATATAAAACATTGATAACTCTCCATTGGCCAACTGAGATATGTAAAGTGTTATCAAACTAGGTAACTGATATTTGTCATTCTGATGATTTTTGTCAAACATTTGATTAATAAATTTACAACTCTCTATAAAATATGAAACCTAGAACAAAATTTTCTTCAGAGCTTACCTGAGTCTAAGGTGATATGTTTAAATAGACGTATTTTGTTTGAGCAGCAGTCTAAACCCATAGATAATTAGTTTACCAAAAAATTAAATATTAAATACTCAGTGGAGAAGCAATATTTAGCAGTGAAAATTTTCTCCCTCCTCCTCTCCCTGTACCATTCTCCAAATATCTCTGATTCTGCAGCTGGATTTCTACTTTGCTGTTAGTAGTGATACCAACTACCCTTTGCTTTGTTTCCTGCCCAGCTGCTGTGCAAGTTATAAATCAGCATTTTCTAAGATGCAGTAGTAAAGCAGTATGAGACACATAGCAGTGAACTATACCTGGACTTTCTTGAGTGCGACCAGCTGTCCCTCAAGCAGGTATGTGGCTTTATAGACCTCACTAAACTGGCCCCGACCAATCTTCTTCTCAATCCGGAAATTTGCCAGTGTGCAGCAGTACTTGCAGCTTGACATGTTTTTCTGCACAAAAAAAAAAAACAATCCAGTGTATCATGAATGTATTTCACTAAATTGGTCTGAGGTGTCCTCATCTACTGACAGCGCAGTCAAATCTGACCAGCTTGGAACCAGCGAAGTATGATTTATTTTATGGGTGATTTATACTGAAAGATGGCTGCTGAAACTACCAACATAAATGGACAGAACTAAAGCACAGAGTGAAGACAGTATTCAAAAGCGGTTGTAAACTTAGCGTCTAAAATGTTTCATTCATTGGGCAACGGTGTGAGGTTTCAATGCTACTTCATTTACAAAAGAGCTCATACTAGGAGTTGAGTTACCATTTAGATTGAGGTGTAGTTATCTGTCAACATGAAGAGTAAAGAGTTGACTATTCAAGTGAGAAGATAGTTAGGCTAATAACTAAAGCTATGAAAAGGAAATATTAATGTAAGCAACACAGTTGCAAAGGAAAGTTTGTCTGCACTGCCTGGACTTTATTCATTATAATCACTGAGTTAAATGTCTTACCTGATCCTCCTGACCAGGTATCTTGTAAAGATTGTTGTGGTGGTCCAAAGTGGGCTGGTTGTTATTCTGTGCCTCCATGGTGGCATCACAACTACCCAATACTGTAATGAGGAAGAAAGAGTTAAAAACAGTATTTATACAGCACTATTATAATCACAGATCATTTTTGCTTTACAGAGCATAAAAAATACAAACTCTCTAACTGGAATTATATGGGCTGACATTTGCATCATTACAATTCATCACTAAGACAATTTAGGGGAGATTAGTTAACTGTGTTAGAATAATCTAAGACATTTGACTCTAAGTTGTGCACCTTGCATGGCAGGCGCTGTCATTGATGCGTGAGTGAGAGTGTGAACCCGTAAATGAGAACCAACATTGTAAAGCAGTTTGGATAAAAGTGCTATAGAAGCAGAACATTTACCATTATCATTTTCCAGACATAACAGCACAGAGTCCACAAACCTTAAGAGGTTGCAGAACTGTCTACATGTTAGACCTACTGTATGAACATAGCTCAACACAGGAAATGCAGAAGAGAATAGAAGAATCCAGGGTGGGAATACTTCATTATTTAGGTCACATAAAAAGTTTAAACTGGGGGGAAATAGATGTTTACAATTTCTATTAAAAAAAAATCATCCTGCCTTGGAATTTCATTAAATGTATAGTAGCAGTTGTGGCTGTTACTGTAGTTAAAAGCATTGACATTAAAACAGGATTAAAAGTCTGCAGCCAGAATAAATTACTTGCAATTCATACTGAAAGCAACACATAAAGCAACATTATGACTCTGACATATGTTCAGCATCACAACAGCAATTTGTCACCAGACTGACTGACAGTGTCCCACTTTAATTTGGACTTCTGGACTTTAATCTGACTTTCCTAGATTTACTTCCTGCCCCTGGCTTTTATTTTGTAGTCCCTCAGCACCACTTCCTGTTCTTACTTTCTTTGGCTTCTTTACCCACCTTGATAATCCTGATTGCTTTCACCTATGCCCCTGCTTATTTAAACCCAGCTCCCCCCACTGTTCGGATCGTCTCTTCACCTGATAGTGAGCCTTACAGTAAACTTTTCTGTAGCCAAACCTTTGCTTTTGGACTCTCTTCCCTTTACTTTTTGGTCTGAGGTTAGGTTTGGTAATGTATTTCTTGGTTTTTCGCTCACTGCAGCCCTGACTTGTGTGCAGTCTTTGGTTTTATTGTTTTAGGTCTTTCTCTTGTTTTGTATGAACGCACTTCTTTCAGTTATATTACTTCTCTCAGACTCTTTGGTTTGGCACTTAATTCTGTTAATATTGGCCCTGTTGTTTTCTGTATTTTCCTCCCTTGTCACCCTGGTTCTTTAAAGGTTAGTTCCTTCCATCCCCCTCACTCCCATATCTTGGTTAGTGTCCTGAATTACTGTTTTAATAAGACAGTTGACTGTTAGCATATGTTTGACTGTTCTACAGTAACTTTCTGTTGCCTGGCTTTAAACCCCCCCCAACCCTTTATTTTTAACCATAACATAACAACCATAATGAAAACTATAAAGAAAATAATCAATGATGGAGAATTTAATTAGATTTTATACTTTTCATCAGTGAATAGAAACTAAACTATGTGAAAAGGGGATGAACAGACATGAAGAGAACTATTTATAGTTTAAAAGTAAATTTAGCCACTTGGCCAAGTGTAGTAGTGTCACCATTATCGAAAAGTTTCTTATGGTCAATAACTTTCTGTCATCTGACCTTAGTGGGTTTAATAACTACATTCATTTGCTGACAATTAGAAAACATGATGCAAAAAGAGCTAAAAGACTGATATGAAAATGCAGAAGCCTGCCAACATGACAAAGCTTAGATGGTTAAATGTTTAGCTAACAGCATTCTTGCTGTATTGTTAAACAATTAGCCTTCTGTTATAAGCTGAACCCGTGGAACCATCCCTCCATCCATCTTTTATTTTAACCATTTATCCTGCTCAGATACCTGGGGGGCTAGAGTCTATCCCAGCTGTCATTGAGCAAGAGGCGGTTTACATCCCGAACAGGTCTCCAGTCTAAAGGCCAACACAGAGAGACTTACACAGACAGAAAACCATTTACACTCGCACTCACATCTAGAGGCAATTCAGAGTCACCAATATTCAAAAATGCAAGTCGTCAGACTGTGGGGGGGAAACTACAGTAACCGGAGAAAACCCATGCAAGCAAGGGAAGAATAGGCGCAGTTTCTTAACATATCATCTGTATAGTTGTAAAGTCATCACAGTCAAATATCTGACGGATCAAAAATGAAAATGTACGTCCTGTTTCCCCCAATGTTTGTGCCAGTTATGTTTCATATCCAATTAGTCAGGTCATTTATATACAGCAGCAAACTGATATATTACCTGCATTTTATGATAATTTTAATCGATTCAATTTGAAATACACTATGTGGGTCATAAACCATAATCATAACACAAACCATCAGTGTTAAAAGTACATAATCCTAAATATTAATAAGGTAAAATTGTATTTAATATGGATTGGACCTTGTGGTGTGTGAGTACTTTTTCTTTTAGACCATAACTTTACTGGTAATAGAAAGTTGTGAAAGTGTCTTGACTGCAGGGTTTTGTCTCCATCCATGCTGCTGCTGCCTGCTCTAATCTGGAGGCACACTTCATTTAAACAACCCTATTCACTGTGTGAGCAAATAAATAGACATTTGTCTTGCGATAGCCTGAAATAAGGGGCAACAGCTTTTGCCTTAAAAATTCTTATGTATTTATATCTACACAATATTAATACCACACTGAAGGACAAACACACTAAATTCAATATTCTTTTATTTTTATTGGAGAAATGGCAATTTCACTACTTCTTGTCCCAAATCTAGAGCACTGATTATGTTCACATTCCCAAGCAGACGAAGCTCTTACATTTGAATTTTCTTATCTATAGTGCTACATTGATTTTTGGTTTCCATTTCAAACAATTACAAAATAAAATAAACTCCATCAACTCCAAAAACATTGAGATAAAAAAAAAATAAAAAAATCATTATATCAATACATGATCGACAGCAAACTGAAAGAAAAGAAATGATAGCTTTAGGTCACCTCGGTTACAGCTACATATGCTGTGAACTAACTGCTAACTCTAAAACATAACTGAGCACTAAACACTCTGACAGTGGAGTTATTGGTTGCTGGGTGCCTGTTGTGATGACTCATGATGGTGGAGTCTTTGCTCTACTTCTAACTGGAAATGTGAAGGCCCTTGTCCAAACAAGTGTGTCACAGAGTGAGCATTTGAATAGCTGCAAAATTGTGACCTCTTAGTTTTTCTTGTGACTAGCTGAGTCATCTAAGTGTGATCTTGTGCTACCTCCATCCAGCTGGATTCCCATAAGACAAACTAACAGAGTAACACATGACCACAAATAGGCCCTAAATGTGCACACTGGGTTATGCTGAAACCCCACATTACATTCACATGTGCACTTAGACTAACATACTCAGCTCTAGTAACCATTAAAATGTTATAATTGACAGCTTGTAGGGTTTGTGTCTCCAGTTGTATGGTTTTCCATGAAAGCCCACTGTGTGGTGGACCCTTGCTGAGTAAACAACTCACCCCAAAAGAAATCAACTCTCATCTGGACTAATACATCAGATTTATGATTCTTTTCAAAGTCAGTGATTCTGTTATTCTTCTATTGCACAATATTTAAGCCATAAAACTGTAAAATAAAATTTAAAACAAGGCACTATTTCAGTCACTGCCAGGAGCAGATTAAAAAAAAGTTAAGGGGTAGAGACACACTAACACGGGGGCCCCTAAAGAGCATACGTATAGATTCAGAGGTCAGAGGATGGCTACATTAATATGACATGTCTATTGGTGACCCAGTGTGCCCCCAAAGGCCATGACAGATAAACTTTCCAATATTACCCACTTTGACAGAACAATGTTCTTGTCTAACTGGCTTAGTGAGAAGAATTTGCTGTGTGGTGTGATGTTAAAGGAACTGACTGCTCTTTCATTAAATGAAACTGAGTATTGTTTTCCATTATAGCCAGGCTTGTTTCTATTCTCATTCTTGCTAGAGCTCATCTGATATTCATACGCATCTAGTCATTTTGCCATAATCTGTGGAGACCACTTTAACCCAGAATGATACATATAAAAAGTTTGTATATAAATGTTTGGCAGCAAAATATGCTGCCATCGAGAAGGGCTTGGCAATTTTAGCAACACAATGCCAAACCACATTCTGTACATCTAATAACAGTATGCAGCAATTATAATTAGAGTCAAGGTGCTAAACTGGCCTGCCTAAAGGTCAGACTTGTCATTCAATAAAAGTATGTGGTGTATTATGAAGCAAATAATTATGACAGGTGAGGCCATGAACTGTTGAGCAGCTGAAACCCTATATCAAGCAAGAATGGCAAAGATTGTTGCTTTCAATAATAAATAATAAGGTCTCTATTTCCCAACACTTAAAATGTTCCCAGAAGAATCTGCGATCCACCACAGTATCAAACATGTTGCCGGCATCAGTGTCAATTGTGGCACCCAATTTTGTTTTGTTTTTTTACTTATAGTCTTAGTCTTGTTACAAAAATTACATACAATTTTGACAAGGTGCCAGTAATTTTGTCCAGTCCATTTTTGAGGTCTGTGTGTATTTTTATCAAGTTTGACTTTAGTTTTTTTGTGTTGTTCCAGTGCAAACAAAAACAGTAAACACGTGAATACCAGAACATTTGCGATTGGAACAAGTTTCTGAGAGAAGTGCAAGGGTGTCGATATTTTTGGCCATGACTATAATAGAATACTATAATGGTTTGATAACATAAATATGGCAAGATTTCTCTAACAGGCAGCACAAGCTAAATGTTAAATGAACTTTTTATCTGAGAAGAGGAAAGGTCTGGGGTCTTCTGTGGGAGCAATGGGGGTCCTATTAGGCAATGTGTCTGGCAGGCAGGGAGCAGTAAAGACAGGCAAGAGGACAGGCAAAAACCCAGTAAATCTGTGTGAAAAAGAAAAAATGGCTGGAGAGTCAGGAGCACAAGTGAGCACAAGACAATCTGGCAGAGAGCTGAGTATACATAGCCAGAAGGACGGGTGAAAGTGATTAGGATTAAGGATGAGTAGTATATTGGCAGAAGTCCAATGGAGCAGGAAATGCAGCTTACGAAAATTAAAGCTGGAAACAGGAAGTAAAGCTGGTGATGCTGAAAGTACCCAACCCCCAACGAAAAGGTTGCTGAGGATGATCTTGGTGGAATTGAGTAATGAGATTAGTGTCCAGTATGAATCTTGCCGGAACCCAATGGTGTTCGTCTGGGCCATAACCCTCCCAGTCGACTACGTGTTGGAGACCACGTGCCCACCACCGAGACTTAAGTAACCGATGTACAGAGTACACTCGTGAGCCATCGACAAGTCAGGCAGGCGGTGGGGGTTAGGGGGCAGGCATGAGGTCACTCTGAACAACAGGCTTAACACTGGAGACATGGAAGGTTGGATGGATGCGAAGCGGTCTGGGAAGTCTTAGTCGAACTGCCACATGGAAGCCTGAGCAGAGACTGACTGAGATTCCTAGCCACCTGCAAAATTCTGTTTAGAACTTGGCCGTGAATTGGGGTCCTCCAATAGAATTGATGTTGCGGGGAGACAGTGGAGAAAAAAAAACATACTGAATGAGAATATCAGCAGTTTCCTTGGCTGATGGGAGTTTAGAGAGGGGATGAAATGGACCTTCTTGGAGAACCTGTCGACAACTGTAAGAATGACGATGTTTACCATAGGATAAAGGATGACCAGTGACAAAATCCAGGAAAATATGGGACCATGGAAATCAAAGAACTGGCAGAGAATGTAGGAGGCCAGCAGCCAATCTTCTGGAGCTCTTGGATTGGGCCCAGGACATGCGGAAACAAATTCTAGGAGATCTGCTCTAAGGGTAGGCCAGCAAAAACGTTGTCTTACAGTGAATAGAGCAGGTTCCGGGGTGACAGGTTAACTGAGAAGTGTGGCACCACTGTAAAACCTTGAGAGGTAAGCGATCTAGAACATATAAACAGTTTGGGGGACAAGCAGACAAGAATCCTGGGACACAGCAACCTAGTTCAGCAGTTGGACCTTGAAACAAACCACTGGCTGAACTAGTCCAAATCAGCTTGCCACAGATAATCAATTGGATCAGCCCCATCCTCTGAATATTCAGAGATTTGCATATCAATTTTCTGGATAGGTATGTGTTTTCTTTAATGTGGTAGGAAATATTCATTCCTACATCTATTGGGAGTTTAAAGTACAGAGAAATATCCAATCAGCTGTTTGATTAGCTTGGAGATTATCATCCAAACACAGTGTGTTTTCCAGTGTGCAGCTACTGGTCCTACCAACCTGCCCGATGTTTTGTTGTTGCTTTTGTTCCTCTTTTCATTTCTCTCTTCACTTTCCACTCACCCCAACCGGTCAAGGCAGATGGCCGCACACCCTGAGCCTGGTTGTTGGGTTCTGGCTATACATCTTTATGGTCTTGACTTTATACTGTAAAGTGCTTGGAGACTTTGTTGTGAATTTTATCTATATAAATAAAGTTGAATTGAATTGAATCGAATCTTAGAGATCCATTTCTTCATAATTTTTCCCATAGATTTGTCACCATTGTTTTTTGTGTGCCCTGTTTCTCTTTCCAAATTCTGAATAATACCAGGAAAAAATAGTGGCTGAATCCAGAACCTGATGCCCTCTCATGTCTTTTCATTTCTTTTTACCTGGAGCTACTAACCCTAATTTCAGTTATTATCAACTTGAACCACTGCAGCTGCTTCCTCTTCCTCTACTACATTGAAAAACAGCCTTTCAAAATTGCTACATAAATCTCCAAAGAATTAGTTCGAACACAATATTTTTACATGATAAGGGGTCAAAGAGATACCTGCTACCTGTGAGTGTGTGGAAATACTAAGTGCCAATACTGTTTAATGCTGGAATAGACTGACAACTGGCTGCTTCCTGCCCAAGGGATGCTGAGATATTCTTCACTCGGCTGCAGTGAACAATTAGTTATATGTCCACTGTAGTTAGAGAGAACACCCCAAAACAACATTACAATAGGCAGAGCAACTTTAAGCAGACTTTTTACTGGGAAACTACCGCCTCCGGACTAAACAGGCTGGGTGTTTTACTTCAGCTTCCTGCCTTCTGAATTCTTAATTTGCCTGCAAGATTAGCAGAAAGTGACACTGTCAATTTAAGACAACTGAAAACGAGACCAACTATACTTTGCACAGATGCAGAAACTCTCCTGTGAATTTTGAGAATTACAGCAAATAAATGGCTAATATAAAACCGAATACTCATTGTGAAACACAAGATCTACATTAGACATTAAAATGACCTTTTTAAGATTCCTGTTGGCATTGTCACACCTTGGAGGAGGAAAACAAATTTGGGACACAATTAGCAAAGATGAAGAAACAACAGCAGCTATGTTTCTATTGAATTCAGAGGGTCACTTAAAATAAGTGGTAGGTGGTGAAAAGTCTAGGACACTATGGTTTTGCAATAACACGCAATCTGCTGAGAGTCTGATACATAGCATTTTCTGCTTTAGAATTGGGCTTTGCCATTTTTTATCCACTATTATATATGACCAATAACTGATAAAAAATAAATGAAAAAAATGATTGACTATATAGCTACACGAGGCTACAAACAGAACAAGCAAAGAGGAAGGCCAAACTCACAACTCACAGCATTTGAGGAAGAGTTTATTCTGAAATGTCATTTGGAAATTATTTGGCAACTAATCAGATGTGAACCAAACACACATGATTTGCACATGAGTTGTGTCAGAACAAAAACCAACAAACCTAAAAGAACCAACATACAGAATTTATTGCACTACCTACCTACCTGATATTAAAACACCAATATAAGAAAAAGAATATGACAGATGTTAATAACAGACTCCTCGGCACCTAGTGTCATTACTATCTCTCTGCCGTGGTTTCCTGTCTCTCTATACTGTCTAATTTCAAATAAATGCACAAAAAGCTTAAGAAATAAATGTATTAGGCTAAAAGTTTTTTTTCTATGGCCCAGCCATAAGTAACCAACATGAAAATATGAGCAGTGTCTTTCTATATAACGTATAATTTTGTTGTCTGGTAATCATCATCACTGTCTCTCATTCACTTTCCAGATCACTTGGGGACAGCTTCTTCTTGCAGAGTAGGAACTTGTCTTACCATTTGGCAGTGTAATAAGTTTTTCACACTACTGTGGAGTAAAAGGTTTTTAAACTCATATAGAGCATATAGAGCAAGCTTTTCTGTGATACATATTGCATTATGAAGCATACAGGAATAGAAGTTTTTTGTTTTTTTGTTTACAGCAGAATAAGAACATTTTCACACTACATTTTTTTGACTTCAGCAGTATGAGAAGATTTTACTGTCCTAATTTTTGTCCTACCACAGAGCAGGGAACCTTTTCAAACTCTGATAGAGTAGTAACTTTTTTAAACTTCCAGAATTGTTTTACACTCCTGCAGAATAGGAGCTGCTTTCATTCCTGCAGTTTAGGAGAATTTTTACATTTTAGCAGAGTAGGAAAGTTTTTATAGTACAGCAGATTAAGAACTTTTTTGTACTCCTGCAGAATAGCCACTTTTTTTTTTTACAGTGCATCCAGAAAGTATTCCCAGCGGCTTATTTCAAAATGGATTAAATTCATTATTTTCCTCAAAGTTCTACAAACAATATCCCATAATCTCAACATGGAAGAAGTTTATTTGAAATCTTTGCAAATTTATTAAAAATAAAAAACAATCACTTATACATAAGTGTTTACTGCCTTTGCCGTAATACTTTGTTAAAGCACCTTTAGCACCAATTAGAGCCTCAAGTCTTTTTGAGTTTGATGCTACAAGCTTGGCACAACTATTTCTGGGCAGTTTCTCCCATTCTTCTTTGCAGTACCTCTCAAACTCCATCAGGTTGGATGAAGAGCGTCAATTTTCTGATATCTTCAGAGATGTTCAATTGGGTTCAAGTCTGGGCTCCGGCTGGGCCACTCACGGACATTCACAGAGTTATCCAGTAGCCACTCCTGTGTTATCTCGGCTGTGTGCTGTCTTGGAGGTCTACAGAAAATTCCTTGGACTTAATGGCTTGGTTTGTGCACTTATATAGATGATCCAAAACGCGGCACCATGCCTCTTTTTAATCAGCCAAAAAGGACTCATGTCACACCACTATTCAGATCTCTACACTGGCTTCCTGTAGCTGCTCGCATCAGGTTCAGAGCTCTGTCTCTTGCCTACAGGGTGATCACCTCAACGGCTCCTGCTTACCTCAACTTCGTCTGGTGGTCCCAGCAACACACAGAAGACACCAAGCAAAACTCTCCAAGCGCAATGATCCCAAGATGGTGTAACGAGCTACCACACTCTGCACGCTCAACAGACTCACTCCCAATATGGAAAAAACTGCTGAAAACAGAACTCTTCAGCATTTTCCTATGCACTTAAATCTCTTAAAAAACCTTCCTTTCTGTTCTTTGGTGCACTTGCATTTCGTGAAATGTAAACACTTTTCTGATAGGACTTTGGTTTATGTTTCCTCCTTGACTTAGATTTTTGCTGCCTTGTACCTCACATGCCAAATCATGTCCAATCAACTGAACCTGACTCCAATCAAGTAGTAGAAACATCTCAAGGAGGATCAGTGAAAACAGGATCCCCCAGAGTTCAATTTTGAGTGTCACGGCAATGGTGGTGAATACTTATGTAAAGGATAATATATTGATGGAAAGTTTGAGTTGACCCCTGTATTTAATCTCCTACCATTATGAGTTGCATCATGATGGTAGCCAATAAATATTAGTGAACCTGTTTGAGGTTCCAAGCCATGGCACTACCTCCAATGTGCTTCACAGATAAGCTTGTATGTTTTGCATCATGAGCGGATCCATTTTTTTGCCACACTTTGGCCTTTCCATCAGTTTGGTAAAGATTAATCCTGGTGTAATCAGTCCATAAACACAAAACCCTGAACCTCCATAAATGTTCTTAATGTCACTGAATGTTCTTTTGGGGGTTTTCTTCACGGTTCTCACAATGATTAGGTTAGTTTTCATGGCAGATCTGTGTATATTCCTCAGTACAACAGTGGTTTCTTTCTTTTTCAAGGAATTTCAAATTGTTGTATAGGCCATGCCCTATGTTTCTGTAATGCATTTAATGGTTTTCCATTCATGTCTCATATTCAAAATGGCTTGCTTTTCTCCCATAGACAGCTCTTATATATAGATACGTATAGATTCATCCCTTTTTAACAACAAATACAGTCTTTACAGAAAAGACTAATGCCAAGAGTAGTCATTTAAATGTATCTATAATCAATGTCACAGGACACGGATTAGGTTGCATGTTGCAATACTTTCTGCAAAGATAAGATGTGGGTGAGTTGATAAGGGAAGTGCCATCTTCTACGTTGTACCAAGGTGTAAATACCATCAAATTAAAGCTTTTGATCTTTCATCTTTCATGTCTGATTCATCTTTTGATCTTAACCAAATTTTTCCAGTGTGCAAATGAATCAAATGAAGACAAACACAAAGACAATTGAATCAGCATTGCATTTCAGTACTTTTGGAAGGGACTGTAAGTGTGTGTGTCTCTACATAGTAAATATTATTTTTGCATAGTGTTATATACAAGAAAAATCTAGTGCATTTTGAAAATTCCCTCACAACACAAGAAAATGGAGAGGGAATTAGGTAAAAGGGAATTTGTGGAACATGTATAAACTCTGGAGGACACTAAATAATATTTAAGGTGCTAAATCTACAATGATCAAGTCAGGAGACTATTTAGTATAAACACACCTTCTATGAGTCAAATATTGTCTCGTGACAAACTGAAATACATATTATGTTTCTGCCTCCCTTGGGCAGAAAGGAGACACAAAGCAAATATAATCATGTCATGCACTGAGGAGGCCAAACAAGGTCAGAGCTTTCAAATCATGCAACAATTAGGTTGCCACATATAGGTCATCTGGAAATCCCCATCTCTTCAACTTTTTGATGACAAAAATATTTTTTTGAAATGCAAAATATAGAGAACAGTGTGCTTTCCTCTATGTAGTTAGGTTAAATAACTCCAAACATTTCATTTACACTCAATAAGTTAGAGAGGGTTTTCTCTGCATATCAAATTATAGGGGAAGTCATCTACTGCAAGCATCTTTACAACCACATCTGTAATCCTAAAACCTCCAACATGTCAATAGGACAGTATACCTTAAACAAAGTACTTGACAGATGCCTATTATTGTGGCTGACTCATTAATAATACATATAAAAAAGTGATGTACAAAATAAGCATAGTTTGTGTTTAATTAGTATTTAAAGGATACAGTATTCCAAAATGCCTCGAGATCATTTCTTTTGCTTTCAAGTAAAGCTTAGCCATTAAGACATGAATCACTATCCACAATATTTAGATATTGAAAGTTTAAAAAAAAAATTAATAAAGCTGATGCTCTTTACACACAATTGCATTAAAATGTTGCATTTTCAAATGATGTTCTCTTCGTCTGCCCCTTCTACTTTCTATATTTATATTGGTGTTAAGGAGAATAAATGGTCCTAATGAAACTGGAATTACAACTAAGTCACCTTACACCTGTCAACAATTATGATTCTCTGGATGTACAACACTTTATCTCTGTTGTAAAAACATAAAGACAAAGCAGTTTGATAAATAAAATCACTCAACAGTCTGTTGTTCACTGCTACTACTAACTGCTACTAACAACCGCTTGCTTTTACAAAGTTATCCTTTTGAATTACAGTACAGATCCTTCTTCAAGTGCAATGCATTCAAAAACCTATTCGAAATGCCATATGATTGATGAATAAATCTCACATTATTTTCAGTGTGATTTTACAAGGAAACTGAGACAGCTCATAGTACTGTCGTAACACAAGAGAATAACTACAGCAAGTAATAATGACTTTTTCAATTCAGCCTATTTTTACATTGTTCAAAAATCTATATTTCATCCATCGTTCAGATGTCATTTATTTACTTGTTTGTTTGTCCTTTCGGCTTATCCCGTGAGTTCAGGGTCACTGTCCGCATGTGGATTTGGCACATTACAAAGGATGCCCCTCCTGACGCAACCCTCCCCAATCTCTACCAGGCTGGGTACTGGCACTGTGCTGATAGGGATATAAACAGGGCTGTGGTAGGTTCAGTGTCTTGCCCAGAGACACTTCAACATATAGCCGGGTCCGAGGATCGAACCACTGACCCTGTGGTCTGTAAATGACTACCTTGCCAACTGATTTATAAAACCTGTTTGTGTCTTCAGAAAACAGCAACACACCTGGCACTAATCAGTCCTAAATTCCTTAAATATGCTTCCACACCATTTCCACACTGAAGTGCTTCGTGGTGGTCGGAGGATTAAACATCAACACAGCAAAACCCAATAATGGCTCCTACAAATGGTCTGCTTATATGTGCGCTGCAGCTGCCCTGCTATAACTTGTAACATCAGCAAGCAAGAGGAACAAGTGGTTAACACTGGGAACTTTTGCGTGCTTAAGCACCAGCGTTTGTAAGTTAAATTTTGTCATTAAGCTACAGCAGCCAGCTCGTGATTATCATGTGCATACTATATTGCTGATTGCTGTAGCATTATAATCTTCTAACAGCTGTGAACAGAATGCTGGCACTAATAATGTGAGCTCGCTATTTACTCGCTCAGAAGAAAAATACAATCAAAATAATCATGTTTTTAACAAAGATGTTTGCTAAGGATCCCTTAATTCCTTTAGTCTGACATTCTTCCATTTAAAAATGTTGAAATACAGAGCATAACCAGGCAAGGATGCGTGCTTAACACAGTGTGGCCTGTTTAACTTCAACATAAATAAATAAAACTGTAACAATGACTTCTGTGTTCAAATAATAATCTGTTATATAATACAATGAGGTTTTTCAAACTTCAAAGAAAATTCCTCCAAACCTCAAACCTGTCAAAAATAATAATAACAATAATAATAATAAGCAGTAGAACAGCATTAAACACACTCAGTGAGGACATGTGTAGATGACATGGCTTCCTGCTGGGCGGAAACTTAACCAGCCCCCCCCCCAGTTACACAGGACACAGGCTCCTTGTCACAGCTGACACGTGAC
This sequence comes from Channa argus, assembly GCF_033026475.1. Lineage (NCBI taxonomy): Eukaryota > Metazoa > Chordata > Actinopteri > Anabantiformes > Channidae > Channa > Channa argus. Next base: position 20,913,658 of record NC_090214.1, on the reverse strand, counting down.
TAATTTTAGCCAGTTATTCGACCTTGAATGCCCAGGCATCCTTAAAACCACCGACAACCTTTAACACCACCCTCTCCAGTCTGGAGCCAGTGCTCACCCTCCTTGCTGCTTCTTTTTCATGCAATGCATGAAATCTTCATTTAGACCCACAGAAACCCACAAACCACACGCCAGAAATACAGACACGAGGCTCTGCTTTCACTCTGCCAGTACAATTGTAATGTGTCGAGATACTGTTCCTCGATGGAGTTGTGTGTTCGAGTGTTACAACAGTATAATAATCCAATAATTGTATATTTCTAAAATTTGTTTGAGATTGTAGATTATCACATTTCAGATCCTTTAAAATGAAAGGAAATAGTGATTAAGTTGCACTGTACTGCAGGCATAGTTAAGGTATTCTAAATTGGGTTTAATCCAAAATATTCAAAACATTCAATTTTAAAAAATACAGAAACTGTAGAAAGGAGCATGTGTTGCAGTGGTTTCCTGTTATGAAAGAATAGCCAACATAAAGGAAATAAATATATCAATAGCTTGATTATGGTTTAGCCAGTATGACAGCGAGCTTAGTTACTCTACTATTCACTCACTATGTGAAAGCAACGACCACATGTTGAATGAAGAATGTGACCAATTAACTGGACTTGAATTTCAGCCACTGTGGTCAGATATTTTCTTACACTGACAAAGCAAACGGGATACATACAGCGATTTGTAAATAAAAAACCTCTGCAAGAAAATAATGGATTTAAAGCAGATAACAGAAATTAATACAGCCTAATTTCCGTCCCAGGCAGCGGGCAAATATCATTTCCATATGGGTTCCCACAGCTCTAGGTTGTTGCTAGCCAGGCATGTGCTAAGTAGGTTTTGCAGCTTTCCTAAATGAGTAAACAGACTGGTCGACAAGACGTGTGTATGTGCGCGCGCGTGATAGAGCCGCAATGTCAGCAAAGTTACTGTGAGCATACGCTAACTCTGCATGCTGGTTGTGAAGGCGCCACTGGCGACTGTGGTTTAGTGCGTGCGTGTCGTGGCTTACCTGAAGATGAGTCCAGAGTGTCCTGTTTAACTTGAAAGCTTTCAACGACTTACATTGGTAAGAGTTGTGCAACTTCGACAGACGGGACGCACGGACAGAGACACACAGAGATACAGACAAACCCCCTCCCCCGAGTCTCTCGCTCGCTCTGTTTAGTGCCGCTGCTGCCACGCAGGAGGCTCTACTGACTTTACACACAGCTAGTGAATGAGGGGAGGGATACTTCAAAGTTTTAAACCTCTGCGTAGTAAAGTGGTGGTGAGGTTGTGGCAAGTGTTTGCTGAAAAGTAGGTCAAACGTCACAGCTCCCAGTCTCCTCATATGCCCCCTGCATGTGGTATGAGGCTATTGTTTGATGATATATGATATGAGAGTAAGTTCCACTGCTGCAAAGTGAACTAAGTGCATTGATTCAAGTAAATTTAAGGTACTTTTTTGGACTTTTTAATCTACTTTGTAGGCTAGGTCTCATTCTTTTTTTGGGGAGGAGGGGAATGTATTTTTATCTAGATCTAGTTAAAGTAGAATGATGAGCTGCTTGCGTGCACATGAGTTTATACAATATGATGCTTTCTTTAAAATGACTCACCAGTAGTGCTGCAATAATTACAATGACTCGCTTTTCCTTGTAACTGAGTATTTTACATAGTAGTATTCATACTTTTACTCGGGTAAAGGGTCTTTCGCCAGCACTCATTTACTGGTACTTACACACGTGACAGAAAGAAAATAAAATACATTCATCACTCCAGGGGAATTACATGTATTTATAGATCCTGTGACAAAAAATGGATAACTACACCACCAAATACTGAATACAAACAACTTACTACCACCATGCTTTAAAATGCCTGCTTTCTGAGTATGAATTAGCAAAATGTTGAAATACTTAAGTAAAGTATATATATCAAAAATGAAGTATAAGTATATAACAATGTATAGACATTGTGTATAAAGGTACTTTGATTCTTTCTAAGTACAAAAATAGTTTTGTACTTTTGAATTCATGAGACTTTTACCACTACGTTTAACACTAAGTTACTAAGTTGTTCATACCTTGTACTTAATTAAAATGTATATCATATGTCATTTCGATATTGATCTAAGTACGTTTTTATTCCTAAATCGTCATGTAACCTAAAATAAACTGTAAATAATAATTATCTACCACATTGGCGATCTTATCACGAGACCCATTCGTCGTCCACCGCATGCATTATGGAAGCTGTAGTTTCTAGTACTAGCTTATTCCCTTTCACAAACTCACATGTCTACTAAAAGAGAACTCCAACTCCCAGAGTTCAGAGTAGGCGGAACGTGATCTGCGTGTGGAGACGAGCCATGGTGTTGTACATCTCTGTCTGTTAGGCTAGCCTCCGAAAAACACCGGACAGACGCGTCTGCGCACTGTAATCTGCTACTAGCCACGGCAGGGCGAAAGATAACGATGGGGTCCCGAATCAAGTAAGAATGTTTATCCGCTGCTTTAACGGAGGCTGTTAGCAGCCTGCTGTTCCGTTAGCTTTGTGCCAGTGTCATTTGGGAAAGATAACAGTAACCGTGCAAGGCCCTCACTTGTTGCTACATAGGCTAAAAACACTGGTGGCATTCCACTGTCCTGGAGCACGAAAACAACACAACGTTTTTAATGTCTCTGGTGGTTTTGAGATGTGCTGGTATCTTACAGTGGACACAGGCTGACACAGGGATGATTAGCGTTGAACATATTTGTGTGAGCTGGGAAACGTTACAATCAGTGGGGTTACCATGAGAACTGTGTCACATTTTTGCCCTGAACCCGGTGCTAGTTTTCAGAAGTGAGGACTAGAGCAAAATGCTGCGTTTTCATAAGAGGTGCTTGTTTTTGCCTGCAGCCTAATCCCACTCTTTTAACCCACTGTAAACATTGTAGGTCTAGGACTAAGGTGACATTGCTTTGGTCAAAGAAGCAGTTTTAGTCTCCTTTTAACACTGTATTTATGCAAGCTTAACGAAGTTTATAGTAATTATAATTACAGGGAGATTACTGTCACATCTATAACCATATTTGTAAAACAAAACAGTAAAGGTCTTTATGAGACAGCTGCACACACAGTAACACAGCAATAAGCTGATTGACAGAACTAAAGTTACAATCTTTCTACACACTGGAAAAGTGTCCACGACACGTTTGCTAATTGACCATGAACTCCTGCAAATAGAATATAGTTAACAATGTTTCATTAAATAGATCTGGAAAGTCAAACATCTCAGTGTTTGTACAATAAAAAACCGGTTGCATTAAAGGCTCGTTAGATTAAATGTAACGGTAAATGCAGGGAGCCTGTATTGACTACAAGATGTTTTCAAAAAGTTTGGATATGGACATACTTACTACTGTGTTGCATCACCCCTACTTTTAATTTGGGAACTGAGAAGACCGATTGCTTTAGTTTTAAAATTTATATAGGTTATCAGCCGCTGAACAGTTTAGGGCCTCCTTTGTTGTATTTTCATTTGATAATGCTCTAAATTCTTCCAGTCGGTGAAAGGTCTGGATTGTTTTCAGCACCTGCTCCATCTTACTACTGTGAGCCTTGTTGTTGCAATCTCCTTTATGCAGAATGTGGTTTAACATTGTGTTGATGAAATAATCTAGATCTTCCCTGAAAAAGGCGTTGTCTAATTGGCAGCATATGTCGCTCCAAAACTTGTATATATCATTCAGCATTAATCAGTCCCTCTATGAATTTGCAGTGTTGCAATTCCAAAAAAGAATTTAACTAATATCCAATAAGTTCTTCACAACCTTGCAATTCAAAACATCGTAAAAACAATACATTACAATTTTCTTAAAAGCTGTCGTGAAATCAGCCTTTTAAGGCTGCAACAAGCATAAGAAGGTCCACAAAGTCCTGCAGAGAATGGTTAATGAAGGCTTTACAGATGAGTAAGTTACTCATGCTGTGTGCATTAATGCAGCCCTACAGCATTGCAATGCTTTTGAACTGAATGCTAATAACAAGTCAGATGATTCTTCTTCTTTATAGCACTGAGAACACGGTGCCCATTTCAAATTTGAAATCATCAGACCCCCAGACCATGTTCCACTTCCCCTCAGTCCATTTTAAATGAGCTTGGCCTGAGAGAAGCCAGCAGTGTTTCTGGATGTTTATATATACAGTATATGCGATTGTTTAAAGCTTTAACTTGCATTTGTGGATGCAGAGACAGACTGAGCTGTCTGACAATGGTTTTCAGAGGTGTTCCTGAGCCCCTGCAGTGATTTCCACTACAAAATCTTATATGTGCTGCCTCAGGGCCTAAAGATTGCTGCTGTTCAGTATTAGTTTTTAACCTTGTTCCTTGTGCGCACACATTTCTCTGGATTCTCTGACTATTTCTAATATGATACGAATCGTGGATTATGAATTTATGAAGATTATGAGGGGCAACTGTGGCGCAGGAAGGTAGAGCGGTTGTCCACCAATCTCGCAGTTGTTGGTTCAATCCCCATCTCCTCCGGTCACATGTCGAAGTGTCCTTGAGCAAGACACTGAACCCCAACTTAGTTGCTCCCGGTGAGTGTTGGTCAGCTGCATAGCAGCTCCCCCATCGGTGTGTGAGTGTGTGTGTGATTGTGAGGTTGAATGGGTGAGTAAGAAGCAGTGTAGTGTAAATTGCTTTGAGTGCCAATAGGTAGAAAAGTGCTATATAAGTGCAGAACATTTACCATTTATGAAAACCCCAAATTCTGAAGTCTTTACAATGTTGAGTTGAGAAACTTAATTCTCAAGGCATTGAACACACATTCTTTTCAGAGTGATGAACCGTGTCCTGTGTTTTCTTCTAAAAGACTCAGCTTTTCTTGGATGCTCTTTTTATATCCAGTCATGATACTGTCCCATTGCCAGTTGATCATAAGTTAAGAGATGTTACAAAATATTTTTTTGTTGTTTTTTTTAGGCACTCAGGGAGCTCTGAGTGTCTCACTCATGGGCACATTTGTTGGGTAGGCTGACTTCGCAGACTTCTGTTACAATTTAACATCTTCTTTTTCTTTTCATTTCACCTGTTCTCTTTCAGGTGTCACCACAGTGAATCATGTGCCTCCATCTAACTCTGTCCTCTGCATCCTCTTCTCTCACAGCAACTAACTTCATGTCCTCCCTCACTACATCCATAAATCTCCTCTTTGCTCTTCCTCTAGACCTCCTGTCTGGCAGCTCCAACCTCAGCATCCTTCTACTGATATATTCACAGTTTCTCCTCTGAACATGTCCAAACCACCTCAATCTGGCCTCTCTGACTTTATCTCCAACACATCTAACATGAGCTGTCCCTCTGATGTCCTCATTCCTGATCCTGTCCATCCTCGTCACTCCCAAAGAGAACCTCAGCATCTTAAGCTCTGCTACAACCAGCTCTGCCTCCTGTCTTTTCTTCAGTGCCACTGTGTCTAAGCAGAACAACATCGCTGGCCTCACCACCATCTTGAACACCTTTCCTTTCATTCTCGCTGATACTCTTTTATCACACAACACACCTGACACTTTTCTCCACCCGTTCCAACCTGCCTGCACTCGCCTCTTCACCTCTTTTCCACACTCACCGTTGCTCTAAACCATTGACCATAAGTACTTAAAGTCCTTCATCTTCTTCACCTCTGCTCCCTGTAACCTCACCGTTCCACCTGGGTCCCTCTCATTCACACACATGTATTCTGTCTTGCTGCGGCTAAGCTTCATTCCTCTGTTTTCCAGAGCAGACCTCCACCTCTCTAGATTTTCCTCCACCTGCTCCCTGCTCTCACTACAAATCACAATGTCATCTGCAAACATCATAGTCCATGGAGATTCCTGTCTAACCTCATCTGTCAGTCTGTCCATCACCAGAGCAAACAAGAAGGGGCTCAGAGCTGATCCTTGATGCAGACCCACCTCCACCTTGAACTCCTCTGTCACACCTACAGCACCTCACCACTGTCTTACAGCTCTCATACATGTCCTGCACCACTCTAACATACTTCTCTGTCACTCCAGACGTCCTCATACAATACTACAGCTCCTCTCTCTGCACCCTGTCATACGCTTTCTCTAAATCTACGAAGACACAATGCAACTCCCTCTGACCTTCTCTGTACGTCTCCATCAGCATCCTCAAACCAAATACTGCATCTGTTGGACTCTTTCTAGGCATGAAACCATATTGCTGCTCACAAATGTTCACCTCTGCCCTTAGCCAGGCTTCCACTACTCTTTCCCACAACTTCATTGTGTGGCTCATCAGTTTTATTCCTCTGTAGTTGCCACAGCTCTGCACATCTCCCTTGTTCTTAAAAATTGGTACCAGTACACTTCTCCTTCAGTCCTCTGGCATCCTCTCACTCTCCAAGTTCTTGTTGAACAAACTAGTCAGAAACTCTACTGCCACCTCTCCTAGACACTTCCATACCTCCACAGGTATGTCACCAGGACCAACTGCCTTTCCACTCTTCATCCTCTTCAACATCCTCCTCACTTCACTCTTACTAATCTTTGCTACTTCCTGCTCCACACCAGTCACCTCTTCTACTCTTTGTTCCCTTTCATTTTCCTCATTCATCAACTCTTCAAAGTTCTCCTTCCATCTTCCCATCACACTCCTGGCACCTGTCAATGCATTTCCATCCTTATCTTTAATCACACTAACCTGCTGCACATCCTTCCCATCTCTATCTCTTTGTCTGGCCAACCTGTACAAATCCACCTTCTCCCCTTTAGTGTCCAACCTAATATACAAGTCCTCATATGCTCTTTGTTTGGCCTTTGCCACCTCTACCTTCACCTTACGCTGTATCTCCCTGTACTCCTGTCTACTCTCTTCAGTCCTCTCAGTGTCCCACTTCTTCTCAGCTAACCTCTTTCTCTGTATACACTCCTGAACTTCCTTGTTCCACCACCAAGTGTTCTTGTTCACTTTGCTCTTTCCAGATGACACACCGAGTACCCTCCTGCCTGTCTCCCTGATCACATTAGCTGTAGTGGTCCAGTCATCTGGAAGCACCTCCTGACCACCCAGAGTCTGTCTCAGCTCCTCCCTGAAAACTACACAACATTCTTCCTTTTTCAACTTCCACCACTTCGTCCTCTGCTCTGCCTTTGTTGTCTTCATCTTCCTCACCACCAGAGTCATTTTACACACCACCATCCTGTGTTGTCTGGCTACACTCTCCCCTACCAATGCTTTACAGTCACTGATCTCTTTCAGATTACAGCGTCTACACAAGATGTAGTCTACCTGAGTGCTTCTACCTCCGCTCTTATACGTCACCCTATGTTCCTGCCTCTTCTGGAAGAAAGTGTTCACTACAGCCATTTCCATCCTCTTTGGAAAGTCTACCATCATCTGTCTTTCTGCATTCCTGTCCTGAAGACCAAACCTGCCCATCACATTCTCATCACCTCTGTTCCCTTCACCTACATGTCCATTGAAATCTGCACCAATCACCATTCTCTCACCTCTGCATCACTTCATCTAACTCACTCCAGAATTTCTCTTTCTCTTCTAACTCACATCCTACCTGTGGGACATAACCACTCACAACATTGAACATCACCCCTTCAATTTCCAGCTTCAGACTCATCAACCTGTC